>NC_092816.1:197028940-197344565 GCF_023375885.2 Dermacentor andersoni | reverse complement strand
TTGGCACTTGGGGTTTTTATGGACGCCTCCAAGGCTTGAAAAGACGTGTCTCGAACAGCCATAATCAGCCAGTTACAAGCCACAGGTTTCACGGGTCGTCTCTAGCCCGTCATACATACGTTTCGCAATGATCGCCGCATCAGAGTTCGTCTTGGCGACACATTGCGCGGTGAAATTGGTATTTTTCGCGCCGTAACAAACGGGAGTGTTTTATCTCCCTTATTTAACATTGCTATGACGTATCTCGCAAGAATACTAAACCATCGAACACCCGTGAGGATGTCTATATATGCCGGTGACATCTGCATATGATTCTCCGGCTGCAGCATCGTCAACTTTCATGAACAGCCCAGGGAGCAGGAAATGCCATTCAGGGCAACTTTAGAACGCTTGGCTTATATCAGCGCAGAAATAATCATTCATACTATTGCCTAGAATTGAAGGAAAATATACACGCTTGAAGCTGAATCTGAAGAAGTACCGGATTCGACAAGTCACCAACGTCCAATTCCTTGGCATTACCTTGGACAACAAGTTACTCTGTCGCCACATTATTGACCACGTTGCGGCGGCATCGTCACAGATGCTTTATGTGCTTAAGCGAGCCACTGGCATACGCGGGGGAAACCACCCGACGTCGATGCTACGGCTACACACAGCGTTCGTTACAAGTCGAATCCTATACCGGCTAACTCTGATGTTACCGTCAAATAATCAATACGAGCGCTTAGAAGCCGAACACATAAAAGGCATTTGGTTGCGCTTGGGAGTCCCTTAGCCGCCATCAAACAAAAATGTGCTCTGCGAAGCTGAGTCAGGCCCTCTGCGACTTCAGGCTTCCCAGACTCTCATGACGCACCTGCTACGTTTCAGTGAGTCTTCGCCCGGCAAAGACCTCTTAAGACGTGTAGGTAACAGCCCCCGCTCACATTTTTGTGCGAACCTCAAGACGCGTTGAGTCTTCAGATTGCGCTGCTCGAGACAGAGGGAAGAAGTAGACCCACCTTGGACATGCGATGATATCGCCCGCAACTTAAGTGCACCACGACAGCAGTCAAAGAGCGGCATTCGAGCTGCAGAAGCCAAGTCACTACTTACTGAGCACGGCTTACCCCAATCACTTCCTGTTATATACAGATGGCACTGTCAAAGTAGACGAACACCGCTGCACAGCTGCGTTCTATATTACCTGTCTGAGATATGCCTGGTCTGGCCGTCTGGACTGTTTAGCTTCGTCGACAGTAGTGGAAGGCGTACCAGTAGCTGCTGTTTTGCGCAAACTAAAGACATTGCCTCCACAGAATTTTGTCCTCCTTACGGGCTCAAAGGCCGCGCTGCAACAGGTCTACGCCTACTACCGCCTTTCAAGTTCCCTGAAAATCACTAGCCCTCACGAAAGAACTCGGCAACAAAGGTTTCACAGTGAACTTTCAGCGGATTTTCTCACACATTCGCATTGCTGGCAACGAAAAATTTGATGCTCTTGCTTCCACAGCGCTCCGTCATCCCTTCAAAGGGCCTAAATAGTGAACGACCTTCTGCGTAACTTCAGGTTCCACCACATGTGTCATGCGTAACCGAGAGATTTCGAGGAGAGGAAGCTTCCCTTCTATATCGAATACGGACCGGAGCTGGTGGTACACCAGCATGGTTATTTAGGACGAGGCGTATCATTTCTCCGTACTGTACGACATGCGACGAGACGGGAGACATTGAACACTTTCTGTGGTCTTGGCCAAAATTCAAAAATGAAAGGGACGCTCGCCTGGAAAATCTCCTGGAAACAAAAGACATCTTCCGTACGCATGCCTGCAACACCTTTTGTTCCTCGAAGGACCAGTTATAGCCCTCAAAAGAACTTCACTTCTCCTTATCGCACTTTTAAGAAACACTAGTCTGAGGGACATGCGGTGATTGTATAAGAGACGCTCGGCTGGAGCAATTGTCCTTGATCACCAGGCTAAACGCGCCTATTCCTACAAGTCACCGCGATCACCATTTATTTTGGTCTTTATGTAACAGTACGGAGAAGTAAACAGAACGGTTTCCTATTCGGCTGCCCGTGAGTCGACGTTTCGGCATGGCAGCCAGGCAGTTGCCTCAGCGATGGCTCATTGACGACCGAAATTTAGTAAGAAAGCTATCGAGCATGCGATAAATATTTTTCTAGTTTCTTCCTGCTTGAGAAGAGTTAAACCACCCTAGATATTTTCAACACATTTTAGATAAATACAGACATTGTGCAAGAAAACGCCGTGACGGTAATATTTCGCAAACTTGGCAGCGCGTCGCGGAGCGGCCAGAAATTCAAAAAGTATTCATGCGTTCCTACTCAAAGCTTTTCTGGTCTCTACTTCGCAATGGTGATCACAGTATGGATCATGCGTATCACCGCACCTGTGTAAAAGACCTCGCTGGTCAACCTGCGGGGTACGTCGATTGTTATCCGACTGCTAAAGCGCCCATGCAATGCAGTCACACGCCTTGCTTTTCTTCGTCGTGTCGCTTGCCTGTCGAGTGCATGCAACTAATTTCACCTTGTTTTGCGTGTTTTGCGATGCACGCGCGGCGGCAACAGCGTGTAGCAGAAAAGCGCCGAGTCGTGGTAGCCGGAAATAGACATTGTTTTGAAACAAGTGGGGGGGGGGGGGGGGGGGGCGTGACGTTCGGCACTGATGTAGTCTTACGTTCCTAAGGTAATAATAGTTCGTGAGGAGGAGAGAGCGCTCGCGGGCTACGGCAGTGAAAGCAAGCGAGAAGCCATGGTGGCCTCGTAGTGGTTTATCAAACGTTCTGACTGCTATTATCACGATTATGGCATCCTTTGGAACATTTTTCCGACTATATGTTCCTTTTATAGGCCCGGTATACACCCTGAGCTACATAACAAACTTTCGAGCTCAGTGTGGCTCAAGCGCCACTTATTATACATTAGAAAGAAAACAATTTCTGGAAGGGGAGAAAACGGGAAGAAATCTAACCCTTCAGCATATAGACACCTCACATTTTCTGAATCAGTAGAACACCTTGTTCGTTTCGCCAAGGTCCTGTATCTGGTCACAAAGTTTCTATGGAGAATCCTACTATGCCGCCATAAATAGCGGCAGCGTCACGCGTCGTCGTTCGGAGGGCCATTGGCAGTGGCTGGACAGCTGGTCTGGTTTCGGCTCCGGAAATTAGCATCGCTATGATTCTGGTGGCCAAGGGAATATGAAATGCCTTTTGTACATTTGGCTTTATCTTTAGAACTTGCTTATAATTAAATTGAAATGACGGAATTATATGTAGAAATAAATTCTGCTTCCTCCTCGAGAACAGAGAGAGCGCATTACTTTTTTCCCATTCCTCAGGATGTCCACCCTGAGTACAACGTGGGCAGACGACTGGCTAGGGCAAAATCTCTTCTGGAAAGGGCTGGCGGAAGCGCCCGGGTTGCTGTTTCGCCGATTAAGCCCGGTACCCCCGACGCAAAGGCGCTCGCGACAGTCAGCGTCGGTCGAGAAGGGAAAGTCCCAAACTGCTCGATGGTCTGGACGACGGTGGCCGAGGTTGCAGAACAGGCCGCAAAAGCGTTGGCCCTGCTGGGCGACGGGAGAACGACGATATACAGCGGCTCAAGATCGGCGGCCCGAGCATTCGCCAAGGGCCCCGTCTCAAAACTGGTCTTGCGGATCTTACGCGACACGAAAATCAGGCAACACACGATCGTCTGGTTCCCCGCTCACATGGGACCGATGAAGGCCGCCTCGTCCAACCTTACTGAGTCGGCCCACACAGCTGTGCGAGGAGTCGTCGACGGCGTAGCTATCGGGTGGCGCGGCGCTGACGTTTCGGACAATTTCGGACATTTTGTTCGCATGTCAGTGGGGGTGGGAGCTGCGCCTTCGGCACCGCTCCTAATCGTCAAGCTTTCGCCATGCAGGTTATTCAAGCGCTCTTCGTTCCATGGTTATCAGCTGTGGTCAGTGGCTGCTCAAACTTTTTCGTCCCTCTGTCAATGACGGCCCCTTCGATTGGCAGGCCGGGCGAAATTTCTGCTGCGCCGACTTGCTGCGCGGCTGACTATGATGGGCCTGCAGCGGCACAACTCGTCTACAGCCCAACAGCGCAATGGACAATTGCATGAACCACTGGGGACGATTTTAGCAGCCCTCACGCCAGCGTTCCCTTCAGTGGGCATGGGAGCAGCACCTTCGCCACCGCTCCTAATCGTCAAACTTTAGCCATGCAGGGGTGTACCTATTTTGCCCTGTATGTGAAAAAAGCGACAATCGTTGTTTGTTGCTGTTCCCATGCCCACACGTCTTGCGCGACACCTTGTCGGGGTGCTTTTCTATGGCCTTACTGTTATTGTGCTGCGGGGATATTGAATCTCACCCTGGGCCCACCACTAGAGCAGATGCACTTCTTGATATGGAATCTTTACCAGAAAACCCAGATTAGGAAATGGGTGCCTTTTTTCGGTTGCTAAAAGACGTTCGCACACGCTCATTACAGAGTTCAAAATTCCAAGCAGAGCTAGCAGCCGACATAAAAAGCTTTAAATCTGGACAAAAAACATTGAAGCCAAAGTATCCGATATCCATATCAGACTTGACGCCCTCGAAAGGAAATCCTCTACAATAGACGACCTTGGTTCACAAATTACACAGATACAGTCAACTGCTGACTAACTGGATGTACTGAACAACCTCTTGCAATCACGTGTTGATGAACTGGAAGATCGGTCACGAAGAAATCTAATATTTTATGGTTTGCCTGATGCCAAGGAAACATGGCAAGAAACGAAAACAAAATTAATTGAAATACTAAGTGAATTTCTATATTCATTTCCAGCTGGCTAAATTTAACGTGCGCATCGTCTGGGCACTCTAAATGCCGTCGCGTCATTGTGAAATTTGTGAGCTTTAAAACAAAGGAGCAGCTACTTTCCGCACGCAAGCTGTTGAAATAAAAAATATTTAACAGTATCTGAAGATTTCTCTCCCGCCACCCGTGTCACTTGAAGAAAACTAACCGAATTCGCCAAAAACTATCCCTGTTCCCCACCCTTCCTACTCAGCGACAACAAGCTCATTGTTAATAAGGAACGCTACACTTACAACGCAATCACGGATAGCATCGAAGAAATTATAACCAATGAATGCATTGAGCGGCATGAGCACGTCACTAACACTGCCAATTCTATGCCCTAGGAAGGCGAGAGGGGCGGTCGACGGCCATTCACACAACTGTCTATCATACACCAATGCACGCAGCGTTGTCACCAAACATGATTCATTGTCATCGGCGATAGATTCCTGCTATGCGCACATTGTTGCTCTTACGGAAACTTGGCTCTCTCCTAACATATATCGATGCGACTGCACTGCGTCTCGAGGTGGGGGCGTACTACTTGCGGTTTCAAATCATATTCCTTCATTGGGCATATCAGTTAGCACATACTCGTCTGGGCATGAGTAAAAACTGACCATCGCAAACTTATTTTAGGCATGTGCTATAGACCCCCTTCTTCCTCTTCCTGGTCTTAAATGAACTACATGACATCTTTACTACGATTCGCACTCGGTTTCCTACGTTACCCGTCATCCTTTTAGGGGATATAAACTTCCCTAATATAATATGGAGTACGAACCCTCCTACTTTAACTCCGTACTCAACAGAATCGCAAGAATTTTGGGATATGTGTTCTGCCTTTTCGTTAACCCAAATTGTTTCCGAGCCAACAAGATTATCCGCTGCTGTACCACACACACTTGACTTAATTCTAACAACTACCCCTGATCTTCTCTCTGATGTTACTTGCTATCTTGGACATAGTGACCACTTACTGCTAAACTTTTACATCGAAACAACCGCACCAAAACGCTCAAAGCAACGCAATACTATCCTAGGCTACAACAGAGCACATTTTGACGCAGTCAATACGGAACTTCATGCATTCATAGACGTCTTCTTGCATAATTTTGACAATAACTCAGTACAGTTAGCAATGTGCCTATGTAAAATACAGTTACGCACAAGAGCGCTCAAACACAGGAAACTACTTCCAAGTGCGAACGCAGCCATTGCAGAAAATCTCTGTAGCCTCGAGAGCGTTGCACCTAGTGTTTGAAACAGAGTACAGTTTGTTTAACCTAACTAAAGCGCACGAAGTAATAAAAAACTACGTTCCAAAGCGAGTCACCACCACCCATTCGCAGGCACCATGGTATAACATCAATTGAAAACGGCTATCCAACAACAAAAAACGACTTTATCGCGCAGTCAGGCTCTCACCTTCTAATTTACGTTGGGATACCCACAAGACTGCATCTGACGCTTATCTTGTAGTCATCAAAAACGCCAGAGAAAACTTTTTATCTACTGTGCTTCCGTCGATGCTAGCCTCTAACGAAAAGAAATTGTGGCGCACCATTAACCCTCCACCTCACGACACTATCACCTCACACGATTCTTCTGATGAACCCGTACCCAACAATCTTTGTGCGACCCTTCTTAATTAAACATTTGTACAGAATTTAATTACGTAGCTATGCCTTCAGTGCGAATCGACATATCTGGTGTCGCTAAGCTTATCCACGGGTTTAATAACTCGTCATCTCCCGGCTTCGACGGTATTAACACCAAATTTTTGAAAAGCGCTAGTGCCTACTGCTCTATTATATTAACAAAAATATTCCAACAATCTCTGAACACGGGTACGCTGCCCTAAAAATGGAAAATAGGGAAGGTGATTCCAATCTTTAAATCAGGTAATAAAAGCTTTCCTTGTAGTTATCGCCGTACTCCTCTCACCAGTAAATGTTTCAAAATACGAGAACGTGTAATCTACATGCAGTAGCGTGCGGCAACCGAGAAGCCGTACTCCAGAAAACGACAGTGGCCGGTGAAGAACAAGGAATCAGCGTTTATTCTTTTTGACACGCTTTTTACAGGCAGCGGTTACTTATCCGCTGCTGATATCAGTGAGTGCCCATGATGACGACATGGCACGGCATGCACTTGGAGTTGCGTAATCACACTACAGGAACTAGGGTAAAATTCTAGAATGGTCATTCTGGAATGTTCATTTTATAGTGCGGCTCAACACAGCTTTCACAAAACATATTCATGTGAAACGCAACTTATTTTTACTCACGCGTTGCACCAAATCTGAGATTGATTATGTCATGCCGTTTGCATATTCTTAGATTCTTCAAAAGCGTTTGAAAAGGTCTCGCATAGATTACTGCTTCATAAACTAAATCAGCTAAATTTAGGCACTAGTTTGTTAAAATGAATTGAATTTTTTCTTACACATCGTTCAGTTTGTTGTCTTGAATCAGTGCTGCTCTGCTTTTAGTCACGTTTCTTCAGGCGTTCCGCAGGGATCGGTTCTTGAACCACTTTTGTTTCTAATCTATATCAATGACTTGGCGCCTCTCTTAAAATCCAACGTTCTTTTATTTGCTGACGACTGTGTTATTTTTCGCGAAATAAGAATGTTAATGATACTACCCTCTTACAGTCCGATCTTGATGCTGTTGCTACCTGCTCCAAAGCATGGTTAATGGAACTTTACACTAGCAAATTTAAAACAATGCATATTTCTCGCACTAAGACCTCCATATCTCCTTTTTACCTTAACAATCTTCAATTAGAATCAGTCACCTCGTACAAATACTTTGGCATTCACATTACCACTAACTGAATCTGGAACCTTTATACCGAACATATAATTAGCAACGAAAACCTTAAGTTAGGTTACTTATATCCTAACATCCTTAGAGCGCCATCGTCACTTAAACTTTTGCTATATAAAGCACTAATACGTTCCAAGTTAGAATACGCATGCTCGACATGGGACCCAAGTTAGGACGAAATTGCAACGGCACTAGAACTTGTTCAAAATAACTCCGTTAGAGTTATTCTGTGTAACTGCAATCGAGCCGCTAGTGTTACTGCCTTGAAGTCAAATCTTGCTCTCCCATCCCTGCCTGCGCGCCGCCAAATTTCCCGACAAACACTACTTCATAAGTTATATTATCATCCTGTTCTGCACGACCAATTTATCTCTAGGCCACATTAGCGATCCCATTGCATCGACCACAGCCACAAAGTTGGAATTGACATTTGCAACACTAAGCATTTCTTTCACTCTTTTTTGCCCAGGACTAGTCGCGATTGGAATCACCTTCCTTCTGATGATGTATCTATCAGTGATAACCAAGGCTTCCGATATTTTCTAGCTAACAGTGTATAAACAGGGTCTTTGTAATGATGGTTTTTCATGTTATTGTGCTAATATTTTATGTATTTTTTCCAATGATATAGCTAACATTGTATTATGAGCGAATATTGCATTTTTCGTTTATGTTTTGCTTGTATATTAACACCACTCTCCTGTGTAATGCCTTTGGCCCTGAGGTTATCATAAATAAATAAATAAATAAATAAATAAATAGGGATACCCCTGCCTCGTACAACGAACTCACAAAGTACTTTTATCTGGGTAGGCGTAAGTATCCGCCACCGCACAGTAAATTGAACAGGCATCAGGCATTCAGACTCTTGCGGGGCTAGGGCATGCTCCGACCTGCACTAGCTCTTACACCGGATCTACCCTGAAATTCAGTGCTCAGACTTTGCGAACACAGAGCGCATGCTTTGGTGGTCGCCCGCGTTACGTGGCGACGAAGATATCACGTCATCCGAGTGGGAGGCTGCCCTACGCAGTCCCGATTTCGAAGCCCGGTTGGTCCAACGAGCCCTCGACGTGGCGGAGAGGCCTTTCTGTGCCGACGTGGGAACGGCGCGCTGCGTGCACGCGCCCATGGATCCCAATAATGTTTTCTCTTCTATTCAGTCCTCCTATTTTCTTTCGTGAATTTGGTCGTTTGATTCGTTGCAACAAGGAAGGGCGCTTTCGCTGTTCATCTGCTCCTGGTGCCATCTGCAAACGTGCAGGCCTTTGCCATCCACTGTGCAATGCAATATTTTGTTTCTGCATCAGCCTGTGTTTCAGCAATGTAAGGAAAGCAGAAAAAAAGATCACAAGGTGCTCTCTGCGGCTCTACTGGCGAGTCAACACGCGAACGAACAGCATGACCACTTTATTTTCCCGATCCAAGATAATGAAAGAAAGTATGCTTTTTATGGTGTTGTTATGTGGCGAATAGCGGCTAACTTTATCGAAACGAGAACCTCTCCTTTTCACGGAGATCATATGGGCGCCGCCATGTTTGATCAGGTGGGAAGGCATCCATTGCTTGCGTAAGCCGATTTCGTGTTTACAATGGACGTGCATTGTGTCCCGGTGTGGCTCAGAAAAATACTATTCAGGCGGATATGGAAGACGGTAGACGGCACGAGTCTTTGGCCACAGCTTTTGAGGACATCTAAACTATTTCGGAGCTGATCACGCCTTGTCCAAACTTTGCGAGCGCCGTATAGGGTGCTCTTACCAAAAACGGCACTGGAAATGCATACCAAGCTACCCAAACTCTCCGTATTCTAATTAAAATACGACAAGTCTATTTTGCTCTTCGTTCTTTATTTGCCAATCACTTTGAGCCAGTGGCTTGCCACCTTTCTCATTTCGTAATGTTCATCGGTACGCTTCCTGTTGCATTGTTTATTTACTGCCTAATCGCTCGTGGATGTGCTGACTTGCGGTAGATTTGTTCCTGCCGCACGCACAGCTTGGAACGTAGATGTTCCGTACTTTGTATTAGCTTGTGGGAAAAACGCACTAATCGTTAGTTACGCGCTTACTCAGAGGACCGTCCGAAAACGTTGAGCGTGTGTTGTCGGCGTAGGACGTCACCCATGCCTCGCCTCATTGATTCGAGAGTCGGTCCACTCGCGTACACTTGATAGTGTTAGTTGGGGTCGCAAAGTGCCTAGAGCGGCTAGTCGCGCGGCGATTTTACGTGCATTCGTGGGCTTTTTCACGGTCGGAAAAGCACTTTCATGTAGCTGTATCGCTAGTTTTTCATGTTGCTCTACAATTTTCTCATTGACATTTTTCATGTAATGATAACCTTTGAGAAACTCATTTACTAATTAACACTAATTGCGCAATTAGGCGGAATGCAAAAAATTACGTGAGTATCTCAAGCGAAGCCAAACAAAGTCACGTTGGGTCGGCCTAGCAACGGGGCATCTGCATATTTTTGACGTTCGGCACAAGTTACGTGAGACACTCTGCATGCCACTCACTATTTTTGCATCTACCTACTGCACCTTTACGCCTTCTCTTTACCGGTTCACATTTTGCGGCATGAATGGAGACTGTGCATTAGCGCACGACCAATTACATTTCTGACAGCTGATGGCACACTAGCAGGGCAGCAGCGGTAATGGTTTCGCTGTCGTGAGCTTTCGCCTGAGACAATCGCCAGCTCATCGCCGAAAGCACCAACTAATTCCTTTAGAGCACACTGCTCCACGAAAAGGGTCTATAGAAGAAAGGGAAAAGGCTTCCGTACGCGGTACATTTGTCTGTGGCGTGCAAAGCTATTGAACCTGCCTATAGATATGACCTCCTAAGTCGAGTGTTTCCGTTCGAGTCCTAGCTGACCTGCGAACGGAAATTACGCCTCGTTATATCTTTGCGAACCTAAAAACGTAATTTATTTCCGTTCTCGTTTAAGCGTTGCAAACCACGTGGAGCTTCCAGAGGTGGGCAAACTAATTAGTAGAGCACTGCGCAGGCGGAAAAGAACTGTGCGTGCGCTGTTCTCTCCGCTTTTGCCGCTACGGCACCGGGTGCCTTTTACGTTACAAAACGAACATGTCAGCGTGTCGTCAAAAATGAGCCTGCTTGCATGCTACTCTTTACGGGATATTGATCTGCGATGTTCGCGGCTGCTAACTAAGAACTAAGCAGCCGTGCACATTTTGCTGATAACGAGCAAAGTTAACGTCGCGGCAAATCGCCTTGCCACGCAGTACGCGCGAACGTGGGCGCTATGCGAGCCAGGCTGTTAAAAAAAAAATGAAATTATGGGGTTTTACGTGCCAAAACCACTTTCTTATTATGACGCCCGCCGTAGTGGGGGACTCCGGAAATTTCGACCACCTGGGGTTCTTTAACGTGCACCTAAATCTAAGTACACGGGTGTTTTCGCATTTCGCCCCCATCGAAATGCGGCCGCCATGGCCGGGATTCGATCCCGCGACCTCGTGCTCAGCAGCCCAACACCATAGCCACTAAGCAACCACGGCGGGTGGCCAGGCTGTTCGAGCAATGTTCCCGGAGCACAACTTCCTCTTCACTAGGAAATGCTCGTTGACCAGCGGCTTACAACTTTCGGGGAGCTACTTTTGCAGTAGGCATTCCGAAGAAAGATGAAGACAAGGAGGAAATAAAAGGTTAAACAAACTGTACTCTGTTTCAAACACTAGGTGCAACGCTCTCGAGGCTACAGAGATTTTCTGCAATGGCTGCGTTCGCACTTGGAAGTAGTTTCCTGTGTTTGAGCGCTCTTGTGCGTAACTGTATTTTACATAGGCACATTGCTAACTGTAGTATACGCTTTATAATGCTTTGTTTTAGATCATTTTGGTTTTTTGTTATTTTCGCGTTTTCTTCTTTCTCTCTTTTTTTTTCTTTTTTCCATACCGTTACATGGAGCCTCCAGTGCGTGCTCGCGCGAGCGAACGCCGTTCGCACGCCGCGAAGCATTTATGGAACGCGCGGAGTGATTCATTTTCCTGGCCGAGCTGCTTGCGTAGCTTCAACAGCGTCGCGCACCTGGGGTGCGATTTTGTAGAAATGACTTTTTTCATGCCAATGCCTTCTCGCGTGACGTCACCGATTTTGGAAATTGTGTGTACGTAGGCACGACGTTTTCTTGGATCGTCCAATCAGAAGCTCCCTTCATTGGTCGGATGTTTCTTTCGTATTCTCTTCTCTTTTTCCGGGACTGTATAGCAAATTTGTTTTGTAAAACGGCACTTAATAAAAGCGGACTTCCATGCTGCGTAAAGCAAATTCATTTTGTTACAGTACAACGCAAAAGCTGCCGCAGTCCAAAGAAATGCAAACGCAAGTGCTCTATTTTTGAAGTCGTAGCCACATAGTAGTCGGATGTGCATCCAATCCATGCCGTTGAGCGCAAGCAAAATGGCAGCCTTTGTTTACCTGTGAACAGCTGACAGCCCCTAGCGTGTCTGTCTGAACAGCTGACAGCCCCTTGCGTGCCCGTAATTGCGGCCCCGCCCCCGTCAGATACTGATTGAGGTGAGTAACTATTGCTCGTGTAGTACTTGCATTGTCGTGTGGTTTTCGCTGCATGTCTGACGTGTGATAATTTCTTCTTTAGGAAGAGCCAAGAAGAATTATCCGTAGCCCCCGAGGTGAAACTTTGCAACATAGTGGATCGAGAACTGTCAAGGCATTTTCCATAGGGCACCGCCATGACATAACGATAGCTTCCTTAAAGTTATCGCTGCATCGGTAATACTTCCTGCACTGATACGCTCCGAGAAAGAAGCTGCTACAACATTAAATGTGAGTAGTGACTTCACCTTTTTTTACATTAGTGGTATAAAAAGGCAGAAATAAGTCGTAGTGAGCACTTTATGCAGGCGCTTAGCTTAGACAGAATGTTTGCCTCTAAATTTCTTACTGTGCTGCGGGCCGGCTGAAATTCCCAATTTGACAAAGAGAAAATGGCAGCAAAAGGGCCGCGGGTGTCCAAAGAGCAGGCGGCTATTCTCGTGCAGTTCATCGAGCAGCACCCATACCTGGCGAGAGCTTCTACAGAGTTCTCGCCACGTATGACTGCTGCTCGAAAAAACGAACTGTGGGAGGAGGTGGCGGCGGTGCTTAACGCACAGGGGCCAGCCGTAAAGGCCACCAGCCGTTGGCGGAACCATTGGGCCAAGATGGCCCATAAAGCGAAAAAAGAAGCGGCCAGGGCCGCGAGCGAGAAGAGGTGAGCTTCTAATGATGCTGACAGTAACGTAGTTTCACGTTGTCGTTGTTGCCGTGTTTGCAGGGCTACTGGAGGTGGCGAAGTGGGTGGTGTGGACGGCCGCGTCCTCGACGTCCTTATGAGGACAGGAGGGGTCCTTGTTTCCCCCCCCTGAGTACTTCCCCGATAGCGAGGTGCGTACATTGGATTTAAAAAAGTGTTGTTTGTGTGACCTGCTGTGACCTCACAAATTTTCAGCATTACATTGTAACACAATATTGCAAAATTTTTAAGCCCTTTTTTTTGTGCAAGTGACAATATAGGTTATGTACTCTGAGCAGCAACTTGTGTACATGATGCGCATTGCACACACTGCTCGCAATGTCTGAACACTACTCTGATTGCAGGACGAGGCAAGTTCAGAGGAAGCTGCAGGGCCCAGCGGTTCCCGCAGACATCTACCAGCGACAACTGCTTTCGTGGTGTCGGGCCCTGCAGCTGTTGCTGGGCCAAGTGGCCTTACACGTAAGGCAGTGACCTAGCTTTTGTAGTAGCATTGTTGTTTGCAGTTGCTGTATGATCTTGCTATGAAGTAAAGTACGTCACTCTGCTGTTATTACCTTTGTGTCCAACATCCAGCTCTCATTCATGAAGGAGAAATGCAAGACTACAAATGACATGATGTTGTAATAGAGATTCCTTGTGCTTCTTATGGGTTACTGCTACCAGCAACTTTCTGTGGCATCTTTTGCTCTAACTACCTGTTTTGTGTATCATTATTGTAGCTATGCAGCTATAATGACATTTCAAAGTGACTGGTTAGGACAATCAATCTGTGTAGGTCGGATAACAGTGAATGAGCAGTCTTTGCTTTTGCCTTGCATGAAGAGCCACCGCCTACGCCCCAGGTGCTGCGGCCTGCCCCCCAGGTGCTGCGGCCTACCACCCAGGTGCCGCAGCCAACCCCGCAGGTGCCGCAGCCAACCCCGCAGCCAACCCCGCAGGTGCCGCAGCCAACCCCGCAGGTGCCGCCAACGTTACTAGACTAGCTTCAGTTTTAAAACTCGGCGCCGTTGCGCGGAACCGCCACCCGCCCGCGCCTTCGTGGCGCTGCAGTCGCGCCCGGCTTCACTTCCTCACTGGCCGGCTACGCGGGCGGGCCGGACTAAGTACGCGGTGCAGCGTTGGTGTATTCTGTGGTTCGTTGTGAATGGCGAATTTCAGCAAGCATGTCATCCGTGGAACTGTAGCCTTCGCCGAGTTTCTTAAGAATATCAGCAGACGATGCCGACGAGCAGCGTACCTGACTACATAGGCCGCTATCGGAACGATGTCGACAGTTCGGCGCACCACTTTTTCATTGCTCCCAGCAATGCGACGCTTCGCTCGGCGTGAAACAGAGCGATTCCTCGTGCCGACCGGGAACACTGCGAAATCAACGGCACGCGCTCGTGCCACTGCACCCGCGTTCCTCGTCGTCTTCCACAGCTGGCTGCGTGGCGTTCATCTTTCCAGCGTAGAATTTCACTTCACTTCTGTCGTCGTAATGGGGAGGCCCCGTTTACGGGGGTATGAGCCAGTCATGGTCTTACGTAACGGAAAGATTTAACTTTGAAGAAATTTAATTTCGAAGAATTACAAGCGGCAAATCGCAGGCGAAGGCTGCTAACCAGCCGCCGAGCAAACTCGAGACATCGAACGCAAGCAACAACTGCGGACTGCGGGCATACCGTCAGTGACGTCGTTCTCTCCGTCGCAGCCGATTGTGTGTAACCTCATAACTGAGAAATACTTTAATGAACCCTCCGGATTAAAACCAAGTGATAAACACAGGGGCCGCACGTTTCAGTTTCGCTGATTAAGCATCTTCACGGAATGAAAAATCCGACTTCCTTTTTTTTCTTTTCTTTGTGTGGCTTGTGTGTAGAAAGACCGACCTCATCTTGCTTTTTGTAGCGCTTCTTTGGCTTGGTGAGAAGCTTCGGTGGGGATGAAGATCATCCTACAATCACGCACTTTGGCCAGATATTCTGGCTTATGAGCCTAAACTGCGCGAAACGTTAAGACGACACGAAGAAACACACGACATTTAGAAACGCTCATGAGAGTGGCTTGTTGGGCTAGTTGGTACATGGTTATACTAGGAAAATGCCAGCAAACTTGAGAGTAGAAAAAATCAAGCGGCAGACATAGACAAAGAGACAGGAAGGTGGCTGGTGGTGACCAGGAAGGTGATGACAAGCCACCTTCCTGTCTCTTTGTCTATGTCTGCCTCTTGATTTTTTCTACTCTCAAGTTTGCTGGCATTTTCCTCGTATAATTTAGAAACGCAGCTTCTGCGCTTCGCTGTATGCGTTTCTTCTTTTCGTGCAGTTTACCCTTCTTTCAATATTAACGAACTGGCGCGATAAATCTTATTGCTGTAGGTGGATACCGCTTTCTCGTGGTATCACTAATTCGGACAAGGAAGGACGCCAGCGAGCGTGAAACACGCGCAAACTGCCCGTCCGCACGAGCTCAAGGCTGTGACGAGGCGTCTGCAATGGAGCCCGATGGAACAGCGTCGCCCTCTGGCGGCTGTCACAGAAGTGGCGACAGCGGCTGTAAGCGCGCGGGCGGGGAGTTTTACAACTGAAGCTAGTCTAGTAACGTTGGGTGCCGCAACCAACCCCGCAGGTGCCACAGCCTACCCCCCAGGTGCCGCAGCCTACCCCTCGAGAGCCACGGGCACCCCGTAGACAGCCCAGGCAGCAGGAACTTGATGGTGCTGTGATGACGGCTACTGCCGCATACGTTCGCCAGAGCCAGTTGGAGGAAGCCAGAGTTCAAGAGGACACTCGCTTCCGCCAACAACTGCTGGAGCAAAACCGGCAGGTATGTGCAAGGCCACAGATGTATATTTTTCTGCGTATGAAATTGATGAGCATATGACCTCTCTAAAAATTATATTAATCAGTGAACAAGCATAATGTATACGTGTAGTCCTGTGGTGATATCTTGTACACATTCGCGTGATATAACATGTGTAAATATCTACGAAATTATGGGGCAAAAAGAAAAAAGTGGCGTTGAATTCAAGGAAGCAGATATAGCAGTGTAACACATCTTAATGGAATGCGACGGCACAAGTTTGATGGGCCAGAAAGATATTTCCAGTGTTTGAATATACAATGACAAGACAATAGCCTGCAAATGGGGATGAATGCAACACACAAAGGCCCTGTTACTGAGCTTCTGTAATTAAACTAATTACACATCTTTGCTAACAGCACCACGAGGCCCACCTGCAGAGCCTGCGGCAGCACCACGAGGCCCTCATGGAGAGCCTGCGGCACCTCGGGGAGGAGGTGGCGGCAATGCGGGAAGTGGAGTCTCAGCGCCTCGAAGTGCAGCGGCAACGCCTCGAAGTGGCGCGTCGGTCGCACGAGACCAACGAGCGCCTGCTTCAGCTGCTGCTGGCTGCACTGGGGCATGGTGGCAGCCAAGCCCCTCCCCCCTCTCAGGCCCCACATAATTAAAGGATGCAAAGGTAGCATAGCCAAGGAATTTGTAACTTATCTTAAAATTTGCTGATGTATTAATGATATGAAGGGCAAATATTGCTAGTTTGCAAATAAATAATTGCTGAAGTCACCCTTTAATGCAACCATAAGTAGCATAGCCGTTGCAGCATGAATTTTTTCTTCAAGGTTTACTTCAGCCATAAGAGCGTGCACACCATCAGGCTCACCTGCAAAAGTGCCTGTAGGCCTGGTGTGTGCGGGCATTCCGACTGTGGCACTGCAATTTTGAGGTGCCTAGTTATTGTCATGTCATTTTAAGCACGACGCCACACTGCAAGTGTTCTACAATTTAATCCTTGTCATCGAATGGTGAAATTTTCAGGCCTTACTATAATGTCGAAAGCAACCTGTCAATATACACAGCAAAAAAGGAAAAAGTTATGAAAATTCCTTGCCTATGCTCCTTCTTTTCATTTGTTATGTTTATTTTTTGTTTGTTGCATATGCATATTTGTTTGTGTCACTACGTACTGAGCTGGAATGTCTCTTTTCTTGCACATCTGTCTCATTATCAAACAATTTGTTGTCATTCAGTAATCTTTCAGGTTGTGATACATTGCATTTTAGCCCTTGTGGTGCAATTTGTGTGTAATATTTATGCAGTTTGTCTTACTGAATATCATAATATGGTGCTATGGCTCTTTCAGTTTGAGCACCACAACAGCATGTTCCTTTCACATGTAGTGATGTACCTATACATTTCGCTGTGATAAATATTCGGTTGGCATGTGATTTAAGCACCTGCTCATTTCTGTTTCTGGTGCAGTTTAAGCCAGTTGTTATTACTGTGTACTTGTGCAGTGTACAACAGTTTTCTTAAACGATGCATGCCGTTACCTGTGATACATTATGATGCAAGAACAATGTGATCCGATATTTATTCCAACGTGTCTGTGATATGTTGCATAATGTCTCTACTACTGAGTACTCATGATTCTCACACTTCTTCAATGTAGAGACTGTCGCATGTGATGTGTGCATAAACAAGTGTATGTTGAAGACTGAAATACAGAAAGGTGCAGTTTTCCTCTAGTGCTTTTATTTACACATCGCAACTACATTTCTAGTACTAGCTTGCACTGTACAAATATTACTGATTAACATTGCTGAGTTCTGCTATATACAAGTGAGGTCACTTTGTTAAAATCTATCAATGCTCGTGCGTGCACACACTTCGCGGGAGCCACAGCGTTTGACATGTCGGATGACCAGTTGGACGGCATTTTCGTCACTCGAAAGGAACTTTGCCGTTGTTGCGAGACAAAATGGTGGAGGACCTAGAAGCTGCGCGTGCAACAGCACGTTCCATGGAGCGGAAGGTGTGACGTGCACTGTACATCTTGGCTTCTGTGAGCTTCTCTGTGCTAGTAGGAAGTGAGGAGACAGGCGCTTATGTCCATCAATGCGTAAGGGGATACGAGTAAGAATCAAGCTACATGCATCTAGATGACGACAGCAGCAACAAGCAAATTGTGGCAGACACTTTGAATATGCACTTATTTTTAGCTTGCTTTCAATCTCATATGTCACCTCTAACGATACTGTTTTACTTACTATAAGTGCAGGCTTTACATAACCCTTCACTACACAACTTTTATGTACCCACCGTGATTGCTCAGTGGCTATGGTGTTAGGCTGCTGAGCACGAGGGATTGAATCCCGGCCGCATTTCGAAAACACCCGTGTACTTAGATTTAGGTGCACGTCAAAGAACCCCAGGTGGTCGAAATTTCCGGAGCCCTCCACTACGGCGTGCCTCATAATCGGAAAGTGGTTTTGGCACGTAAAACCCCATAATTTAATTTTTTTAACAACTTTTACATTTCTCAACAAATCATGAATGCTTTGCATTACGCAGACATCAACTACAACTTAGCACGGGAAATGTATCTGCAATTTCACAGCATGAAATGCACAATGCAATTACTTAAAACTGTGTGCATGCACCTAACGATGCTGACGCTGCTGTTGACGTCGCAGCTGCCGCCGCACGCTCCTCAAATAACGCATGTGCTGCGCACGGGTTGTTCCAAACATGCCAATGACATTGTCGCGCACAGCCCGCCCTCTCAAGTAGTGCATTCTAGAGCCTGTGTTACGGGGCAGACTATGTGGCATGGGGTCGCCGTTATTGTCAAGCTCACTACTACTACTGCCGCTGCTGCTGTCGTCATCACTGTCATCGCCTGACTCGTCGCCTTCAGAAAGGCGAAGGTTGTGCAACACAGCACATGCCGCGACAATGTTGGCTGCACGTTCCGGCTCGTAGAGGAGGGTGCGATATCGCTGAAGACAGCGGAAACGGCTCTTTAAGAGCCCAATGCACCTCTCCACTACGGAACGCATGGCGGCATGTGCTGTGTTGTACTGCCCCTCGGCTGTGTGCACTGGAGGATGGCCAGGAACCGGGGTAAGGAGCCACGGCTCCAAGGGGTAGCCACTGTCACCTGCACAAAGATGGAAATAGTACATTGAGTACTCCGCTGACGAGAGGCAAGTTGTCAACTGAGGAAAGCTACAGCATCATTCAACAAAGGTAGACTTCAGGGTTGCAAGTCCCAAGTAAAAGCATGAGTTGAGCATGTCCATACCCGACACAAACTCTTAACCAATTTACAAGTGTACGTGATGCCTGCCACAAACAAGAAATCAACACTTGCTGGTGCTATCAATGACAGTAGTAGCAGTAATGTGTGTTCATTTCTTCTGCTTCTGGCAGTCACTGGGTGCAGAAAGCACTAATACGTGTTGCTTTCGTCAGCTCCTCGCAGACACATAATGTGCTTGTAACTTAACACTTCGAACATTGCCAATGGTGGCAGTCAATGTCTTAATTTTCTTTTTTTACTCCGGAATTACTGATGTTCTTGTGGTTTGGTTAAAAGTTTGGGTTGGAGCGGACACGGCGTTCTGCGCTGCTGAAGCGTGACTGCGCCAAAAAAAGTGTTTTTTTCTCACCGAGGAGGTATTCCCCGGCATTCACGATGCGCCCCGCTTGGAACCGCCGGCGCAACCATGTCGTCCGCCAGACAAAAGCGTCGTGGTCCGACCCCGGTCGCATAGGGTCCAAGGCCAAGATTTTCATGTCCGCGTCGCAGATCTGAGGTAAAACGTCAGAGAAAGTGCCCGTTGGCAAGAGCAACGTAACTTTCAAAAAGGATCGCAGAAAACGTGAGTTTTACTTACGAACATGCAGTTGAGGGCGTAGTATCCCTTGCGGCACATGAACACAGCCTTGCGCTCACCCTTGGGTGCGATAATGGCTATGAGGCTGCCGGCTACGCATCCGATGACGCCGGGGATAACGCCGCGCCGAAGGAAACCCTCCTTCACGGCTGCCTTTTCCTCGGCTGTCTTTGGAAAATGGACCCACTTATTGCGGGCCCCTGCGTTCACGACAGCCTCTGCCACACGTCGCACGCACTCGCTCACCGTCGACTGCGGCACACGGATCGTCTCCTCGCTCCCAACGGACGCTTGGAAGCTCCCGGTAGCAAAGAAGCGCAGCGCACACAACACTTTTCGCTCCACCGACAGTCCCGTCGCTCGCTCAGCTTCTAGTTCCCCCGCCAGTTCCTCGCACAACAACCGCACCGTTCCCTTCGAGAGGCGAAAACGCCGTCGAAAATGGTCATCCGGCATGTCAAACGCGTCGTCTGGCTCTCCCTGTTCACGTCGGCGACGGCGAAGAGCCACGGCCATAGCGATCAGAGGGGCGGCCATTTTTTTCATGCCTTCGGAAACGACCCTGCCTCTGGCCGTTCCAAAAATCCGTGCCTTTTGCTCCGCATAATGAGTGCCTCAACGTCACGATGACGATTACAGTTTTTGCGGGTTCCTGACGTCGCGTGATTGACAGACAAAATGGGCGCGGCCCGGTCATTTTCGACCAATGGCTGCTCAGTGATGGCGGCAAAAGGCATGGAAAAAGTAATAGAATTCCTACAAAATCGCACCCCTGAAGTCTGAAACGGCGTATAACCGGTCAGTCCCTCGTTTGCAAGTGAACGAGAAACTCGTGGATCATGATAACTTATCTGTAAGGAACGGACAATTATTTTGAGACAAATGATGAGAATGCAGCATTAGCGAACTTGTTACTTCTGCACAACAGTGGTCAAAATTAGAACTTGTGAAAATTTTGTGTCATATCTTTGTACCACAAGCAAATGTAATAACAGTGCACCAACATAAACTGAAACAAAGCTCTTTTACGCGGAAAAAGTGCTCTAATTCGTTTCAGGAATTGTGTTGCGCGTAAGCATATGACCTATTACCTGCATTTTCTTTCCAGACCATCTCCCTCTCTTCCGTGTCTGAGTATGCGAAATGTGCTGCCTCCATCCTTTCTACCGGTCTTGTTTACTGATCATTTTTGCATAAGTAATCACGAATAGTTACGATAATCGATCTGTTTTGGTAGGCTTCTCACATGCAAAGCAAAGGAACATGAATTTTCTATTTAGAAATTGTAAGAAGCTTTATTATGTATTTTTGTGCCTTTAGATTGTGCGATTTTTACTGCATATGCGAGATACTCAGCTCTGTAACATTATTTTGTGCACTGTATTTCTTGCTATGCAACAGTTGGCAAAAAAGTGCAAATTAAAGCCCATATTTTTGCCTAACTGCATCCTGCCAAAACGAAATAGCCTTGCGCTATGCCATGCCTGCTCACTTATCTTGAA
Organism: Dermacentor andersoni; assembly: GCF_023375885.2. Taxonomy (NCBI): domain Eukaryota; kingdom Metazoa; phylum Arthropoda; class Arachnida; order Ixodida; family Ixodidae; genus Dermacentor; species Dermacentor andersoni. Next base: position 197,323,409 of record NC_092816.1, on the reverse strand, counting down.
AAGGATAGGGTAAAGCTTTAAAAAACCTGGAGTCGCTACTGGCACTATCTTAGTTGAACAACCACGCACAAAGACACACAAAGAAAAAGCCACTACATGAAGAAAGAGGATGAAAATGACAGCTGTCAGAACCAAAGACACCGCAACAGTAAACACAACTCGTGCTCGTTTCTTCTTGCGTCTGCCGAGAAAATCATGCACTCGTCGATCGCATAGCAAACGACAAGCGGGATGGGATCAGCCGCTCACGCATCAACGACACCATTGTCATGACTGCAGACTTGACTTTTTTTTCACAGATGTAAGGCCTACCAGCGGCCAGGGCATAAACTGTCACTGGTGACGCCATTCCTCTTTACTTTGGGATACACCAGCTGACGTTGCCGTGCACTTAGCCCTTAAGCCGGAGGAGCTTGCAGGTGCGTTCCACCAATGTCTTCCTTCGATCGCACCGCTTTCAGTAGTACATCTTGCAACACTGCAATAGGAAATGCTCGCTCAAAAATGCTTGCAAGCTAGCCTAGCTCGGCTAACGGCTAACTGCCCTCAAACGACGCTGCGCCACGCAGTGGCTACATTGTGGGTCACCATCACCATCACCAAACTATTTGTGTCCACTGCAGGACAAAAACCCCTCCCAGCGATCTCCAATTGCCCATGTCTTGCGTTTGATGACACTATATTTTAGGTGAAGCTACCCTAAGTTCACCGCCTAGTTCTTTGCCGTCCCCGAGTACGCTTCTCTTCTCCGGCACACACAGTGACTCTCATAGACCACCGCTTACCCGCCCTACGCATTACCTGGTCTGCGCAATTCATTGTCAACTCTTAATGTCAACTGAGATATCGGCTATAACGGTTCGATATTGGGAGCTTAGTCAGCTTTCCCATGGGGGTTTCATGACCCAGTTTCAGGGCCCAGAATGGGCCCCACTCGCATATGTTTCTCTGTCGCGTTCTTTTTGCGCAATGCACTTTATGACATTTTATCGAGTGATAACCGGCTCGAATGAGAACCCACCGGACGGCATTCTGCTAAGCCCATGTCTCTGCACAGACAACTATATTTACAAGCGTTGCCACCCACTACGCGCTGACCCTAGCTTTATCACTGCACCAGAACAACGATGTAGTCGCATAGAGCTTTTAAGTGGCGCCCTATCTATATTTTGCCTTTAGGCTCATCGTATCTCTCAACTGTGCTATCAGTCCACCTTTAGTACTTGTCCCGCTATCTGTTCCGTTTGTAACGTAATCCGTCTGTCGTTCGAGCAGCGCATCTGGCACTTTTGTTGCTTCAAGTGTAGTTTAATTGAAGTGCCTCCAGTATAGAGCCAGGGCACAAACATCACAGTACGTGGCGAGACACACCTGAAAAAGACATTTTGTGGCATTCAACTCCAGAGTACAGGACACCAAACCCATTCCAAGAATCATGAATTGCGTATTTTGCAAACCAAGTCGGGCTCTTTAGCAAATTAGGAAATGCTGTCCAGTGACTGCAAAGCTTTTTGGTGCATCTGGATAGAATGCATACCGTTGCTGCTGTTCCTCCGAATTCTGACAGGTTTGAGCATTTTAATCCCTAGCTTGAAGTATAAATTTCTAAAACTTGGTTAAAAAGTGCTCGATATTTTAGACCTCATATCTTGCGCCAATTTATTACATATACATATTAAATACCACGGCTGTCTATAGCATTTTTACTTGCCGAAGAAAAAATAGCAAGGACCACTGGGCTATATTTATTTGCCGAAATTACAAGAGACTGCGCGTACAGACATATTCATACGGGGGAGGAGGAAAGGGCGCGCCGCGAGCCTTTCCTTCTCTGTGCCTCGCTGAATGAATGTGTTGCCGTCACGTGCAGCAGAATGATTTCGAGATGAGATAGCTTGGAGAAATTTCTGTCACATCAGCTCATACAAGCTCGTCGGGGAACTACTGTGCAGCCTTTGGGTGCAGCAGTAACTACAGTGTGCGGAAATTTCTGTTGAAGTTTATTACGATTTTGACAACACAAGCTTGTCATGACGCCGGAGCAAAAGGGGAAACTATGCACAGCTGACTAGGCTCCAGACACCACGAGCACAGCAAACAGTGCAATAATGATGTATACATATATATATATATATATATATATATATACAGATAATACACGGACATATACATACTTACACATATATGTGTATATACGAATGACACAATTATACATACGAAAGATCAGTGCAGTACAATAAGTATAAATAATGCAAATGAAGAAATAAAGTAGGTACAGAAAGATAGAGAAAGGCCAAAGCCAAATGGAAACAAAAAGTCTTGCAACGCATTAAATTGCATATCACTCGAAAAGCAAGAAAAACTATCAGAACAACAGGTGTCATTTGTCGAGAAAATACAGGTTCGATTTTTTTCTGAATATTGAAATGGTTGAGGAATCTTGCATGGTATCAAATAAAGCATCCTCATCATTGAGTAAATTAGGAATCTGCCTCCGTAAAACCTGATTGCCGTAGTTTGTTCTGGTTTTTACCTTAATAAAGTTCCCAGCTCCTAAGGTGTGATTAGTTGTGGTATCAGTGTATATAGAAAGAAGTTCTCACGATTACTTATAAATTCTAAAAATGTTTTTTCGGATAACTTTTGTTTGTACAGACTACTGACACTCAAAATACTGTCCTAGTGAAAGTACTCAACGGTATGTTCCTACATCGATAGGTTATGAATAATACGAACACACTTTTTCTGCATTCGGAATAGAGTTTCCAAGTTAGCTTTAGAAGTGACGCCCCAGACAAGTAGACAATAGTGGAATCTAGAATGAATAGTAAAAAAGTACAACTGACGCTTAAGTTTTGAAGCTAACAGCGTGCGATGCTTATTCAGCATACCGATTAATGGTGCTATGCTACGTTTAACTTTACTTACCTGATGCGTCCACCGTAGATATTCATGGAAGAGTACACCCAAGAACTTGTACTGGGAAACCCTTTCAAGTGGTTGCGATTGAAATATTAATGAAAGTGCGAGCTGAACTGGCTTTTCAATAGGAATAAAATCAACCAACTTTGTTTTTTTTAACATCTAGGCTCGGCTGATTAGCTGATAACCACACTGAAAGGAAATTTAACCAGTTGTTAATAAGAGGCAGTAGAAAAGAGATGTTAGTAGAGGAGAAAAAATAAACGTTTGTATCGTCGACATATAATACAATATCGGGTGTTTGTGGTATTGCCACGATATCATTGATATAAAGCAGCAAACTCGTAGAATGCGCAAACACGCGACGCCCATCGTCAGTCGCTGTGTATGTGCGCGTTGTGGACTATTTGGGATGTATCGGTTTTCACTCGATTGAGGGCAGCGGCCTCGATGAATCCCCAGCGAGAATTGGAAAATGTCACGACCTGACAGCTTGGCGTAGCTACTAAAACACACCAATGGTCGCGTACGGCCAACCCAACGCAATCCCAAAGCGTCCAAGTGCCATTTGTTATAGAATAGTTGCATCAGCCATCGGAATAAAAGATTATGCTATTTTACGTGCCGAAACCATGATATGATTATCAGGAAAGCCATTGTGGCGGACTACAGAATAATCTTGACCACTGGAGGTTCTTTAACGTGCACCCAAATCCCGGTAAACGAACGTTTCTTCATTTCGCCCCCATCGGAATTGGGTCTCCGGGAATTGATCCCGCGATCTCATGTTTAGTAGAGTAGCGCCATAGCCACTATGTAACGACGGCGATCACTGGTATAGTGCTCGCGCATTTAAAGCTATACTAGACATGAAATAGTTGTGTTATGTCTATGTAAGTCTCTTCTATGAGGCCGATGGTGTGCCTCCACATACTGATATCTGTGGTTGGTAAACCAGCGTCACGCACATAAGCCTTGTGCTGCGACATTGCTTTTTTTACAGCGAAGCTGCTTCTGGCTAGGGTTGCGCACATTTGTCACGTCCGTCAGGAAATCTGCGTGAGCAAAAAATATCATGATCAGCAATGGCTCGTGCCACTGCTCGCGCGTTCGTCGTCGTCGCCTTTTTCCACAGATGGCTCCGTTACGCTTCACCACGCCAGCGTTCCCATATTGCCCTTCCCTCTGCGAAGCCGCTGGCGGCACTGGCCGACTGCCAGTCGGTGCGTTGATTTCGGTGTCAAATTGTTTGCCTCAGTATATCGCGAACTGAAAATATGAATATATATATAACGAATGTATATAACGAATGCATATAACGCATGTATATAACGCATGTATATAACGCGTGTATAACACGAATGAACGCTGATGTATAAACATAAACATCTGTGAGTACATTTCGTCACGAAGAGGCCCGATCAAGACAATAAATGTGTTGGTACCTTTGTTCATAATTCTGCATCGATTACACAGCTTCGCTGGTAATCTACCTTCATAGAATGGCTTATGAACTTTTTTGTTTCCCCTGGAAAGCAGCGCTATCCACCATAACAGATCGCATAAGAAGGAGGCGACTGCTATTTGCGATCGCTAATGGTATACAATATCCATGAAATGGGTAAGTACGTCATAGGAGACGGGACGAACAAGGCCGAAAAATATTTTTTTCTTGCTGCTTGGAAATTATGAATCACGTACGTTTATGTCGGGTAGCCAGTCATCTTTCGGCGAAAAAAAAAAAAAAAAAGCTACGAATACACAGGCTAAAGCCACAATACGACCCCGCGTGGTGATGAGCTGTATAGAGGGATATATATGGAAGCTATATATATCTAGCTCAGGCCATGAACTATGTACAACAAACGTAACTATAACACAGAAGTTACCGCTGCTTCATACTCTCGCGCAGTCCATAGCTGGCTGCTCATTCGAGAAGTGGGATCCACGCTGTATGGTGCACCATTATTACAAACCAAAACAATTTATTCGTGGGCAGAAGCTGCCGCCAACAAACCACGTAGTCATGCATTGTATCTACAGAAATAAATTTAAACACTTGTCAAACTAAACAGCAGAACCTATTCTGTAAGAGAATCGGCATACCATGTTGTTACGATCATTCCGTCTGTTCTTTAACTGCTCACCACTGATAAAACACAGCTTAGAATTAGAGGGAGAAGATTACAAGGGCGCGTTCCTGCAATAAACTTTCCGTAATATAAAATGGATATCCGAACCTGATTGTAGGCTCAAACACGCGCGAACACATCGCTCTGGGTTCTTCGGCTGCCTAAACGCCAGAAGAAACTCTAGTCATGCCGGCTTATGACTGCAACTTATGACGCCCGCTGCAGGATGCCCCCGCAGCAAGGGCGGCGTCGGTATGGAGCGAGCTCGAGGCTTCCTGTAACGGCCGCGGTTACTGACGCGTCTAGAACGGTGGCGGTTTCAGTACCGTTGTTACTGGCACGTTCCCAAAGCATGTCGCATTAATTTGTCGACGGATTTGTGAATACCGAGCTTTAGAAACCTGTCGGGGCTCACGTTACGTGCAATGGCGACCGCTCTCTTGCAAGCCTTTCGTATCGTGCAGTCAACCTTGTTTTTTCTCCGACCTTATCCACTTCAGGTAGGGGGCAACTTACCTTATCCTGCTTATCGTGTGCGCCTGCAAGCGACGGATAGCGCAGTGTTCGCGCATACCGTTGCGTTCATTGGTGATGCGACGCAAGAGTCGGATCATGTCGGAGTCTTCGCACCGACTCTCCGTTATGGCCACTTGCCTGCTAATGTAACCCCAAGATTACAATTTTGTCTACGTGGGGTATGGGAGTGCCGTCTAGCGATGTAATGCGTATTTTGGAGTATTCCCGTTCCTTGTCGCGCAGGGCCTTGCGATCTTTGCTCGTGGGTTTGTAGATTAAGAGGAAGCTTTAGTTCGGGTGCTGCTACCTGAATACACGTGAAAGCATAATTCGTTTCTCTCGGCCACTACTTCACAAAATTTGGTGAGGTTTTGCTTTTAAAAGAAACACTTAAAAACTAGTAATTGTTGGTTCCGAATTTTAAGTTTCGGTCGTAAATATTTATAAAAAATTAGCAAAAATAAAGAATTTTCAGAAAGCAAGACTATCAAGTTTACAACTCTAATTCAGAAAGGAAAAACTATAGCGAAATTCTGTGATTTTCACATGATAGTACATCTAAAGTGGACAAAATAGATGTGTTACACATCAATCTAAAGAATCAGTAATATGGAAATGCAGCTTTTGCAGAACCCTTGTACATAACGTAACAATTCACGCAATATACAAATTGACATATGGAATTTGTCCGCTTTGAACGATATAGTCGATGCCGTTTACAGTACCGCGATATCTGTTGTTGATGCATAGCTATTGATTTATAAACTTTGCGCATCAATTTTTTCGAGCTCGTGCATCTGTTAAAAATCTTAACAAAATCCAGCACCTAAATCGAAATTCCGCTTCCAACAGTCACTAGAATTTAAATTTCTCTCTCAAATGGAACCAATTTGATTAAAGTAGGTCCAGGGGTTATTTAAAAAAAAAAAAACGTTTTTGCGTTGTACATGTATTCGAATTGGCCGCGTTGGAGTGGCGCACGAGCTAAAGCTTCCTCTTAGGAGTTCGGACTTGGTCCCGAGCATTGGAGACCCGTTCCTCGCGAGTACTCCTGGACCGCATCTACTCCCGCCTGTAGCATTCGCTCGACGTGACCGTCACATCCTCCCCAGGAACCCAGAGGGGGATGACATCCGCGTAGAGACTGTGATACAATCCTTCTACTTCTGTTAATTTGTAGACCGATCAGAACTAAATTAAAGAGTAGTGGTGATATGACTGAGCCTAGGGCGTACCCGACAGACCCGTCTCAAATTCCGGCGATTCCTCGTCGCCGACGACGACGCGTGCGCGGTTGTCCACAAGGAAATTTCTAACGTAATTGCACGTTCTTCGGCCTAGTCCTAGTGTTTTTACTGTTTTGAAGATCGCTTCGCGTCTAACGTAGTCAAAGGCCGTCTTTATTATCTAGGCCGAGAATCGCCTTAGTGGAGCTGGTAGGGCCGCCTACTGTCTGGTGTTTCAGCTGAAGCAATACGTCATGAGCGGAGAGATTGGGGTGGAATCCCAGCATGGTGTGCGGGAACGCGTCGCGGTCTTCGAGAAAGTCGGTCACGCGTGTGAGAACTGCGTGTTGCATGACTTTGCCGACGCAAGACTTGGGCGAAATCGGTCTTCGGTTATGGAGCGTAACTTGCTCACCTGCGAGTAATAAAAAACAGCGCTAAACAACAGGACCAGTGAAGGGACACCGACAACAGCTCTGACTAAGAACCGGGTTCTTAGTCAGCGCTGTTGTCTGTGTCCCTTCACTCGTCCTGTTGTTTAGCGCTGTTTTGTGTTGCTCGTACTCATGAACCAACCAACCCAAATGCGTACTCTTTTGCTCGCCTGGTTTAGGAATCACGATAACGCGGGCCCGTTGCCACGCATCGGGAAGGGAGCCCCCTCGCCAGCACTCGTTGCCGTAGGTCGCGAGTCGGGAGATTGACTCGTCGTCTCTTGTTGGTAACGTGGTCGGGGCCGGGCGCCGATAGGATGTTTCATTCGAACAGGCATATCCGAATTTCTGCTCCGCTAAATTCCGCATCCAGTTTCTCGTTGGCGACGGCGGCCTATTCGGCTTGTTGGATGCTTTCGGCCTTCTCGGAGGAAGACGAAGTGCTTCTCTTTTGGAACACATCTCGGCCGTCTCTGTGCTTTTCTGGACTTCCCACTGCACTTGTGGGGTCTACCGCCCCCTACATCGCAGTGATGGATTCACAACACCCCGAGGGTCCTCCCGGTTCTCGTTCACCCGTGGACATCGGTTCGAGGAAGCGAGGAAGTACGTCGAGTGATAGCGAGGACACAGAGCTGTACTCCGCATCAGGTGACGAGTCCTCGGAAGACAGCTTTCGACTTGTCCAGTACCGCAAGGCCAAACGAAGAATTATCAACTCATCTTCGGCGTCCAGCTGGAACACCGTGAAAACAGCACCTCAACGATGGCCTCACTCCATCCTGTTTGTGCCACAGAACACTACTGACAACCTACGCGTCCTAAACAGACAAGCATTCTCCGTCTAGCTAGAAAACACCGTGCCGAACGAGGTCAAGGATGTCAGGATAAACACTAGGCGAAACATCCTGGCAATCGATGTTATGAACCCGAGCGCGCTGAACATACTATAACATGTAAAGCAGCTGGTTAACATCAAGGTCCGCTCAATCGTGCCAGTGAATGATGCCACGATAACAGGAGTCACCTATGAGATTGACAATGAAATACCCAACGCAGACCTCCCAGTTCTCATAAAACCAGCAAATGAACACAACGTCATTGTGCATGTTGGTCGCCTCGGTAATACACGTTGTGTGGGGATGACGTTCAAAGGTGACTGTCTTCCATCCTACGTGAAGGTTGGCCACTTTCACCACCAGGTTCGACCATTTATTCCAAGACCAATGCAATGCTTCAATTGTCAGAATATTGGCCATGTGAAGGGTGTTTGCAGAAATTCCGCCGTGTGCCCTCGATGTGCCGAACTCCACTCTGAAGACAACTGCAGCGCTACCACTTTGAAGTGTCCTAACTGTCAGGGTGATCCATGCGCCTCTTCCAAACACTGTCCCCAGATCAAAAAAGAGATCACCATTCTTAAGCAAATGGTGAGAGACAGCTCTACCCACAAAGAGGCCGCGGTGAAAGTGCGGCGAAGGCAACGTCACCATCGAAGGACTTCACGACGGAGAATATCAATTTTTCAAGAAAAGTTAACTAGTCACGCAGCACCATCAGCGGAAGTCTCCAGCACTACAAACCCCGATGTCAGAAGGGAGAAAACTGCCAGATCTCTCTCTACAAAGGAATGGCCGCCACTTTCGCGTACATGACCGGCAGAAGAGCCGCAGAAGAAGCCGCCCCCAGTCTAGCAAGGTGCTATATCCGAGGAGTCGCGGAAAACAGATGAGCAAGTGGTAGCGCTTATTTGGCCTTTAATGAATGCCGTTCGCGTGTTGTTAAGCAACATCCACACACCGTCTGCCAGAAGTGCGCTTCAAGTACTGGACGCACTGAGTCCAGTGCTGGCAACCCTTGAGTAGATCATGGCTTCCCAGCCACTGTCCTTCAGAGATGAGGTCCGACAAGCAGCTATTTTTCAGTGGAATGCACGCGGACTCAGAGCGCGCATTTCGAATTTCTGTCGCTTCGTGTACGCCAATATGTTTCCGATTATCGTCATTTGCGAACCGAACTTATCGAACCCGATCACGCTTTCTGGATATGAATCGTTTATGTCGCCAACTGTTGGTGAAAACAGTAAGGTTTTGGTGTATATCCGCCGTGACCTCACTTACATTCATCAGCCTGTGCCACCTAACGACGATAGTCAATATGTATGCCTAATAATAAGGAAAAAGAATTTTACCTTCACTTTCGTGGGCGCCTACCTATCTCCGTCAAGTCGATTTGGTCACAAAAGACTACGAAGCATTCTCTCCTCAACTCCCGATCCTTGCGTCATCACTGAAGATTTCAACGCCCATCATACACTCTGGGGAAGTTCGAAGGTCAACGCGAGAGGCAGAGCTCTGGTATCTTTCGCCTCCATTAATGAACTTTGGCTGCTGAATGATGGAAGCCATACGTTTCTACGTGGCCCCACATACAGCAGCTGTCTTGACTTGGTTTTTGTGTCACGAAACCTTGTCAGGCGTGCTGGTGGTTTTGCGGACATAGAGACGCACGGAAGTGACCATATCCCCACGTACGTCAAGATGAGAGGATTGTGCCCTTCCAAAATACGAGATACGATCCAAAGAGTGGACTGGTCTAAATTTCAGTCTGTGATGGAAGAACACTGCGACACCAATCCATCTTTCGACTTGGAAGAGGCAATCAAGAGCGCGGGGCTAGACACTATGCGCACTCTCACATGCTCTTCGAAACTGACGGAATTTGATGTGGAACTAGGACGACTTCGAGCAATCCGAAGACGTGCTGAACGAAGATACCGACGTACGAAGACAGCGTACAATTTACGGACCGCCAGACGCACGCAAAAGAAGATCCAGCTCCAGTTCGACGAGCTCGAATCGCAACGTTGGACTGCCTTCTGTGAGTCGCTAGATCCGCGCAAGCCTTTATCTCAACTATGGAGAACGGTGCGCGGTCACCGGACACTCCCCGTACTGCGGTTCCCATTCAAGGCTCTTGCCCTCTCTCAAAAGAGATCGGAGATTGACGTGGCAGAGGATTTCGGCGCCAGATTTTCCGGCCAACTTACAGCTCCCAACATTCCAACGCCTTCGAACAGTTGTCCGGCACCACGTGATCTCCGCATGGATCTACCCTTCACAATCTAAGAACTTAAGGCAGCATTAGCTTTGTGTGGCCGTGCATCGGCGCCAGGACCTGATGGGATTTCCTACCGAGCTCTGTGTCATCTGGGTGAGCGAGCGAGAGGTGCTCTCCTTGAGCTGTACAATGAATCTTGGAGATATGGTGTGCTACCAACAAGCTGGAAGACAAGTCGCCTTGTTCCACTGCTGAAGCCTGGCAAGTCGCCTTTGAAACGCTTGTCCTATCGCCTGATCGCTTTGTCAACCTGTGTTGGCAAGGTAATGGAGAGGATGGTCATAGGACGCCTGGAGTGGTACTTGAAGTACCACAACAGCTACCCGGATGCCATGGCGGGCTTTCGACGTGATCGATCATCGATCGATAACGTCGTCGACCTGCTCACCTACAGTCAGCATGAGAAATGCCGTAAGTGTCTCTGCGCTTCTTTCTTCCTCGACGTCAAAGGGACGTATGATAACGTTACGCATAAAGCCATCCTCTCTGCTCTCGCAGACGTAGGAGTGGGTGGTCGGAGGTTTCAATAGATACGGAGCTATCTCTCTATGCGATCCTTTTTTGTAAGCACCGAGGAAGGCCATGCTTCTTTACATTATAGCTGCTGCGGCGTCCCCCAAGGCGGTGTAATTAGCCCTGTGTTATTTAATCTAACACTAATTGCTCTCCTTGAGCACGTGCCAAGCACAGTCACATTATCAATGTACGCGGATGACATCTGCATATGCACGTCAGCAGTAACATGCCTACAGTTGCGAGCGAGAATTCAGAGAGTCGCCACCCTAACTGATATCTACCTCCGTAATCGAGGCCTGGAAATTTCCTCCGAGAAATGCGCACTAGTGGCATTTACGCCAAATCCATGACAAACTACAGCGTAATGATACATGGCTAAATAATACCACGTGTTCGATCGCACAAGTTTCTAGGCGTCATAATCGACAGGGACTTGCCATGGAGCCCTCACGTATCATACGTGAAAAAGCGGTTGATAGGCATCTGCCGCCTGTTCAAGTTTTTCACTGGCAAGACTTGGGAATGTCGACAACTACCATGTTACAACTGTACACGGTGCTTTTTCCAGGCTTTCTGCGATACAGCTTGCCAGCAATAACCAATGCAGGTAAAACGAATCTACGCACAATACAAACTGTTCAGGCTCAAGCGCTCCGGATTTGTCTAGGCCTGCCTCGGAGTGTATCAACAGTGGCTACGATAGCAATCGCTGGAGACCACCTTGTCAGGACTCACATTGACATTGAAGTGCTCAGGACCCATATAAGTCAAGTCAAGTCAAATTTATTTAAGACATGCACAAAGTACATTGTTGAAGGCCGCCCTGGCAAGAAAGCTGTAAACATACAGCTTGACGAGGCCAGGGGGCCGTTTAACCAGGACTCCTCGTCACCGCTTAGCCTCTCTACCAGCGGACAGACCTCGCACATCTTTCAGCCAAACGATTACCGCACATGATGAATCACTGCGATCTTGTTTCACTCCGGCTGCGAGACCTTCGATTCCTCCATGGTGCCTTACTCAGCCAAAGATCAACCTCACAATACCTGGCATCACGAAAAAAGCTGATTTATCGTAACCAGCCCATAAAAAGCTCAGACTACTATTTTTGTAAGAGAGCTACCGTGACTCTGCACATATCTACGCTGATGGATGTGTCTTGCCAAACAGCTCCACGGCGGCAATCGTGATACCAGCGACAGCCACAACAATCAAATTTAAGACGACTCACGCGACAACGTCGACGGCAGCAGAGCTCGCAGCGCTCATTACTGCCCTTCAATACATTGGTAATGAACAGCCACAGAATTGGACGGTATTCTGCGATTCGATGGCAGCACTGCAGTCTCTACTGCCACCTTTGCGACGCGGACCACACGAGCAGCTAATATTTCACATTACAGAGACGTTACACCATATGAGTGATTCAGGCCGTGAAATAACCATCCAATGGCTTCCAAGCCACTGCGGGATTAATGGCAATGAACGGGCCGATCAAGCTGCCCACTCAGCCCATATTGAAGAGCACCACGTACCAATTCCACTTTGTAGAACTGACGCAGCACGGAAGCTCCGCCTGCTTGCTCGGCAGTGCACCACGTCGCAATGGAATGAGACACATTTAAGGAATAGTCGACTGTACTCCCTTGATCCGACATTAAGTCTCGGAGCGCCATCACAGCTTCGCCGTGGAGACGCCACCCTCTTGTATCGACTGTGGTTGGGCGTTGCCTTTACCAAAGCCTATGCATTCCGCATAGGGATGACCGACACCGCAACGTGTGACCACTGCGGCCATGAAGAATCAATTGATATGTGCGCTTGCCCGCAGTACAGTACACAGAGAGAATGCCTTCGCCACGAACTTGAGCAACTGGACGACCAACCGCTATCCGAAAAAAGAATTCTACACCACCGAAGAGACCTAACTTCACAGAAGGCCGTGCAAGCGCTATTGTGCTTTGAGCGATCTACAGGCCTTCGCGAACGTCTTTAACTGGAACGCCTTTTGTGTGTGTGTGTCTGTCTCCATGTCTGCGTGTTTTTTTTTTTACGTTTTCCTCTCTGTCATCTTTCTATCCCCTATCTCTCATCCCCAGTGTAGGGTAGCAAACCGGAGACTGATATCTGGTTAACCTCTCTGCCTTTCCTCTTCATCTCTCTCTCTTCGGCCTTCTCAAAGTAACGATAACGTATGGCGTCGAGGAAGGTATCGACTTTAGAATCCCTTACTAGTCTATGAGTCCTGTGGCCCTGAGCGGCTAGAGTCTCCTCCGCATCTAACAGGTTTCGAAAGAGGCGCCTTTTGAGACCGCTACACGTGTCTTCCAACTGTGCCCTGCATACTTGGAGCGATGACCACTTTTTTTTTTATTGACACTTTGATCTTCATATTACAGAAAGTTTTGCAAAACTTATTTGGTACCACAGCTTGGCTGGCTATAAAGGGACCAATTGTTCGGCGTACCTACATAATTCGGCAAGCGGTTTCAACAGTGATAAAAGCAAAGAAAAACTAAATACAGATATTACAAAGCACATTATTCAATTACCCAGAGGATGACGGCAAACCAGTTGACCATTTGTCCACTTATAACACCTATCCTCTGAACATGAAACGCCCCATGGCCGCGAAAAAATATGTGTGCTGCTTTCACATCAATCGGTATGACCTTCAACCGTAGGCATTTCTGGCGCCCGGTAAATTAAAGTAGTTCGCTTCAGCTCTTGTACAGCGTGCGTGCAAGTAACGTAAAAGTGTCCTACTGGAGAGGTTCATCAATCTGTGTATTATGCCAGCAACATTTAATACGTGAACACAGTCCAGCGGAAGTACACACATCATTTGGAACAGATATTTTGTGGTATTCGTTCTGTTTGAAAATGTAATACTTTTTATTGCCCTCTTTTCTGAGCGGCTAATAGATTTCCAATGCGTTCTGTATGTAGTGCCTCACGATACTATGCAATAGCTCAGATAACTATGCACAAAGGCGAAATATAGGATACGCATAACCTCCGTGCCAAAGCATTCGCAGGCTGTTAGTAGCACGTGGCAACCGTAAGCTATAGCTTCGACATGTCTTACTTCACTCTTAAAAAAAATTTCACCCTTTGTGGCTTAGTTTGTCCCACAACGACAACAGTCATCTGTCTTGCCCGCATTTGCTTTTGTTAACGCTGCGAGCGCGGAACTTCCAAGTCACGAACAGCTTCGGCGTTATCAGCATGACACAACGTTCTCGACAGGAAAGTAGCCAGCGCCGAGTTTTCAAGAAAGGAAATGCAAACAAGGCAGATGACGATCATCGTTGTGGGACAAATGTACACCCTAAAGGGTGCAATCATTTCAAGGTGTTATGTGCGGTTGCTAGTTTATGTCTGAACCAAATATGACCCCTAAATATATAAATGGAGCTACTCGCTCGAGTAGTGCAGTTTCTAATATGAATGAAACCTACCAAAATCGGACTGATACTTTTTGGAGTGAAACACCGTATATTTAGTTTTGTCTGTATTAATGGTGGTTTCGTTTAAGCCACGAATGAACTCTTTGTAGCTCCTCATTGATGTCATCTGCAATCTCATTTAAACTGTCACCAACAAAGGTTATTGCTGTGTTGTCTGCATACATTAAAGCTTCAGAGTACAGTAAGATGGAGGGAAAATCGTTAACAAACGGTGAAAGAAGAAGGGCTCCAATAACAGCCTTTTGGTACCCTAGAGACTACTGACTGAGTAGAGGACACGACACCTTCCGTCAGTACTCATTGCTGTCGGCCCGAAAGATAACATTAAAGAAGCTGGTGAATTTTTCATCTGAACCCATAGTCATGAAGCTTTCTTCACTATATGTTGTTAACGGAATCAAAATCCTTTCTTTTGTCTACTAAAACTACGACGGCAATTCTGTTGTTGTTCTTGACGGTATTTTTAAGACAGCCTATGAAATCACTGACCAGGGTACTTGGAGAAGTATAGGAGAGGCCTTTGCCCTACAGAGGGCGCAGCCGGGCTGATGATGATAATGAAATCACTACATTCTTTATTAACATTCTCATCATACATAGCACAAAAATTGCTGTGACTTATTTTGTCTTGTAGTAACTTGTAATCAAGCCTTGTATTCACTCTTACCCTGGAAGGTTTAGTATCGAGAGGCTCAATTCTGATTGCAACAAAAATTGGCACGTGGTCGGCTACCGCCACAGGAAACACACCAGCATACACCTTTGTCAACGTTGCAAAGGCATGATCAATAAGGCTACTTTAAGGCTCAGTTATTACGTTATGTAAATTAAAAGATTTCAAGAGTAGCGTGTATGCATTCCAGGTATCGCAGGGCACTTCAATATTAAGGTCCCCAACAACTACAATATGATTGTTGTGCATGCAGGAAACACTCACAAGCACAGACTCAAATTCCTTCAGAAACGTCTTGATCGAAGAACCAGGCCGGCGGTACACAATGCCAATGGCTGGCCGTCTTTCAATCTTGACACATAGCGATTCTATAGTTCCATTAGTAACAGACGCATCAACCATGACATTGCACACGATATTCTCCCGTTCAAACAAGGCACCTCCACTCCCTCGTGCACACTAGTTCCGTGGTTAGGATAACACCCTGAAACCCTGCACACTGAATGCTTCGCCAGCTTTCAGCTATGCTTCACTCGAATGTCGAAAACAGCATCTATAGCCGCGCTTGTATAGGCGGCCAGAGTGTTTAAATTTCTAAGCAGACTTCGCACATTGGAATGTAAAAATAGAAAAGAAATATTAAATTTCAGTTTCTTTAAGATCTGAACCACTAAGTATATCGATAAATACAGAGAACTCAACACTAGCGCCTACATAATTGTGGCAAGGTCACCTTCAGGCTGAATGTGTAAAAGGGTCGAGTTTTCAGCTTTCCGCATCAGAATCCGGTCCTGAGATAGCCAAGCAAACTTTTATTTTTTTCGCTGTCTTCGCCTCACAAGCTTTCCTGAACAGTATGTTATTTTCGAAACAGAGCTGTTCATTGACATAGATTGGATCAGTATCCTCCAAAGACAGGTGACTCGTGTTTAGTCCTGTTTTCATAGTTTTAGACAATTTGTTGCAGGGGTCCCGGTTACGAATCTTACCACATTTGGTTTATCCTTATTGCTGGGTGGGATTCGGTAGGCCACATAAATGTCTCCATCAGAAAGCTCCATTCCAAGGCAAGTGGCCACTGTCTCTTTTAGATTGTCATTTGCAGTACGTGGGAGCCCAAGGATTTGCACGTCCATGTTCCTTCTGTGCTGCTTAAGTTCAGTTATCTCCCTCTTTGCGTCAGCAAATTGTCTGGTCATCTCTTGGTTTTGTTTCGCAATCTCTTGGTTTTGAGTACTTGCCTGGGTTAGCTCCCGCCGAAAGCTCTCAACATCTTTCTTAAACTCTTCATATCTCACATTCATGAATTTGACAGACTCACGCGTTTTACGAACCTGGACTTTAATTGCGCAGTTGGTGTCCTCGATCATGCCAATCTGAACGTTAATGTCAACCTTCGAAGGCACCAAGCTTAGTGGTTAATTCATTTATGACCTTGACAACCTTTGATAATACTAGAAGCCTTCTCAGAAAGCGCGTTTACTACTTACTTAATACGATCGGGATGTGCGTCTGCCATATAGTTAGGAAAACCCAGCTATAGCATTGGAGCAATTGACCACACGACAATGTAACACAAACATGCGGCACTTACAAGCGCTTATGGCGGCG
Organism: Dermacentor andersoni; assembly: GCF_023375885.2. NCBI lineage: Eukaryota > Metazoa > Arthropoda > Arachnida > Ixodida > Ixodidae > Dermacentor > Dermacentor andersoni. The sequence goes on along the minus strand of NC_092816.1, from coordinate 197,306,789 downwards.
GTAGCATCGGCATCAAGGTGTATATGCCTGGTAGCAAAGCTTCCATAGGAGCCCATACGTTCAAAACATGGCGGTTCATGGGGCTTAGCGCCATCTGCATGTAGAGGGAACACTTCCGGCGGAAGAAAAAAATAATGTGATGCCCTATCCGTTAAAAACAGAAGTGACGTCATCTTGTTTTCGAAGCCGCAAAATTTGTTTTGCTGGCCTGCCTTGAGAGCTATATATTCAAATGCCCCGCCATTCGGCTTGATGGGTGTTTCGAGGTTTCAGCGCGGAAAGCGATGCAGGAAGAGGCCAGCCATACGGTTGTCGAAATCGTACCCCTGCATAGAACATGCTTTCTTTGGACGCCGACAAAAGCTTTAGGTGTAAATCCTGATCCTATCGTTGAATGCCAAGCCCATCGGCCAGCGTAATCGAAAGAAAACAACTACACAATTATCTGGAAGTCGTAACTAACTACTTTTGACTGAACACCTTAACAAACGATCAAGCTACCCGTGTCACAAAATTCAGACAAACTTCGACAAGCAACAAGTACAATGTGTGAGGGGGGGAGGGGGCATATTTCAACAGGTCAACTTTACCAGCGCGCCTTTCTGCACATTTCGAGAGGTGCATTGAATTGCGAGTGATAGCGGCGTCAACGCCCCCTGTAACGATGTGTGTTGAAAAGAAGTGTATTTACTCATATTAATAAAATTAATTAAACTTGTACATTCTTAACTCGTCACGAATACATAAAAGTGACCAGGAATTTTATTTTCGTTGAATGAATCTGTCTCATTTGAATTAAAACACGCGTTTTTCTTTCCGAATGTTTGTTGCCTACAAACATAGTTGCGCTTCGATCGCTGCTCCCATAACCTCCCTGGCTGATGTAGGTGACAATTTATATGGAACCGCTTTTCGCCCGAAGCTTCGCGACTTACTTGGATCGACCTTGTCGACATTGCATAGAAGTTGGCAAAAAAAGTGCAACCAACCTGAAAAACAGACGCGCGGTGTGAGCCCGCGGCCGTGAGACGCTGCCGCAGCTGCCAAAGTGAACAGTTCCACGCCCACCAGCCACCAGCGATAAGATTTAAGAGCTTGCGTCCGTTGTTTACAGATGGCGGGAGCAGCAGCGACGTTCTTGCGCGGGAAGTGATGGGTTTTGAATTCCAGAATTGGGCTGTGGCGCGCCAGAAGACGTTTTGAGTCTGTCGATGTACGCCAGCTGGTTATTGCAGCCTAGCCTGAAGGCAGGGCAACACGGCAGGTCCTGCCTTGGAACGTCGAAGTGCTGGTCGCCAACATAAAAACAGACGCGCGCTATCAGCCTGCGTCCGTGAGCCACTGCCGCAGCTGCGAAAGTGTACTGTTCCCCGCCCACCAGCCACCAACGATAAGATACAGGACCTTGCGTCCGTTGTTTACAGATTGCGGGAGCAGCAGCGACGTTCGCGCGCGGGAAGTGATGGATTTCGAATTCTAGAAATGGGCCGTGGTGCGCCAGAAGACGTCGTTAGTCTGTCGATGTACGCCAGCCTATTTTTGCAGCCTAGCGTGAATGCAGGGCAACACGGCAGGTCTTTCCTTCGAACGTCGAAGTGCTAGCAGCCAACTCAAAAAGACGCACGCAGTCTGCCTGCGTCCGTTAGCCGCTGTCGCAGCACCCAAAGTAAACTTTTCCATGCCCACCAGCCACCAACGATAAGATTTACGAGCTTGCGTCCGTTGTTTACAGATGGCGGGAGCCACACCGACGTTCGCGCGCGCGAAGTGATGGGTTTAAAATTCTAGAAATGGGCTGTGGTGCGACGGAAGACGTCGTTAGTCTGTCGATGTACGCCAGCCGGTTATTGCAGCCGAACGTGAATGCAGGGCAACACGGGAGGTCTTCCCTTGGAACGTCGAAGTGCTGGTGGCCAACTGAAAAGCAGACGGGCGCTGTCAGCCTGCGTGCGTGACCCGCTGCCGCAGCTGCGAAAGTGTACTGTTCCACGTCCACCAGCCACCAACGATAAAATATAAGAGCTTGCGTCCGTTGTTTACAGATGGCGGGAGCAGCAGCCACGTTCGTGCGCGGGGAGTGATGCGTTTCGACTTCCAGAAACGGACTGTGGCTTGCCAGAAGGCATCGTTAGTCTGTCAATGTACGCCAGCCGGTTATTTCAGCCAAGTCTGAATGCAGCGCAACAGGGCAGGTCTTGCCTTGGGACGTCAAAGTGCTGGTGGACAACTTAGAAATAAACGTGCGCTGTCTGCCTGCGTCCGTTAGCCGCTGCCACAGCTGCCAAAGTGAACTGTACCGTGCACGCCCACCAACCAACGATAAGATTTAAGAGCTTGCGTCCGTTGTTTATAGATTGCGGCAGCAGCAGCGACGTTCGTGTGTGGGGAGTGATGGGTTTTGAATAGGCTGTGGCGCGCCAGAAGACGTCGTTTGTTTGTCCATGTACGCCAGCTGGTTATTGCAGCCAAGTCTGAATGCAGCGCAACACGGCAGGTCTTATCTTGGGACGTCAAAGCGCTGGTCGCGAACTTAGAAACAGACGTGCGCTGTCTGCCTGCGTCCGTGAGCCGCAGTCGCAGCTGAGAAAGTGAAAAAGCGATGCTAGGGATATAATTAGGGACCATATTTCAGTTTTTTTACTGGCGCTATCAGGAGCGCACTCTCCTACCCGATGCAATAATGACGCTTTACACTTCACAAAGAACCGGGACCCGAGCTTTACGGCAGTTTTATAGAGTTGAGCGCGAGGTGTTCGTAAATTACATCACAACGGCTACGGTCCAGCGCGCACAATGGGCGAGTTTTCAGTGTCGCGGCAGAAAGCCTCATGAGAAAACGAGGAAAGGTTAGTGAAGGAACGTTTGACGAGTAATTCTTGAAGATAATCAACCCGTGAAGGTTTGCCGAGGATGAATCGCGAGACCCAGGCGAAGTCGTTGTACTTACTGTATTTCTGCAGCGTTAATGAAGCAGGGGAAATTAACGTTAAAGTAACCGATTACTTTTTTAATGATTGTGCATTTACTTTCGTGACGCAGTAATTAGAAAGTGTAATGAATTAGGTTCTCTAAAGAACTAATTGTAATTGTAATCGATTACATTTTCTGCAACATGTGCAAGTCCACTCGTAAGGTACCGCCTCTTCTCATCTAGTCATTCTTCCTTTTAATAGATTAAATGCGCCCTATCCCAAATTACGCTTTTATATTTGCATAGTAAATATTTTACTAGTTAGTTATATAGCTTCCCATGTAAACACTGTTTTCAGGAATGATGAGTTCTGTCGAATCTTAAATGTACATAGTATAGTCATTCTAACATACCCCTACCGATATTTCCAGCCCATATAGTGGAGAAAAGAGCGCTTTTTACAAAATATTAACAATTAAGTGCACTTCTAAAGAGACTGCCTTTTCTTTGGTTGGCTGGTCGAAGACTGTGATAGATGCACCGACGCAGAGGAGGACGCGCGTTCTCCTGTGGCGGTATTGGGGGCTTTGATGTCAGCGCCGCCTGTCGCCTTTGACGGCAGTAACACACTTTGAGCCACAGTGTTCATGCACGAACTCTAGAGCAAAATCGGCGCGAAAAAGGTGTTGCCTTTCATTTCCGTAAAACTAAAGATATTCAATATACGATAGGAAAATAAACATTGCACGCACGTACAGACAATGAGTAAATTCATTCTTGCCATTTTTCAAAAAATTCGCGGACTACTTACAAAATTTTGGTGCATAAGTTACGGTGCGTGAAGGGATGAATTTACAGCAATTAGATTGCACTATCATTTTGAGAGTAGCTCGGGATCGCGTTGATTGCACGTCTCGTCTAAGTCGCATCTTGCAACAGCGCCTGCGCGCCTGGAAAGAGTAGCAACACTGCAACGCCTTTGGGGTTGCCAATTTCAATGAATGGGCGTTGCGGGGAGCTTTGCCTCTCAAGTAGGATATATTGACGCTATTCTTTGACAAGGGCCGCGCCGCAACTTGGCCATATTGCGTTGGGCATGAATTGAGGCAGCCTTAAATGAGCGTGCTTAGTCAATGCGGCGCTGACGTGCTGCCTGACTTTTGTAGTTTCAACAGTGCTGCGGACGTGTTCGCCAAGTTGACTTTTCAAGCTCGTGACGTGAGATGAAAGGTGCGTGACATTTTTGTCGAAAAAAAATCCGTCATGCGTGTTTGCAGCACCGATTTATGCACCAGCTCAACGGGAAAAGGGCACCTATGTGTTAGAATTTCCCCACGATCCAGATCGTCGGAAAAAGAACCTTATTCATCTAAGCTACGATGCTTAAATTTGCGCGGGCGTGTAAAATGGTCCTCAGCAAATTTTCTGATGCACTAGGCGTTGCCGTCTCAGTCATATAATCAAGGCGAGCAGAAGTCTGCTCAAACACAGAGTGACAGTTAGAACAATGCACTGAGCATCTAATTGTTAGGAAAATGTTCTTGGGGAGTTTTGTCTTGCTGCGGCTCAGAAATTAGCTTGCACTGGTTGTACCAAGCAGTGCTCTCAAGCTTATGCGTGTGGCCGGCTATGGCTTCAAGCAGGCGAACGTGTTGGTGAGCTACCTCTAACTACATCTCGGTTTCCAGGCTGCCTTCTTCTGGTTTTGCTGAAGTCACAGCTATGCATTTTGGAAATAAACACTCCCTTTCTTTTGGTGAGATGTCTCACTGTGCTTCTGTTTCTCACAGTTCAGTGTTCATCTATGGGTCGTAGCACAAACAAAACATTTAGGCGCTACACTTATACAAGCATCGAGTACTACTGCATAATGCAGGCAGGATATTTTCGGAAGCCGAAAGCACGTGCTTTCACAGCAAGGATGGCGTTCAATTATCAGTGTTTGAAGATACTACACTCTAAAAACAAAGGGAGTTCCGGGCACTCTCTTCGAGGGAGTATCTGCTTGTCCCATATTTCCCTCTTTTTTCGAGAGTAGGTCGACCCTCTTTGAGAGAGAGTAGGTCAACTCCTCCAGACAGAGTTTTGTTACTCCACCGTAAGGGATTGCTAGTACTCTTCCGTAGAGTGCTAATACTCTCTCCACAGGGGTAATGGTACTCCCCCAAACCGAGTGCTTCAACTCCTCCAAAGAAAGTACTTCTACTCCTCCAAGCCGAGTGTTTCTACTTCCCCAAATAGAGTGCTAGTACTCTCCCCAATAGTGTGAAACCACGATGTAGATCCATGGTCACGTTTGAAGGGATTCGCAGTACTTACATGTGGGGAATATTTGATTCCTTCATAAGCAGCTTCTGCACTTAATGCTTGATGAATGGTATGTAATCTGTAGTCGCAGAGTTACTCAAACGAAACATTTTCTCTCTTAAAAGGTCAAAATCTTCATTGATCAGTCACAAGACAATCTGGATAATAATTTGAGAAACATACTGAAAAACACATAAAATCAGATTACAATAATGCCCATGAGCTTTAGAACACATCTAATCAAACATATGTATATTCTCTAAAGTTTCATCAGTATTACAAGAAATATCCTTTAATTTCAATTTGCTCGTTCTTTTAAAAAAAGTATACAATGGAAAGTTACACATAGAACAAACGTGTGCAAGCCCACGAAGTATTGACACTATGATCCAAGAGAAATATGTGCCATATTACTGGCCAGCAAAAGCATTTCGGGCACAAAACGCTTGCACTTATATGGCAAAGGTTACCAGATGAGGTGCTAAGCATGGGGCTGGTAATGTAGATAAATTGTGCAAGAAAAATTTTTTGTGTGCCACATTCTAAGACAGCAGCTCATTCGTTAACGTCCTGTACAGCGTATGGATGTCCTTACTGAGAGTACAGATCATTTGAAAATGTGTTGTATATTCTCATGTGAAGCTACAGGTCTTGCTAGCTTTGCTTATATTTCATATAAAGTTATTCATGTACGGGCTGCACCTCATTATTTCTAAGTGTGTCTTGTGGTTCGGCAGCAATATCCGGCCCAGTCTCAAACCATTACAGAGGCGTATTATATGTTCTATACGGTTGGCCTCCTCGCGAAAGTAGTTTCCTGGTGCTGTTGGAATTAATCCGTTACACTTTCTCATAAATAAATAAAATAAAATTTACAATATTATCTAGTGTGTAGCAAACGAGTGTAAAACTGCCAAAAGCATTGGCATTAAAAGCTTGCGCCTCAAATTTCTTGGCGTATATGGTTGCTTTTCATTCCCATTACGGTAAGAATGGTATACTTCTGAGGAGCAGCTTGCATAATTACATGATCAATTATTGTGACTCGTTGGATGTGCAATCTAACTAAAGTACAGCATAGCTTCAGATGTGAACCGAAAATCAGATGTGATGAATATGATGCATCAAATGCGACACAAGCATAAGTACAAGCAGGGAAGTGCACGAAAAAGACAAAGAAGCAAAACATAAATTGAGAATGGCGCCATCCTGTTTCACATATCTTTTCCATGCACGTGGATTTCGCATGAGAATATGCATATACCTGCACAATGAACCAACTACGTGATACCAAAGCTTTTTTCCAACTGAAGTGCTTAAGATGCGCTAAAGAAAAATTATCGCACTTTACCAAATTTTCGTCTCAAAAGTAGTACATATGTGTCTAGGAAGATTAATACATCGCCTCACTGTGCCTTCTATCTTAAGTCCAGAAGAATTATGTCTACAGAAGCCATGAAACTAAGGCGCTTTTGCTTAACACTATATGTTCACATGCGCCAATTGACGAACAAGTGTTCTACTTCGATGCTCTCAGTTCTTTGCATTGAACGCATCTCTACCTCTACTATCATACTTGGTTGGCAAGTAGATTGGAGAAACCACAATTTTACATTTTTAAAATAATTTTCAATTCCAAGTGACTCTCCGGCTTCTAAGACGTAAGGTGTGCACCATAGTGTACACAGTTAAATGCCTTAATTGTTCCTTGCTTTCACTGCGGGAGGCACGAGCGGTTATAATGAACTGGTTTCGTGCGCATGCACGTAAACGATGACGACTCCTTAAACATGGGATTCTCTTCCCCCAACGCTTCCCCTTTTTGGAACCTAAAAGGAAGCCATATTTCTAAAATTAGGTGTAAAATATAGATAAATACAAGACATGAAAGTCTGTCTGCTTCATGTCAGCATATAAAATACAGAATCAGTGGTTTGTATTTGCACCCTTGCATTCACATGCTGTCAAATGTAAGCTATTATAGCTGTTAAATGTATGCAAGCACTTAATCAAGCATGAGCTGTTGCTTTTTATAGTGAACACAGGCACCGTGCTCATTGCAAGTATGTATCATGTCACTAAGCCAAATATATAATTTCATTGTACCACTATTTTTTCATTACGTGGATATATCTGTTGAGAGGCAAGAGAAAAAGCAGTCACTTCTCACTCCTAATCAGCTTTTTTTAAACAGATTTCTAACTTTTCTATAACACTTGCTTCTATGTGCTTGTCTCCAGAGAGCATAGTTGATTTTGACTTTCTTATCAAAGACATTACATAAATATACCATGTTAAGTTGACTGCCTAGTGCACGTGAGAATTTTCATCTTGGTGTGACACACTATATTGTGATTTTGTTGACATTTAGTCAAATGGTACACCTAATATACCCACATTCTAGTTTTCTTGTCAAAATTGCATGGCAATGTATTTTGATACTTTGGCGTTCACTCCTCTGTACTACGTGAAGTCGCGCTGGGCTTGGGGGCTGTTTGACAGCTTTGTGTCCTTGCAGATGCCTTCTTGCGTTATATAAAGTGGGTGCCTGAAAAATATCTTGTGCAAAATTCAACACGAGGACATGGTGTACAACTACATGAAGACAGTCAAGGTCATGGCACTAAAAGAAAGTCTTAGCTCTCAGTGTTCCTACGGAAATGCATGCGAAACATCTAAATGACTGCAACAGTCAACTGCTAAACTAACTTAATTTTTTAGATTAAGACGAAAAGAAATAACCGACAGTTGATACTGATTCGGCACCAATCTTAAGATGCTCCTTACAATAAATAGAATATTGATCATTGTGAGACGTCATAGTTCTGTCATTAGTCTGATGTGTGTCACAAATACCACTTGTGACACATCCTAAGCACGTGCCCAGTGTGCCCCCCGCAGCATCTCTGGTTGTGCCACTGCTCAAGCCATAATTTAAGGATCATATCTGCAATCATGATGCTCAGTAGGGATGAAAATATGGTAATCCAGCTGAATGGATATGACTGGATGTGCATATAAGAAAAGGCAACAAGCTTGTTATGGCAAGCTTACCCATAATTTCAATAATAACAAGAAAGTTCACTGCGGCCTGCATCGAAGCTTACTAAAAGGCATGAACTTATTTTAATTTATGAGCTGCGCAATGGAGTTCATTTTTGACAGAATTGACTACTGCTTCAGTTTGAAATCTAGCATTTTACATTCTTGAAGGCATCTAAAAGTTGCAGTTAAACTGCAGTTATTAGTTTATTTGACCAACTGTTTGTTTTGTGCACGACAGACGACTTGAAACACGGAATTAAAGAAACATCTTATTTTGATACTTGATTTCTCTACTAAATATAGCAAAGCGATAAACACATCTTGATCTGCCATGCGTAACAAGATGCACACATTACGCTTGTAACTTCCAGAAGAAGGGTGGTTTAGCTGCTCATATGAAATAACTCTAAAACGCCACGTCATATTAGGAAATGCACAGGCATGTCCAAAAAAATCAACGTATGCAAAGCGCCCCTGCAATCGTAATTGCACACAGCAGCCGTTATATTCGATGCCGATGCATAACTCACTGCTTGACAATTCACTGAGTTCGTAGACATAAGCACTCTTTCAGATTCTCACCGTGCTCGAAAAGCACAACAGGAGACATAAAATCAGACATACAATCACACCATTTCAATACATGAACAAAAACAGTTCAGTCTTAGGGCTAAACACCATGAGAGCGATTTAGTGCGCGACGGCGACGAGCGACGGCTTCGAGCGACAAAACGGGCCGCCGCTTGAAGAGATCGCACGGTCCTGGAAATCTAGAATTCGTTGCTCGTCGCCCGGAAGTGCTATGAGCGACTAGCCAATAGCGCGAAGCCGGAACAGGATGTATGTACATTGCTGAAACAGTATTGTCGCGCGGAACGAGCAAACGATTGAATTTTTATACGTGCAAGGATAAGAACCTACTGCAAGACGTTCGGAAATATGTTATGCTACTGTTTACAGTAAAATACATCAACTTAAGTTACTAAAGCACTCGTCACGCTAGTTTAGACGCGTGTTTGCAGCCCTCATACCGGCAACACCCGGGAGGCGTCGCTCAAAATCGTCGCTCGCACGGAGTACGACTTGTAGGCGACGAGCGAACACGAAAGCCATCTCCATCGCATCGCTTGTAGGGGTCGCGTGCAAGATCGCTTATATAGGATTTATACTTTATTCAGCTTAAAACATGTTTTCCTCGTGCGTTCTCATTAAATTCAAGATAACGCGCCCAATTGGCCTCTTGCGGAATGTAGCTGAATGCCTGTGGCAAAGTTGATAACTAGCAGTGGTGCTGCACGTAACTTCACTGGTCGCAGATTACCCACGGGCGAGACACCGCCAAGCGCGCGGCTTATCTATAACGAAAGCATGCCGCCAGCACAATGACGCCTTCTCCTATGTGACTCCTTATTTCAACAGCGTTCCGTACACAGTAGACTGCCAAACTGAACAAATTCAAACGCACAAACCGCACGCTAAGCACGCTCCCATAGACTCGGAATGATGGGCTGGTGAAAGAACCATATTAAGCCTCCTCTCGCCTCACGACCTTTTGAACATACCATGGTTCTGGCAGCGTTTGCGATTTTCAAAGCTCCTACGGATAGGGGCAAGTGATAAAATCGCATGCAGTTATCGTGACGAGAGGCTTTTTCGATTAACATCGAGAGACACGGCACGTATGCCTAGTCCGTTGTTAATCGCGTCGGCTAAGCGCCGCGAGAACTTCCTGGCGATAGCATGTCATATACGCAGAATGGGCACCTAAGTTAGAATTCACATACCGTGGTGGATTTGTTGTTATATCCAACGGATGACGAACGACTTTCCTGTTTTCGCGGCGACGCGAAATGGCTGACACACGACCTCCCTTGGATGGCCTTCGTTCAGCTCGCTGGACGGGTCATCTTTCTCCGGTGCTGTGCTGCTCCGCGATGTCGCGCGCGTGCGCGGTGGAGCAACTCCGAGTGAAAAAGTAGAGCGCCCGCTACGCGTTCCTTTGAACAGCGGCTTCCTGTTCTCTTAGAAGCAAAACGGTGTGTTCTTAGCTCAACGTGCGTGATACATCGCCATGTTCGGGGCCAGCCTCCTACAGTTGAAGCAGAAGATTACGCTACGTTTTGCTCTCTATTGCCGCACGAGTAGAACGGGCATTCTACTCTCTCTGGAGGGCAGAGTGAAAAGAACATTTCACTCTCTCCTTGGTGACGGAGTGAACAATGCATTTCACTCCACTCGAAATATTGCGAGAGTAAAACAACGCTTTGAAGAGTAAATCGGCCGCTTCACTTTTGCGATATGCTCCCTAGTTTTTATAGTGTACGTACACTGTGCCTTGCTTTTACTTGGCACGTATTAAAAATAATACATTTTCTGGTCTTGCGTGCCAAACCACGATCTGATTATTACGTGTAGTGAGAACTTCGAAATAATTTTTACCACCTGGTGTTTATTAACCTGCACCTAAATGTAAGTACGGAGGCGTTTTTTATATTTTTTTCCTTCTATTGCAACATTACAGGCTCGAGCGTCGAGTGTACCCTCCACCGCACCCTAAACTCGACAGAGAAGAAAGCCTGATCCTCAGACGCCTGCAAAGTAATACGTACACGCACGGAATGATAATGCATCGCCTCTACCCGACACTCTACGGATACCTCTGCCCACCCTGCAACGTACCCGACACTCTGGCACACTTGCTCCTGGAATGCCCGTGACAGGAAGGCAGCCAAATGCAACCAGAGACGCACGCAAAACGAGCAATAGAAGCAAACGACCTATTCGAAACGTGGGAGGTCAAGCTATCCCTCGGAGACCTGGAAGACCAACGACAACTCGTCACCAGGGCCAAGAGGGCAGTCGAAGCCAGAGGGTCCATGGACTAAGGAGACTTCCCACCTTAGGGTGATACCCGTCCTCGCTCAAGACACTGTTTCGTACAATAAACGTTTCTTCTCTCTCTCTCTCTTTCTTTGAAATTCAGCAGCGGCGCCGCGATGGAAACAACAAATTGAGCATGATTTTTGGCACTCCGACAGCGGGTCTCCGTTAATGTAAAGCTGTGTTCAGACAGCTAGTCTCTATCCTTCTTAGCTTTCAGACGCACCATTTCCATCTCGCTAACTCGAGTGCCTTCAGGTATTGGTAACGCTGCCATATTTGTTCACCTCGTTGTGTTCTATATGTTTTCACGGCATTTCAGCCAAACAAATTTGTCAGCGTAAGCGAAAGCACAGCGAAAACAACTACTTATCTGCTGGGCTCGAAAATTATTGTAGTACTGTTTTACTGTAAGCGTTCCACCTACATGAATAAGGTGAGATGCAAATATTGCAATGCACGTAATTGTTCGAAGTGCGAAATTTAAAAATGCTTACCGTGTCAGTGAGCGCAGAACCTAAATTCGCGCTGTCCGTCATAGGGCGCCTTTACATGATCCCACACAATATGGCCGAGCAAGTGGACGTGTCACCAGCCAGTTTGGAGAAGTGTGGTATCGAGGCACCCTCTATTGTGGGGTACGTTATTTGCCAAACGCGAACCACTGCTTTATTGAGGCGCACGTGCTGATGACCTCTACCATAGTTGTGCTGATTAACAGCACTGTGCTCTACGGAATCAAGCAATCAAACAGCAAAGGCCACCAAATAATCTCAATGCCACAAATATATGTCGTCAAGAGCACCATTCCCCTAAAGAAGCGACTAGTGTTTTTGAAGCCTCAGGCTATTCGCTTATATTGGCAATATTAAGTTACAGTTTCCGATTTGAAAAATGATCCGAAAAACATTTCAAATTATATTAATGGTCCATTCGCGAAAAAAAATTTCAGCGACAAAAATGGCAACACTTGGTAAACGGTTCTATGGGGTCACGCGTGTTTGCTACCAAAAAATTTCTGTAGCATACGAGGCTGACAGGGTCAGCTCAGAGGCACAAGAATTATCGAGAATTCCACGACGAAACGCCTATATTATGCGCACAAACCAAGGATGCGCCGGGCAGCCTTCTTGTCTGTGCGTGTTGAGAACTCGGCCACGGCAGTTAGCTTGTCTGAGTCTGGCAGAGCGCTTTAGCGCCAACAATCAAGCATTAAATTATGGGTTTTTACGTGCCAAAAACACGATCTGATTATGACGCACACCCTAGTGGACTCCGGAAATATGTACCACCTGGAGTTCTTTAATTTGCACCTAGATCTAAGTACACGGGTGTTCTCGGATTTCACCCCAATCGAAATGCGGCCCCCGTTGTCGGGATTCGATCTCGTGACTTATGCTTACCAGCTCAACACCATTCTTTAGGGCAAACTACATGGCCAAGAAATTTGAGCTCTTGGAACCCGAAGTAGCACTTTTCCGGCCTAATGGTGGTGTTGGCATTACGGTCCACAGCGAGGACGCTCTTGAGTCGTGCGTTATGTTCGTCAAACGTGCTCAAGAATACGACGATGTCACAGAAATATACGAGGCAGCTTACCACTTGAATTCAGCAATGAAGGTATTCATCATACGCTGAAAGGTGACAGGCACGGAACCGAGACCAAAGGGGAGAAGTTTAGACTCATAAGGCCCGTCAGGTGCCACCAACGCTGCTTTTTTCACCAACCTCTTCATCAACTTCTATTTGACAATACCCCGAATTAACATTTACCAAAGAAAAAAAAAAACTTGGCTTGTTGTAGACAATCCTACGCATCGTCGATGCGTCGCAACGGGTAAGAGACGCTCAACCTGCCCAACCAGTTGAACTAGACTTTCTCCAAGATAGGGCTGATTGGATAGGCGACGTAAAGAGCTGGTTGTATCTGCCTACATGCAGAGGCTCAAGGGTGCGACTGCAATATGTGCGTTGTATGGTAGTAATGGAACATTTCTTTGCATTGTGGATATTTATTGCACATGGTTTCTCACTATATTTTTGTTTGCAACAACGAAACTCCGTTGGAAGTAACTGAGTAAGTATTTTACCGTTAATGCCCTATAATCAAAATTTACTTTGTGAAGCTTTATACTATGTCAGGCGTCGCTATTAAAGTAAATAATGTGTTCGCTCATCACAACAAACCTCTTATTATGATCCTATCTTAGTAGTTGGTAAGTTTTTTTTCAGTTTTTATTCCCTATACTAAACAATACCTAATAAAGTTACTGGAGCCCCTTAAATTATCGCGAGAGAAATTGCAGTAATATTCAGGTTCTCATTCATAGTGTATAAAGCAGAGAATGCAATTTGACCCTTATTAGCTACTCGGGCTAATATATAAAGGGAATATACTGTAGCTCTTCCAATGCAAGTGAAATCAAATCTTTATGTGAACATCAGACGCTCATACACAACAGCGGGTGCACAGCCAAAAAGCCGTTAAACCCCTTAACGATGGTACTAGCCTTGTTAAGATGCAATGGTTAGCGCCATGTGAATACCGAAATAGATGCAATAAATTTATACGTGCCGCATTTTCCAATTGAAGCTTGTATGAACACCTCTTTTAGAAACATTAATACGAGATCTTTGAATAAAGTCAAGAACAAACTAGAGAAACTTGTATGTACCATCCTACTTTTGGAAGCGATTTACAAGCAATTTGTCGACAGAAGGCCACATCTCCTAGGCTCAATGGTTCTGGCTTTGCTTTTAGAAAAAGCGGTTGGTCTTTAGACAAACAAAAACGAGCGCGCCTTCAACTTCGCCAACATTGATGTTTGCATACTAAAGTTTACCGAACCAAAATGAAGCTCCACTCACGTTTCTATCGCCTGCGAATTCCACGCAGGGACGTTTTCGCCGAAAACCATTCGGTCGTCTCAAATGAACAGCGTCAAAATCCGGTGTTTTCTGAAAGCAGCAGATTAGCTTGCGCTACACTACACCCCGTATTTACGTGCCAGGTCACATCTGTATGCGACTAAAGAACAGGTCGTTAATACTCGGCAGTGAGAAGAATCGGTCGCCGTGCGGTATGTGCCGTTGGCGAACGTTTTCACACGAAAGGTCGAGACAGAAGGACGTCACTCTTACCTTAGCTCTTCCCACTCACGTTTTGTTTTCCGCAAGGGCTTGCAACAGGTTCTGTTGGGCTCCTTGCTCGCGCTTTGCTTTCCGCCTCTGTTGTTTACGAAGGTAAAACGCAATGACGGATCACAAGCCACAGAAACAAGCGCCAAGCCGTGAGAAAATCGAACGGGTCGTTGGCCTATAGACCCTCCTTATCGATTGATACCAACTGCATTCCGAAAAAGTACATAGCCGCGTTTCATTTTTCGCTCTTTCTACGCCAGCTGCTCAGTAACGTATCTCAAATCTTGGATGCCCTACCGAAAAGTATTCAAGCTCGGATCTGGTTCTCGTTCAGACTCGAGCATATTTCGCCGTTCGGTTCAGGTTCAGCTACAAAGTTAAAATATAAGTTTTCTAACCAGTTGAACAGCCTAATAAGTATTCATAACGGTTCGAAATTGAGGAACATGAAAATTTTTATAACACAACCTTTCTCACCCCCACCGCGAATTTGAACCTCCACGTGACGCGGACCGATGAATCGGTCCCGCCTGTAATATCCCTCACAAAACTGAATACACTGCAACTTCAGGCGCGCAGGTGTACTGTGATTTGTTTTACAATTCTACCACAGTAACCAACACGCACAAATCACATTTGGTTACATTTTGTTGCACCTGACGGCTGCCTTACACCTGCGTGAATCTCGCCAATTGAGGTTGAGGAACGGTGAGCGACTAATGTATTTGCACTCGTATATCTTTCATATTCCCGGGGGACCACATTTCACTGTATAACAACGGGTACAAATTTATCCCTCGGTGCAAGAAGCGCCTACATGTATCCGAAGTTTCAAGAAAGTTATAGTCGACTCCACTGACCGCGAGATCTTGCGGATGGGCAGCTTCGCGCCCGCCGCCTGAACTGCGCATAGAGCGGATGGCTGCCTGCGTCGTTTTGCAGCCATTACACAATTACATGTGCGTGTGCGCCATGCATATCCATTAAGACTGTTTGTTCTGTAGTCTTAGAGCAGAGCTGTCGTAAATGCTGGTATGCATTTTTGTGGCGATGTGCAGAAGCGTGTGGTTTTAAGGCGCCGTCATTGCACTGTAACAAGATGAGTGACCGCACGTATCGAGAGCGCACTGTGTGACCGTCACACTCCCCGTTCGCCGCAATTCTTTCAATTTAGTCGCCGCTTTGTGTTTCAAGCACACCCCAAAATGCATTTGTTGTTGTTCTAAGCAAATGAAGTGGTTGCATCGAGAGGCCAGCGCATGCTTTAGCAACTTCTCGTCGGGATGTGCTGATCATTCCCGAAATCTTTGAATTACGCCAAAACATGGATTAGATGGCGTGAACATCTATCAGCAGTAAAAAAAAGAAGAACAATAACAAAAAATAGAAAGAAAAGTGAGACAGGAATCTGAACTAGGCATTGCATATCGCGCGATTGGTACGCTTGTTCTTAAGCACATAATTGTGTGAGACTGGCTCAGAAATTACGCAGGAAGCCTCATCTTGAACTGTGCACTTGTGGTGCCATTCTCATCCCAGCAAGCGGAAATTGTTCTCCCTCGCAAGCGAATCATGGCACTTCGCTATTGCATTTCTCTGCTACAATAGAAAAGAAAAAGTTCCGTGTGCTACATGAGGATGATGTGTGACCGTGCTGCCGGTGGTCATTACCATTCGTGCGTTTTTGTAGCCTTATTAGCTTGACAAAATATCCTTCCTATAATATAGGCGGAACATTTTCACAACTCTATCGTGCACCGTGCCATGCAATGACACCTCTAATTGCTACATCTTTATCGTTACTGCGACATAAAGATGACCTTGTGTGAAACAACATGGCAATTGCGCTAAAGTGTTGTCAGACACAGTCATGTAGCTTGCGTAACTAAACTTAGTCTTGGGTCACTTCACTGCGAAACGAAAAAAATAACGTGGTTATATAGGCGTTGAAGCTCTTATGTAGAGTGCAACGAAATGATCTTGTCTGATCAGATTGCGCACACCATGCGTATGGTGGTGTGCTGCACATTATCGAACGTACGCGAGCGTAATGTACGCTGAGTCATCATAAGCATAAATAGCCGGCGCAACTTATCCGCGCAACAGAAAAGATCGGTTCATGTATGTAGGGAAACCTGAAATGAAAAGCGTGCGAAAGACCTACTGCTGGAGGCGTCATGTAGTGAATGAATTCTGGGGTTTTACGTGCCAAACCAACGATTCGATTACGAGGGACGCCGCCGCAAAGCACTCATGATAAATGTTCACCACCACGGGATCGTGCCCCCAATACATGGGACGCTGGCATTATTGCACGCGGCCGCCGCAGTCGGGATTCGGTCCCGCGACCTCGTGTTTAGCAGTGCAACACCATAGCTGTTATGCCCCTACGTTTCATCATGTGGTGCAGAGCGACTGAAGTATGATTCAGTGAATGGGGACAAACACTGAAATGAAATAAAACTGTGTGGAAAAAATGGTCAAAACATTTTGAGCCCAGTAGTGCCAAATAAGGTAACAATTACCTTCGAGATAATTTTGGAGCCGAAAAATAGGAACTGTGCATTTCATTCATCTTACAATATGAAAGTTGGTTCTCAGTGATCCCTACAGACCAGTGCTTCTGGCACCAAGTTTAGCCGATCTGTGCGTGCCGCTGTACAGCTTTTATGTCCTGCGGAATGACGCTGCTCAATTGAGCGCGTTTCCTTTTTTCGTTTCTTTTCGTGTTTGTGCAAGGCGCGGTGTGTTCTTCTCTTCAAGGTTTGAAGGAGCTAGCACACGGCATTTCTTAGAATGGGAAGATGTTACTAAAAACTGCGCGTTATTTTGTATTTTGACGCTGCTGCATCCGACTAGAGCTGTGTCCCGATGAAAGCGGCGCGGTACGCGTGGAAACGCCGTGCAGTGTTTGCCCATTTCTCCTAACGCAAGCCCCGCGCGAAGTGCGGGCACCAGTTGGTTGAAATTCTTTTTAAGTGGCAATATGGCGCAAAGCTGTTTCGTCTGATAACTCTCTCACCCAAATACATGGTGTTGCAAGAAATTTTGAGTTATCCAAGGATTCTGTGAATAGGTCTCCATGCATTGCAATATTGTGACTGTGTGTCGGCCATATTTCTTTTTCATCCAGTGAAACGTATTGTTTTATTCGCTTGTGTATATTGGCATGATAGCTGTGTTCGAATAAAAGCGGCGTCTTTTGAAACCTTGTTAGCACTGCCATTAATTCACTACCTAATCCCTCACGGTCTTAAGTAACGTACAAAACCAATGGCCGTGATTAGAAGCCTAGTTACGTTCACCTTGAGACGCAGGCCACTCTTATACAGACGTACTAGTGCACAACCTGAGGTGTGCTGCAAGGTGAGGAAAGAAAATGCTCGAGTAGTTGTATAAATGCGGGACCTTAAAGAAATTGGACATTCATGCCAAGAAACGTAAATCTCGACGTCACTTCTATTTCCTAGTGTGACGTCATTATGCTTCAGTTTTTTTTCTTTACAGAAGTTGTTCCCCCGAAATACAGATGGCACCAATTGCAACTTGCCGACATTTTGTTGACATGTGGGCTTCTATGGAAAATTCGCTGACGGTTCATCACATTCTTAAGACCATCAACTGTGATCGTCGATAATGTTGGGCGTTGAGTGTTACTTGCTTTTCTGGGCCCAAGTTTGCCCTATAGAAAGTTTTATTCGTGACTTGCTGTGTTGGCACAGACTGCTTTGTCATCTTGGCTAGATGACAATATTGAGATCTGGCCACTACACAGGCCTGTGCTAACGACATTTCCTACAATTGGTACTGTGCTCTGTACAACCTGCAACTGGATAAAGAGGCACGCGCCGAAGTTACGTTAGTTCAAAGTGCGTTCGTGTCGCTAAAGTGACACAGAAATGTCGCTGAAATTCCACCAAATATTTTTGAAAAGTAACTAGCACTATTCATTCTTTAAGGAATGATATACTGTAAGCTAACGTACGTGGCATAACCACTGTGTCCAAACATTCGTGGTTTGCCTAGGGTCCGTGTGGGCGGGGAATAAATAATACATTTACTAGCACGGTGCAGTGAGCTTTTACCTTACTAATATGACCACATACAAATTGAAGATGACAGCTGAAATTTTCAGTTTACCTTAGACTTTAGAAGCTACAAATGCGGCTCGATTTCCAAGAACACGAGTAATACGATTTTTCTAGCATGAAAAGGCACTTCGTACACACGTTGCCTCGAAATGTTCTAGTTCCCGATGCTCTTGAAAGGAGAGAAATATTTTGTGACACGCCGATGACAATCACGTTAGCTTTATACAGGTAAGGTTCTACTCTCCCGCCCCTTCATCTGCCTGAAATGCTCGCGTAGTACTGATCACGAGAAAAGTGACGAGAAAAGGAAGTTGTTTGTGTGTAGACTCGCATGAAAGAGCCCAGCCACTACGATGTTAGTCCTTTCTACTGTCGACCTTACTCACTGTGCACCTGCTGCGCTCTAAATCTCATCAAAAGATTTGTAGCACTATGTTTCGCTAAACCTAATTACTAGTACGTTTGCAAGTGTCCACCTGCAGTTGATGTACTTACGGTAGATAATAAAATAAATAATGAATGTGTAGAACGCGCAGTGTTAAATAAATTCGAATGTTTTTTTGTTCGTGGGTGAATCAAATATAAAGACAGCCACTACATGAACACAACTTGAATCCTTTGAAGTCCATCGTTCTACGAACCACAGTGTGAAGTTCCCCGATATGAAGGCCGCTACTACACCATTTTTTTAGAGCTCAAGCATCGTTCAATCGATTGCAGCCACTTACATGTATCTTCTAAAGCACCATTCTAGGAGTAAAATTTTAATACAAGTTTCCTAACCTCGAGCACCAAAATGTCGTCAAATGTTTTATATTTTCACTAAAATAAGGTTGCCTGAAGCTAAATGCAAAAAAAAAGATTGTTGATAAATTGACACGAAAGTCGCTAAACACAGCGATAAAATTGCTAAAATGGCAACGCTAGCCGGCAGAGCCTTCTCAGCCATTTTTTGAACCAACTCCGAACGGCTACTGAACTGAGTTCCGTTTAAGGGTCGGTTCCAAGATGGACGGGGCGAATATAACGGTTTCGTTTGCTCTTGATTCAGCCGAAAACAACGGTTCAGTTGTTTTCGAACCAGAACCAGAACGAAATACCACTTTAGCCGTAATTAAGATGCGGGAATTCAGAAGAGCACAATGAGGTTCTGGTGGCGCGAATTGTTGCTGAGCAAGAAAATTGCTCTTGAAGAAAAAGAAAGCTGCACAGCACAACGTGCAGAACAGAACCAGAACTTCCAGCTCTGGTTTTGTTCGACACCCAATTCAAATGAGGCTGACTGACAAACGACATGTTTTTCCAGCCATTGCTTTTAATGTGTGCGTGCATTCTTATAATGTCACAGGTTCATTAATTACATAATTCCCGCTAACTGGGCAAGCCTCTCAAACAGCAATAATAATAATGAACAGCGCCACATCAGCGCTAGCTGCATCTTCTTCTGCATACGTTGTAAAATAAGTTATCGGGTGCGTGTTTGTATCTGTGGAAACTGCCTAAAAAGGCTGCCTAAGCGTCCAGAGCTAAAGTGGCACACGGCTCCTCACTCTGCCGGATCCAGAAGAGCTGTGTGCCCTTCCAGATCGGGTTTTGCGTGCTGAAACCACAATATCATAACGAGGCACGCCGTAGTGCGGGACTCACGAATAAATATAACCACATCGGGTTAACATTTAAGTACAGTGGCGTTTTTGCATTCGCCCTGATTGAAATCAGGCCACCACATCCGGGATCAAACCCGCTAACTCTAGTTCAGCAACACAGCCCCATAGCCATTAAGCTACCATGGTGAGTATCTGCACGTTGTGCTGTGCAGCTTTCTTTTTCTTTAAGAGAAACTTTCTTGTTCAGCAACAATTCGCGCCACCAGAACCTCATTGTGCTCTTCTGAATTCCCGCATCTTAATTACGACTAAAGTGGTATTTCGTTTACGAGTCGGCATTGTCCTGTCCTTCAACTGAAATTTTACCACAACAGGTCCACCCGGACTCCGTTCCCTTCGTGCCATTTCTGCAACAAGACTGAATGACCAGGGCCATTTTAGGTTTCTTAACATGTGTTTTATTATTCCGAGGAGGAAGTTGTTTTGTTGGAAGTCATTAGAGTGTTTGCACAGAACTCGTCCGATGCGCTCATTGTTTGTCACGCTTATAATTTGTATTGTAACTACAGAAAGGTTTGTGACGGAATCCACAATTTTTTTTGTGTGAGGAACGAACAATTGCATGCTACATTTTACCGTTTCCTAATATTCGCATTTTAATATTTCTGATATCTTTTATTTGCTAGTTATTAATTATTTGGTGCATATTATCGTTGCGTAACTCTTAGCATCGAAATTTCAAGAAACTTCTTGTGTCACGTTTATTTATTCAGTATTCTTTGGACAGTTCGGACACTCCTACCTGCAGTAGAAGGATTTCCGTCAGTGGCCCTGAAGAACGACAAACCGACAAACCCTTCCTGGGCAATGGCTGGATTCTTATGTACGCACGCAGCGTAAAAGTTCGGCGAGCGTGAGAATGGTTGGAGTGCCAGCCAGTCCAGGAACATTTAGCAGCGAAGGAAATAAAAAAAAAGTGTGCGCATATGGCCGCGCGCCAAGCATTGCGTGTGGAAACGACGAACGTATCATAAGAACTCAAACTGAGGCGTCTATATTTTTCTCTTTTATTTGTCACCGCTGTTAGTTTTTTTCTTTTCTGCGTCCCTTTCAGCAATGAAGGAGTGGAGGTAAATGCTTGCAACACTTTAAAAACCACAGAATGAAAAAAAAGTTGACGGTACGAATTCGCTTTAGAGTTTTCTTTTTAAAGCTAGAATGATTAAACGTTTAATTTCGATTTTATTAATTTTTTATATAGAGTTGTAATAGGCCGTTTCGGTGCTGCTGTGTTTTTATGCTGTTTCATGCTGTATAGACATGATTACTTTCAGTTTGCATTGTGCTGTTCGCATTACGCTTTCATATATTTACTCTTAGCGTTGTGATGTTGCCCACCCTGTGGCCAAACAACACGAAAGGGCTCGCAGTATCGAAAATAAAATAAATAAAAATAAAGCATCACTGCTGTCCTTTAAATATACGAGTGAACGAAAATTAATTCTCACCAGAAAAAGAAAACTTGCGTAAAAGCGCATATGATGACGTAAGCAAACTGATTGACGATGAGTCTTACATGCAGGTGTACATATCCGGAAGGTCTCGTTGCCAGGTGTCTGCACCCTTTTCCAGAGCTCTACGAAACTACAACTGGGAAGGAACTAAACACTTTACAGCAAAGTGCTTTTCTAAACTCGCTCAAAAATTTTTTGATGATAATTTGTTTTATTAATTGACATTAGGTGGGAACATGATTAACAATTAGTAGTACATGGTTGTTAGTATAAAAATAAGAATCATAAACAGCAAATAAATTAGTATGTGATTTCATAAGTAGCACGGTAAAAAAGTTACATAATGTATCGTTAGATTATTTTAGCATTCTAAGCAAAGGAACGGGATAACAACAACATCTGTTAACGCGCATGCTTAGGCGTGTTAAGTTGTGTACACACAGGCTTTCCCGGTGCTTGGAGGGGTAATAACGCGCCGAACTTAAATTTAGAAGTGATGTACGGGCGAGGTTTAAGCTTTAAACAATTAGGCTCAACACACTGATAACATCGATATGCTAAATGAGTTGCTCGATACTTAGCAATTATGTTTCATGCATCCAAAGGGGTCCCAGACGACAGGCTTGTTGCAAAAGTTACCCCGATACACAAAACTTGTGACAAGCAGAAAAGTGAAAATTATCGACCAATTTCTTTAACCTGCGTCTGCTGCAATCTCCTCGGACATATAACATTGAAAGCAACGTATAAGTACCTAGAAAATAAGAAAGCACTACATTTGGACCAGCATGGCTTCCGGCAAAAACTGTCAACTGTCACGCAGCTCGTTGGAACTATCTACGACTTTTCAAAAGCAATAGTTAACGAAAAACAGGTTGATGGAATATGCCTTGCTTTCTCATAAGCTTTTGATAGGGTTCCTCATAATGAATTAATTATCATATTGAAACAGCTTGGAATAAACAGCAATACAGTGGAAAGGGTCAGGTCATATCTATCAGGTAGGACGCAGTACGTGGGCATAAACGGTTACCAGTCCGATCGTGTATTTGTAAGTTCGGGCCTGTCCTTGGACCGGCCCGAACTTACAAATACCGGTATTATTTCTCGTTTATGTTAAAGATATTTGTACAGATTATAATGAAATCGTAACTATGCGACTGTTCGCCGACGACTGTTTTATTCATCGTGAAATACGTAACCACAAGGATAAAAAAAATGCTCAGCGATGCACTGGCGTGTGTTGAAGAATGGTGTGAAACTTGCAAATGGGTGTAAATAAAGAAAAAGAACTTGTTTTACGTGTTACAAACAAGGTTAAGCACGCCCCAAATTTTGATTATCAACTAAGTTCCACTGTGATAACTACCCTTAACAAATGTAAATACTTAGGAGTAACAATATCTCAAGGCCTCAAATGGACTCAACATATCACTAATATTTGCTCTACCACTGAAAAAAGTTATTGTTCTTACGTCGCAAATTAAAACTAGCTCCTGCCCCCGTAAAGGTAACAGCGTATTTAACAATAGTATAGGCTTATACTGGATTATGCAAGCATCTTACGGGACCCCTACCAAAAAGGATTCATTCATAAAACTGAACAGGTGCAAAGAAGGTTGGCTAGATTTATTAGTTCAAGGTACTCCCGCACAGATTCAGTAACAGAGATGCTGCAAGAACTAAATTTACCCCCCCTCTTAAACGCCTTCGCGTACTAAATGTCTTGTTTTTGCTTTCTCAAAATTTATTTAACTTTGATGCAGCGCAGTACCTAATTACGCGACAAGTCCGGAGCCTACGAAGTGACCACCGCAGAAACTTTCTAGTACCTCAATCTCGTGTGAACACATATGCATACGCTTTTTTTCCTAGAACCATACGAGACTGGAGTGATTTACCGAATGCTATATGCTCCGGACAGGCCGCCATTGGAATATGAACCTGGCAACGTTTAACGCTAGAACGTTATCTAGTGAGGCGAGTCTAGCTGTGCTATTGGAGGAATTAGAGGGCAGTAAATGGGATATAATAGGGCTCAGTGAAGTTAGGAGGCCAAAAGAAGCATATACAGTGCTAAAAAGCGGGCACGTGCTGTGCTACCGGGGCTTAGCAGAGAGACGAGAACTAGGAGTCGGATTCCTGATTAATAAGAACATAGCTGGTAACATACAGGAATTCTATAGCATTAACGAGAGGGTGGCATGTCTTGTTGTGAAACTTAATAAGAGGAACAAAATGAAGGTTGCACAGGTCTACGCCCCTAAATCTAGTCATGATGACCAGGGAGTCGAAAGCTTCTATGAAGACGTGGAATCAGCGATGGGTAAAGTCAAAACAAAATACAGTATACTGATGGGCGATTTCAATGCCAGGGTAGGCAAGAAACAGGCCGGAGACAAGTCAGTGGGGGAGTATGGCATAGGCTCTAGGAATAGCAGAGGAGAGCTATTAGCAGAGTTTGCAGAACAGAATAATATGCGGATAATGAATACCTTTTTCCGCAAGCGGGTTAGCCGAAAGTGGACGTGGAGGAGCCGGAATGGTGAGACTAGAAATGAAATCGACTTTATACTCTGCGCGAACCCTGGCATCATACAAGATGTAGACGTGCTCGGCAAGGTGCGCTGCAGTGACCATAGGATGGTAAGAACTCGAATTAGCCTTGACTTGAGGAGGGAACGGAAGAAACTGGTACATAAGAAACCAATCAATGAGTTAGCGGTAAGAGGGAAACTAGAGGAATTCCGGATCAAGCTACAGAACAGGTATTTGGCTTTAACCCAGGAAGAGGACCATAGTGTTGAAGTAATTAACGACAATCTTATGGGCATCATTAGGGAGTGCGCAATAGAAGTCGGTGGTAACGCCGTTAAACAGGAAACCAGTAAGCTATCGCAGGAGACGAAAGATCTGATCAAGAAACGCCAGTGTATGAAAGCCTCTAACCCTACAGCTAGAATAGAACTGGCAGAACTTTCTAAGTTAATCAACAAGCGTAAGACAGCGGACATAAGGAACTATAATATGGATAGAATTAAACAGGCTCTCAGGAACGGAGGAAGCCTAAAAGCAGTAACGAAGAAACTAGGAATAGGCAAGAATCAGATGTGTGCGTTAAAAGACAAAGGCGGCAATATCGTTACTAATATGGATAAGATAGTTCAAGTGGCTGAAGAGTTTTATAGAGATTTATACAGTACCAGTAACACCCACGACGATAAGGTGAGAGAAAATAGTCTAGAGGAACTTGAAATCCCACAAGTAACACCAGAAGAGGTAAAGAACGCCTTGGGAGCTATGCAAAGGGGGAAGGCAGCTGGGGAGGATCAGGTAACAGCAGATTTGTTGAAGGATGGTGGGAACACTGTCCTAGAAAGGTTGGCCGCCCTATATACACAATGCCTCATGACCTCGAACGTACCGGAATCTTGGAAGAACGCTAACATAATCCTAATCCATAAGAAAGGGGACGCCAAAGACTTGAAAAATTATAGACCGATCAGCTTACTGTCCGTTGCCTACAAAGTATTTACTAAGGTAATCGCAAATAGAATCAGGAATACCTTAGACTTCTGTCAACCAAAGGACCAGGCAGGATTCCGTAAAGGCTACTCAACAATAGACCATATTCACGCTATCAATCAGGTGATAGAGAAATGTGCGGAATATAACCAACCCTTATATATAGCCTTCATTGATTACGAAAAAGCATTTGATTCAGTCGAAACCTCAGCAGTCATGAAGGCACTACGGAATCAGGGTGTAGATGAGCCATATGTAAAGATACTGGAAGCTATCTATAGCGGTTCCACAGCCACCGTAATCCTCCACAAAGAAAGCAACAAAATCCCAATAAAGGAAGGCGTCAGACAGGGAGATACGATATCTCCAATGCTATTCACAGCATGTGTACATGAGGTATTCAGAGACCTGGAGTGGGAAGAATTGGGGATAAAAGTTGATGGAGAATACCTTAGCAACTTGCGATTCGCTGATGATATTGCCTTGCTTAGGAACTCAGGAGACCAATTGCAATGCATGCTCACTGACCTGGAGAGGCAAAGCAGAAGGGTGGGTCTGAAAATTAATCTACAGAAAACTAAAGTAATGTTTAACAGTCTCGGAAGAGAACAGCAGTTTACGATAGGCAGCGAGGCACTGGAAGTGGGGAGGGAACACATCTACTTAGGGCAGGTAGTGACCACGGATCCGGATCATGAGTCTAAAATAACCAGAAGAATAAGAATGGGCTGGAGTGCGTTTGGCAGGCATTCTCAAATCATGAACAGCAGGTTGCCACTATCCCTCAAGAGGAAAGTGTATAACAGCTGTGTCTTACCAGTACTCACCTACGGGGCAGAAACCTGGAGGCTTACGAAAAGGGTTCTGCTGAAATTGAGGACGACGCAATGAGCCATGGAAAGAAGAATGATAGGTGTAACGTTAAGGGATAAGAAAAGAGCAGATTGGGTGAGGGAACAAACGCGGGTAAATGACATCTTAGTTGAAATCAAGAAAAAGAAATGGGCATGGGCCGGACATGTAATGAGGAGGGAAGATAACCGATTGTCATTAAGGGTTACGGACTGGATTCCAAGGGAAGGGAAGCGTAGTAGGGGGCGGCAGAAAGTTAGGTGGGCGGATGACATTAAGACGTTTGCAGGGACAACATGGCCACAATTAGTACATGACCGTGGTTGTTGGAGAAGTATGGGAGAGGCCTTTGCCCTGCAGTGGGCGTAACTAGGCTGATGATGATGATGATGATGATGATGATATGTGATTCTCAAACTGTTGAACATTTTGAAACCAAGTTTACACAATATTTTCTAAGTGAATCCGCATGATCTTACATATTCCGTGTAAGTTGTAGAATGTAGTATTAACATGTATAATGTTGTGATTATGTGATCTAACATGTATCTTGTAAGTTGAAGAATGCAGTATCGTGATGCATTTTCGGCTATACATTGCTGCTTTATGTAAACAATGATGGGCTTTGTGTCATATTTGTACCCTATCCTTGTAACAGCCCAATCGACCAACAGTACCTGCAAATAAATAAGTAAATAAATAAATAAATAAATAAATAAAAACATCACCCTTTCTATACTTGCAGTCGAAACCTTAACTCAGAATCATCTGCTGTTTACTTTTAGAAATTAGAGGTTGGTAGGTTGTAGAATCATAGTATAATAAGGAACGTCAATTCGTAGATTATATTTCCTGGAAAGAACAATGAGATAGCTTCACCGGCTAAAGCACCACTGGAGCTTTCCTGGAAGTCACGAAGGCATGCGTCATAAAAACAGCTGCGAAAACTGAATTTCTTCATTCAGAAAGCAAGACTACTCCTTGTCAGGAAAATGAAGATTGAACGTACACCTAAAATTGCATGCTTAAATTATTAGCAATATCTTCATTTTTATTACTCCTTGAAAAACGACAAAATAGTCCATATTAGGGTACTTTTTTCTCGAAACAGAGCATTGCGAGCATACCTAATATTTCTATAAACTTGGAACCCAAGAGCTGTACGCTGCGTGAAAAAATGCGCTCAGGCGGATTTATTGCACAGCGTGACCGCTACAGTAATGATAGACATGCAAAAAACATCAGGGTTCTTCCACTCTGTGAAGAAGGATGACCAGCTAACTCGTCGAAATGTGAAATGTCGAACTGCACGTCCACCGCGAGTCGGTTCGGAATTTCACTATCTTCGAGATCGGCCCACATATGGGGAGCGCTTAACGCTTGCTTCACCTCCACCGTGAGTCTTCCCGGTATCATACTATCTGTGGGATGAACCCCCATATGGGGAGGGTTTAACGCCAGCTTCACCTCCGCCACGGGTCGGCCCAGCATTGCACTATCTTTGGGATGTTTTTCTCCACGCGCACACGATAGTGGGGAAAGTAGCTCTTGACAGTCTCGCTGTAAAAACTAATTTTTGGCCTATGTTCAGTCGACAAACGAACAGTCAGATCGTCTTAGTAAATGAAGCACTCTGTGCCTAAGACGTCAGAGGCGACGATGCAGAGGAATCCCAGAGGGTGACAAGGAGTGAAGTTAAGGAACGAGTGACTAGAAATTATTTTCCGGCCAGCGCTATTTTGGACAGTTCATTGACCGGCATTTCATACACCATAGATAGCATTCGTAAAGAACCATGCTGAACCGTTGAATGCACTCTTCAGTTATCTACCAGTTGTTGGCGGTGGGAGAGAATCTCTGTAGATAATTCTGATGATAGATATGCTCGCAATAGTACATATCTTTCCTACAGCGTTTTAATAGGTTATTTACGGAATCATTTACCAGGTCTAGCAATAGATACTGTCACTGCCACGGATGCATCAAAATTTTAAGAAAATTAGGGCAGAACGCATGTCCCGATGTCTGTCGAAGGTAATGCGATTAGCATTGACGCGTCGTAGCGAAACCCTGTATTGCTGAAAGCACATTCATTTAAAATCGTCTGGGACCTCCGTTGCTTCGGTTACATGTGAGCTACACTATCTACGGTACCGGCACACTTTGCTATGGATCTCGCTTGTGAAGAATGCCTATGAGCATGATAGCAGGACGACGATTGTATGACGACGACGCCGTCGATGGAATGAGGTTGATAGAACGCCAAAGATGGTTTTATGTCGGCAAGATGAAAAGAATGAGATGTAGGTCCCGAAGTGAAGACGATGGCACAACGACGGCAGCGTGATGGCTACGGAACAAGGGCCATGGCACTACTATGAAGGTACGACGACAACCGCATGAGAAAGCTGACGAAAGAAACGGATTACGATTGCATCACGATAACGGTATGATAATACGATAACGGATGCAGGACAGTGACCGTCTGTAGACTACACGATGACCACGACGAAGTGACATTCGCGAATGAATCAGGACAGCACACTTACCGTAAAATGACAAAAATGAAATTATGTCGATCAAATAGCGAAAGTGGTATGACAATGACGGTGACAACAATCTGATGATGCTTCTGAAGTGATGCATGACGATGGTAAACAACAGCATGAGAATGGCCGCATGACGACAATGATATAACGATCACTGTGGGAAGACAATGGCATAACGGCGACAACACGACGTGGTGAGAATGACTACAAGGGAAGAATGAAGGGATTGTCACTACGACGGTATGATAATGAATGCGTGATTATTGTATATTTATAGTAGCATGAAAATGGTGTAAAACAATGTGATGACAACGATGGCCTGACGACGCAGAATGACGAAGCTGGAGCGCCGACCATGGAACGAACACGACGGTCTCGCGATGACAGTATGATAACAAACGCATCACGACTGCATGACGATGATGTCGTGAAGACAATGACATCACGAGAGTCCTATGAAAAAGCAAGAATATCGAGAATGCATCGACCACGAGCGTATAGCTAGCGGCTCAAGCTATTAGACAACTTGTTCCACTGGGTCAGTGTAGAAGGCTTGACGAGGACGGCACGACGAAAGTCAGATGGTGAAGCTGGAATTGCGATGAAGGAATGACCACGACGGCATCACGACCACGAGCACATACCTAGTGACATGCTTGTAGTCAGCTTGTGCGACTGGCTCTGCGTAAGAGCATAGATAGATAGATAGATAGATAGATAGATAGATAGATAGATAGATAGATAGATAGATAGATAGATAGATAGATAGATAGATAGATAGATAGATAGATAGATAGATAGATAGATAGATAGATAGATAGATAGATAGATAGATAGATAGATAGATAGATAGATAGATAGATAGATAGATAGATAGATAGATAGATAGATAGATAGAAACTTCTGAAGTTGGCAAGCAATGCTAAAGGCAATAAAAAATCGAGTTTTTGCATTTCCTTCCCTGCTCTTGATTGATTGGCCTTGAGAATTCCTGCTTTCATGATAGTACGTTTGGCGGAGCTTTTGGCGGTAATATTAGCCCTGACAAAACTAACTTCAAGAGCCTCATCAGTAGTCATAACAACAGATTGAAATATGGGGTTTTACGTGCCAAAACCACTTTCTGATTATGAGGAACCAGAGATTTTTTAGCGCGCGCCTAAACCTATGTATACGGGTGTTTTCGCCTTTCGCGCCCATCGAAATGCGGCCACCGTGGCCGGGATTCGATCCCGCGTCCTCGTGCCCAGCAGCCCAACTGCATAGCCACTGAACAACCGTGGCGGGTATAATACCATATTCATCATACTTATGTTTAGGACTAAAGGCCAATAGTATGTCACACCTTGCATACATTCCATTATCTTGCGACTGGCCAAGTTAGAGTAATAAGACTTACATGAGTATCTGGAAATCCGGGACTATTCATGAATAAAATTGCAGATATCCTAGCGAAAGTGGGGTTCAGTCGCCCAGTTTTCTCTGTAGTCGAATTGCCAACATATAAATTAATACCGCCTGATTCAGGCGACATGCTGCCATGCATGACTTTTAAGCCGAAAGCCTTAAGTTGCTCTAACCCCCAATGGCCTTAAAGAAAACGTGTTGTCCGGTCTAATGGTAGAAAAGCAACAATCATCAGCAATGGCTCAACAAGCAAAAATTGCAATGCCTCACCCTTCTCGTAATGCAGAGACTATACGCGACCAGCAAAGTCAAGCGTACGGTACATACATTCATTGGAATCGCGCATACAACGTACAGAAACACCGCGTTCACTCGAGTTGTACAAAAAAATCACGTGTCATTCTCAATGGCTCATAACCCTTAAGGAATGGCTGCGATACCTCCCTAAGGCTTAAGTTACAAACACTCATCAAAGTGAAGCGAAGAGTGCATACATTCATTGAAAATCACCTATACAACAAACAGAACAGCATACGTTTGAATCTCCTGCTGAGAGGTAGCAACGTAATGTCGAAGAAAAACGTCGTTGGCGCGAGTATGACCCTGCTACACGAGCGCGTCAAGCCGCAGCTAAGCGCCAAAAGCGAGCCGAAGAAGCCGAACTGCGAAAGCAGCAACGCGACGATGCGAGGTGGCGTATTTCCAAGTGTGCAGCAAGCTTTCGCCTTCACGTGTTGCAGGAGCTTAACATACTGCCGAAATTTCTGAACATCGCAATAACTAATTGTGCAGACTATCGACACCTACTTTTCCCTTGGCGCAAAGCATGTCCTTAATACTCGTAAAACTCAAGAGACTTTCATAGATTATGGTGTCGAATATCTTACTTAAATATTAAGAACACAGGTGTGGTCTGGCTCCTTCCACGCTGTGTCCACTCTTTTTGTTGATGCTGTTGACCTTAATGGCTGTGGCGCGTACCCACAGTGTGATCAGCCATCATTCGGGAAGTAAATTTAGGGGATTAAGGATTTCAACGCTGGAACCTAGCGAAATTTTTCTGAGGTAACAAAACATAATCAGGAGAAAACCATCGCATAAGGTCAAAAAGATTAATCATAGAAAATTAAAGAAATAACTAAATATTTAAAACGAAACTATGGTGGGGTGGGGGCGATCAGTGTAGCATGCTAACCGATTAAAGGCAATCAGTTAATTTTCGATTCCAAAGCAAACATTTCTGTGGTTGGTTTCTCCAAACGATAGGATGACAGGCACGGATAACTCTATGCCAATATTGCGGGCGGCATTTCCAGACATTTTTCTCATTACAGAAGAACCTCTACAAGACAGCAACAAATCGTCTCTTGTTTCCGCTACACCACAGAGTGAGAATAATGATGAGGGTAACAGACTAGACTAGATCTAAGTAGATACAAGTTCAACGTATGTATACGACAGCACTGCTGTAATGGATGCTTCAGTTTTTCGTGTTTGGCAAACAAAAATCGGTGCCGAGGGTATAGAAGATGTTGGTAAACCATAGCGTTAGTTATTGCGGAGCCTGACAGGGCCTGCATAATGACACACCTGTGAAACTTAGCAGTAGTGACATAGGAAAATACGGGAGAATCACGCAGCTTATCGATGCCTTGGCGGGAGAGTCTATATTTCATTTATATTTATATTTATATTTATATTTCATTTATATTTATATTTTCATTTATATTTATTTTCATTTATAGGCACCCAAATTAAACGCACACTTCGCAACTGCACAGGTACGAATGAATGAAACGCCCTCATTACGCCAGTCACGAGATGGGATGAGTAAGAGATGGGTAAGGGATGAGCACAATGATCATGAACCAGTGACTATCACGGCTAACGTAATTGATGGGCCTAATTTGCGTAGAGCTTGCACCAGTGCCCCGAATTCCACTAAATGCGATGGGTAAAAAATCTGGCAGCCGAAGAGAAAACGTCAAATCAAGAATTGGAAAAATGTACCTACACCTGACTTTTCTTCATATTGCCAAGTATCTGTCGCAATTACGATGTTTGTTTTAAGCGTCTGTACACGATGTTGCAATAGATCGTGTAGAATGCGATGCGGAAATAATTTTGCAACATTAGAAAAAAATGCAATTGAATTGACTATCAATAATAACAGATACATGTCGCTGATGGGAAGTACATCGCAGATACGCACGTCATAAGCGTTACTTCGAAAATATGGCCTGTCCCTACAGTGGTTCATTGCTATTCGAATTACAGTCGACATTCATCGTGAGAGAGTTCCGACATATTTTTCATTAATATGTGAGGCTTCTACAAGTGAACGCATGTCCATAATATGTACAAATAAATTAGCGCTAAAAGACAACACGTATGCAACAAGCTCCTGTGGTTCGCAAAACTGGAGAAATGGGCCTCGAGGCATCGTTTATTTTACATTATTATCAATAAATCTCGAATAAGATTGTTATGCGCCGTTCGTACGTTTCTGTAGTTGAATAAACGTTTTCATTGCTTCCACGCACGAAGTACAACAAACCTAGGAAAGCGTGCGCCGTCTGAATCCACGCAAATCGAAGCCAGTGACATGGCCAGCCGCCCGTTTGCCACCCCAAGCTATAGGAGTTCATGCCCTGAAATGGAGAATCAGTCTTAAGAATATCGCCAAGATAACTAACGAAATTTGCCGTCGAAAAATGATGAAGGGTAGCGAATTTATTGAACATCATGCTTTGACATCTTGTGGAGGAGGCGAACGGGTCAGGAATGGCTGTTCGTTTGGCTTGAAATGGGCAGGCTTGACGCCGCCATGTCGGAGCTTGACAATTAGGTAGTTTCCCTTCCATTCTGTTACCTAAAGCCTGCAGGTGACCTATTCAAGTATCGATTCTCCAGTAAATTATTGCAAGAAACCTCGCGTCATCGATGCGGTGCAACCGGACAGACCTGCTGGTTGCGAAGTGAACTCCACCCTTTCCGCGCCCGAACTCACTTTTATTCGGATGTCCCACACATGCATGTATAATTAGTATAGCAGCACAATTTCTTTGCGGCTCTTTGGTTAGTCGTAATGCAAGCAACATAGCGGGACAAGTCGAGACAGGACAAGCGCTTGTGGTATGGTATGGTATTCCTTATGCGATGGCGCACACCCACTGTGGGGGATTGGGCAAGATTTGGGTGAAATTAGGCTATCTTTGTTAAAAGACTAAAATTGGTAAAGCTAACTGGAGGAAATTAACAAAAATAAAATGTTTAAGAATTCAAGACAATCTCTTTGTAGCACTTATAAAATCCTCCATGGTTGAGCAAATATCCCTGTGGCACTTTCCAAGAAAGGAGGCTCCTAGAGAAAGGATATTTATAATTGAAAAGCTCAAACCAAGCTGTGTAAATCTGGATTCTAGATTTTTTCTTAAAGAAGTGAAACGGTGGCAGAATATGAAAAAATGACCTATTGTTTCATCTTCTCCACAGACTGGGCACAGAGGGGAGGGCACCAGATCAGCCCTGTGACGATAGAAGTTTAATTTTGGTATTCGACAACGTAATCGGGTAAAGATGACTTCAGTTTTTCTGGTGTGAAAGGAATTTTTGGGCCAAGGGAATAGGAGGTGTCGATATTCTGAAAAATTAGCTACAGCTGGGTTCAAAAAGTCTTGAGTAATTGTATATCTCCTGAATCTAGTAGTCGTCAGGTAAGCTATTGTAGGAAGTAATGGTAATACAGGGCCACTGAGGGCCTCTCTCGCGAGACTGTCAGCCATTTCGTTCATGACTATCTCTACTTGTCCTATCTCTACTTCGTCGTCCTTACTGCACTATGTTACTTGCATTAAGATGAATAACCAACATGCCCAAACCTGTTCCCTTCTGATGTTTAGGTTAGGTTAGGTTGACGGCATCTAATTCTAATCTATGGCACTATACGTGCTCATGGTACTACTGTACGAGCGTCTATCTTGGTTCTGGTGGCCACTACTTTAATAACAGAAACACGCATGCGCCGTCTACCTCGTCACCGTGCACAATGATGACCTGAACGCATCCTGTACCATAGCTTCACGCGGCTTTGGCTCTAGCGTCTGTTTTAGGTCGGCCAATGGGACTACAGGAAGACTCACATCTGATGTTTGTATTCTGTTGAATGACACGAATAGTGAGTAAGATAAAAGTCGTTTCGTCATGCATTTGCTACGAGCGAATCTAGTCAGTACCCCGCTGCACTCCGCTACACATAATAAATACATGGAGAACCTCCCGTTGAGGTCAGCAGAAAGCCAGCACGGCAGGCAACACAGGGCTTAATCGCTTTAGTGAAAAGTCGGGATGTAAGCGCAAATAGTGTTCAACACATGCACAATTAGATTCCGGGGCTCTTCTATTTCCTGTGAAAGAAAGTCACAGTGATAGGATTTTCCTTTGTGGAAGTTTTACCCAGTCGTCGTAATTGCAGAAGGGTGTCGAAGTGTACGAAAGAAAATCTAGTTCGGTTTGAGCGCTCTCCTATTCCAATCCGGTTCAGTTCCAGGTTGAATAAATAAGAGTATTACAACGTCCCACGAACCGGTTCTGCACGCTGAACTGGCTCCCGAACCAGTTCAACACAGTTCACTTTATCCTCCCTCTTGTCAACACGTTCCAATGTGGGACTGATTTATGCATATGCGCAAGGTGGAGGAAGGTGAAGACAGAGCACTCCCTGCAACGTGGAACACAGTGACTAATCTTATTGCAGAAAAATCAGTTTCCACAGTTAATGGTTAAACAGTTACGCGAGGCATGTACACAAAGAGAGCCATATGAGCAGTTGCGCTGCCACACTGTGCAGCACCCGCTACGCCTCTCCATGTGGGACCCTATATTCCCCGTTTCCCGCAGCACGTTTACCTTGAAGCAAGGTAGACTGGGCTAGTTGGTATTCCAATGCGATGTTCACAGCGCAGCCGATACACAGAACGAAAACAGGAAAGACGACGACAAGCGCTACTTCCCAGTGAATTTTATTACAAAGAACCAACATATATACCCCGGTACATGCGACCACAACCAAACAAGACGGCCGATGCATACTGGCTAAGCGAAAAGATAATTAAAATCGTTGTTTTTTTTGTAATAAGTTCAGATGGATGTAGCGTTTATCCTCGTCGTTCCTCGTTTCGTCTTTGTCTTTCAGCCACGCTGTGCACATCGTATTGCATTTATCGTCTTACACATTGGGTACATGGAGACCGCAGATAATAAATAATTTGAGATGATTATATCATAAGAAGACAACAAACACTGACACTAACGACAACAGAGGGGAAATTGCTTGTGCCTAATAAATGAAATAAGTGAAATGCGAAGGTTGTGGGATCGTTCCCCACCTGCGGCAAGTTGTTTTTTCATCCCCTTTCATTAATTTATCGTTTTAGTTCATTAATTCATTAATTTAGTCAGTGCATGTTGTCTTCTTATGATATGACTAATAAAACATCGTGCTCCTCGGTTAACCCCCTTTCTTCTCGTTTGAGATGCTTATAGGCACGTGGAATTATCTGTTTGTAAAGGTAGCACTTTATGGTAATAACCGAATCATCAGAATGTTTCTCATCGTAAATAGCACATTGTAATTTATCTACATAAGACTGGGAGAAATAAACAAGCTTTGTTGGCAACACATCTAACCCTTAGAATACAATATTTTCAGCATATGTCACGTGCAAAAGTATCACAAGGGACAAGTCCTGACGAAAAATGGCATAACCGACTCTCGAACGTCCTACCAAACGCCTTATTTCCAAGATAGAACTGATGCGCTGGAATTTTGAAAGCACTGTCGCGCAACCTGGCAGCCAAAGAGCAATTCGCTGAGTAGTACAACTCGTACATCGGAACGCAGAATTGTGCTGTCACCGAGTATTAGAACACCAGTGTTCAAATTCGTAATGATAAGGTCTCTTAGTTTGATTTATTGAGCGGCGAATGTTCTCAAGCATGCGCTGCGTCGCAGTCTGTCAAGGTTTCAACTACGAAGGCAACGGTTTTCCACAAAATAACACGTAAATCAAGAAAAGTATGAAACAGTTAAAAACAGGACGCCGCAATATAAGCATCGGTGTCTTGCAGTCATCAATTTAAGCACAGCATCTACATGGTGCTGCCTAAGACGACTCCGCGGCTGTCTTTATCAGCACCTGCAGAGGGAAGAACACCATAAAAAGAATTAATCGTTACCGCACACAACAAAGTCCCTAGCAGAAAATTTACTGCAACGAGTTAGTTCCTTTTACATATAATGCTGCAGCAATGACCGATTATACCAAGAAAGTATCCCGCATCGGAGCTACATCCTGCATTTAATAAATGTGTGCTACTGTCATACAGAAAATGGGTCTGATTTATAGCGAGTTTAAGCGATCGGTTTGAAGCAGTAGACGACACTAATACGGGGATCTCATTCCACTCTGAATTAGTCGTCAGCTAGTTTCAGACGAGTCACTAAGATACTGTTCTGTTCCTAAGATAGTGTTTCTGTAATCCTTAACTGTTCTCTGTAACGTCTTCCTTACATATGCTCTGTGACAACTGTTTACTGAGTACCAAAAATAACTTTCTTTCTTGATGCTATTCCCAACGCTGAGGAAAGCACTGTAGCTTGTCGTTGCCTTTCTTAGCCGCTGGCTTCCTTTAGCTTGATTTGTGTGCTCATCAGGTGATCTGAATTGTACAGTGTTAAATACGGTCAATTAACCAGCTTCGCTCAAGTTCCCAGAGCACAACCATTCGCCGTCGCATTCCATTTGCGGTTCGCTTGTGCGCGTCGACCATGCCACCGGACACGTCAGACAAGTTGCCTATCACGCCCTCGTACGCCGCATCCGGAGCGTTCGTCTTCGCCCGGTATGACGCTTCCCGAAAGTGCATATGAAGGGCGGCACGCTTCGAGGTAGTTGACCCCAGTCCCGAGAAAAGCTACTTTGCAGCACTGGAAGGTCGCTCAAGTATGACCAGTCCCCTCCTGCTGTGCGCCTGCCTGGCAAGGAGGCAATGCCGGGCGGAAGCAGCCAGCGTAAAATAGAGCCCATGGAGTGTCCTCATTGGCGGAATGACGCCACTAGCACGGGCCCCACGGTAGGACGAAAATGACGGCACCTGTTCGGGCTCGCCGATTGGGTGAAAATGACAACTGCATGGGCTCGACGACTGGCTGGAAATGACGTGACTCCGAGGGACTGAAGGAGTTATAACCCTGAGAACCATCGGAAAGAGAGGGACGTTATTCTTGACGCGGGCAGCAGCGTACGATTTGCTGCCGGTTGTCGATGACTTTTGCTTTGATCTTGCTTTGGATCTACTAATGTACATAATGTATTTAAACCTTAATTTCACTCGATGAGCTGCCGCACTCGGCGGCGAGATCCCATAACTGGAGGCAGCGATAGGGATGAACCTTCTATTAGAGTTCGGAAAAACTGGGAACAGTGTAGAAAATGAGCCTTCGGCCCAGGGAGTCATATGCAACTGGGAACAGCGGACAGCTGCACCGAATGGCGTAGCACTGCATCTGTGGGTGCGCGCGTGTTCTCTTATTTTATTCGCAAGACTTCAACTTTTGTGTGTATTTTTATTCTTCTGGGTATCCGGCATTCGTAGCATATTTTTGGTTTGCACAAACTATTTAAGGAAGCAGTTCTAACCACCAGTCAGAGCAGTTGCAATGCATCTTAGAAGGTTTACGAAATCAGACTTGCTGTTGTGCGACAAGTTTGGAGTTGAGGCGGACGAAAAGTTGAAAAAGTCAGCTATCTAAAAGGCAATTAGAGACAGTATGAATGACGATGAGGGCATTGAGATTGTTTGAGAGGTGGTGCAGCGAACGCATAAGCGCGAGCGGCAACGTCAAGAGAGCGAGAGTGGATGTTCGCGAGAACGGCAAAAGAACGATAACGAGATAGCCGCGATATAGGTAGAAATACAGAAATCGCGTTCAGCGGCGTGTACCTAGATTTTTCGGCTTGTTCTCCTAAGCTCACCTTAGGAGATCAAGCGAGGTCGAGTCATGTCGGGTGGACCAGTGCATGAAACTGTACAAGGCGGGAGAGGAAATTGCCTGATTCTTGGTTCATTTCGAGAGAACTTGAGAGGTGTAATTTCGCTCCTGGCAGCGGTCACAGTGTTTGGTGACTTTGCTACCTTGTGAGGCGGTGAGCGTAGTCGCAAGATTAACGGCATTCGGTAATGTATGCTAGCCGAAAACTAACGTGCAGAGAAGAAACGTACAGCGCCTCTGAAAAAAAAAAAAAAATAACACACATCTGCCAGCTTGGTTAAGGCGGTCCCGCAATTATCTTGTTATCTGTACGGGGCAAAGTACATTTTTGAAGCCGACCACTGTTTCCTGACCCGGCTCAGAGACATGGCCCCAAAGGACGGACGCTTGCTGAGATAGAGTCCAATTCTCCAGGAATATGACTATACCGTCCGTTACAAAAAGGGAAAGTTCAATGGGGACGCGTATGGTTTGAGCCGGTTGTTTCAGTAAACCATGCTATTACCTTCCGTCCTTTGAATAACGAGGAATGTCACTTTAGTATGGGCTGGAAGCCATCCTCAGAGCTTTAAAGTATTGCTTCTGTATATATATAATGGCGGTTTTCTATATTTGTTAATTTTCTCACGGTGCATTATCAGCGGTAATCTCACCTTGGCCTTGTCGGCATTCGAAGAGATATGGAGAGCTGTTTAGAAAGTTGGTTGGATCTGTATTATGAAAATTAGGAAAAAGAAAACATAGGGTTGAGATTGATACATTGAGATCCTGGCGAATCGAGGGAAAAGAGCCTGCGCTTGCACGTTGGACAGCGCTATGTTGTTTCGGTTGTATGACGCACGTTCTTCAGAGCACGGGATCCAAGAATTCATCACACGAAGCTCATCGCTAGTGCACTGCAGGCTTCATCAGCGTTCCACATGCTCACCGGACTGAACTACCGGCCATTCCCAACTTCAGGAGCGTGAAGTTCTTAGACACGGACCATCAACTAGTATCGGTCAAGTTGTCCGAACACATAGACTCGCGGGCCCATTCCAATTGTAGCGCGCAGGTGTGCGTCGACGACGCTACCGGACCCGTCGGACAAGTTGGTTATTACACCCTCGTGTGCCGAGCCTGGCACTTTTGTCTTCCCCCTGTGTGACGCTTCCCGAAAGTATAACTGCAGGCAGGCATGGTTCGAGATAGTTGACCCTAGACCCGAGATGAGCTGCTTTGAAGAACTGGAAGGTCTTTCAAGGACGATCAGTCTCCTCCTGCTGAGCTCGTATACCTGGCGTGGAGGCAACGCCGGACGGAGGCAGCCATCCGGAATAGAGCTTATGGAGTGTCCCCATTGGCCGAACATGACGCGACTTGCACGGGCCCCACGGTAGGATGAAAATGACGGCAACTGCACTGTCTTGACGATTGGATGAAAATTAACTTGACCCAGGCGGACTGAAGGGGGAGCACCATTTGGAAGAGAGTCGTTCTTCCTGCCGCGGGCTACAGCGCACGATTTGCTGCCGGCTGTCGATGGCTTTGTACTGTTAGTTTGCTTCGGAACAATTTTTTTTAATTATGGGGTTTTACGCGCCTAAATTATGATCTGGCTAGGAGGGACGTCATAGCGGGATACTCGGCAAATTTGGACCACCTGGGTTTCTTTAACGTGCACTTAAATCTAAGTACACGGGTGTTTTCATATTTCCCATCGAAATAGGGCCACCGTGGCCGGGATATTGGAACGATTCCGGTTCATAATGTAAATAAGCGTTCATTTATCTATTTCCTTCTCAACGTCGGCTAAATGACGTGCTCAACGACAAGCAAATAATAGCTCGAAATGCCTGCAAAATCAAGCGTTCCGTTTTCAGCTAGCATACGAACAGCAGAAGGCACCGAATGCGAACCCAGAGACTTGCAGGAGGTGAAAATATATTTTGCTTCCATTGTACAGCTATGACACCAAGTATCATAGGTCACGGATCATTTGTGCAGCTTCTCGTCATAATAAACACAGCACGTGGCGTATTATTGGAAGTTGCTGGTCGCTCCGTGTTAAAATCTGACAACTAAACAAAGGGCGCACCAAAATGAGCGGCCTGATGATTCTGTCTATGCCTGTTATCCTTTATTGGCTTCGAAGACGCTGAATATACGTGGACTCATAGAAGGCGGACCATACCATAGGTTCATTGGGTCCTTTTCTGCAATTTTGTTTTGTTTTTATCCCCTATCGCACCGAAAGACCTATTCCGGGCATTCCTACAGTGGGGCGACGATTTGGTCGTAGGCAGAGTGACGCAAGCGTAAAGCACAATATACAGGTTTTTTTTCTTTGACCAAATTGTAGGCCCAATATTACAGCAACGCTGGATCGGCTGCACATCGCGGCGGACGCATTAAATTTGAGGAAAGAAATACTACAGGTTCGCAAATGGGGGTGGCAGTGAGAAGTCGACACCGTTGAAGTGGCTACATGAGCTAGCAATGCGAGGTGTACGCACCCTGACGTCGTGGCGAGCAGCGACCAGAGGCGCGTCGTGCGCTCCCCTCGGGTCACAGCCGATCACTTGGCCACCTCCGACAACCGAACCCAGTCTGTCAACGGCCAGATAGCCCATCACGAGCAAGCCATAGTGGCTAGCCCTGGCCGCCAGAAGCCATTGGTCAGAGGCCCCGTGCCCGACGATCACTGCCGGGGCCACCTCGCTGAAGATACCATAAAACAATTTCGCTCCCGTGGCTTGAGACTCGGAGAGTTGGTGCCAGCGGTAGCGAGTTCCTCGGCTTTGCGCGAGATACTCGAAGGCTGCTGCCAGCCGGCAGCGGCCTGTTGCGGGTTCGGCCACCAGACAGCCGTGCTTGTCAGCGAAGCAAGGAAGTGTTTCGCCCCTGGAAATATCGTTAAATTTTCATCCTTATTGCATATTATAATGTTCGCTGAGTCACAGCATTGCCTATGAAGGATAACACCGTGAAAGGACCCGTAATTCTTTTTATATATCAGGGTTTTTTTACCTGTAAATTTCTTGTAAGTTTAGCTGATTATTCAATGGGTAAACTGATTCTGGTGGTGACACAGCCATTCTTTTGTATTTTGCCTAACTCCGAATGACAATCATAATCTCGTACTACACTTTACCACTTAGGAGCTTCAGCGAGCGTCTCTATCGTTCATTTTCAGTAGGAAACCATTGTTTATTTTGCGTAAGCATTCATCGCGATCTATTAAAAGAAGAGTAGGTTTTAGAAAGGGTATTAGGCTATGGATCACATACATGTCAGCAGTTAAGTGATTTAGAAGTGCGCAGAATAGAACAGAAATGTAACACTATGGTTTTGTCAGCGCACGAATACGCTTTAGCTTCAGGAGACACACCAGTGTGGATTAAAGGCTCATACTTCATGGGCATAGAAAGTACAACAGGATACATCATGAAATACTTACACGTTTCCTACAACTTCCATAATTCTTAAGAATGTCGCAGTTTCGCCCGAAAGGCAATGCAATTATAGCGACAACAATCTACTACATGAAGCAAGGTTCGAGGTATTATTCACTTACACTCCCTTACTCCTTCAATGAACAAGCATGGTGTCGTACGCACAAGGGGCATACATGAACAGCCCCCTCTAAACAGCAGAACATGAAGAAATCACAATCCACGACAGCGAACACTTGCAGTCACAACGCTGGCACAATGAAGATCGGCAGCAGCGAATAGCGAATAAACTATCGAGCTGCCCCCCATTCAAACGCGAATTAGGCATGCGAGAACACATAGCGCATGAAAATACAAGTCACATCCGCAGATTATTTGCAAAATAAGGCACTCGCGGCCACGCTCTATCGCGCCACGCGCAGCCGGACTAGAAGGGAGACGCTCGCCAACTTGCCCCCCTCCCCACTTGCGCGCGCGCGAGAAGACGCCGCGCATCAAGCCATCATCATTCTCTGCTCACGCTCTCCATCGCACCTACAGAAAATGGCGCGCTGCCGCGATATTATGTGGCTTGAACTTATAGGGAACAGTATAGCGACGGCGACGACGGCAGCGCAGATTAGCCTGGAAACGCATGTCCATATAATTGCCACCCCGGTGCTATAAAAAAAACAACAACTGAAAAGCAGCAACTAAGAAACATGTCAGGCAAGGTGGCACCTTCGCTCCAGCGCTCTTCGGTGGATTTCCGGATGAAAGTATTGAAACTGCGAGATACTCAATCATTAGGTGGGAAAGCAATTAACAAATATATAAGCTTCCTGAGGTTTGCAGATAAGATTGTACCTGTCAGCAACTCTGCAGATCACTAACAGGAAACAACTGAGTATTTTATTCGACAAATTTTAATAGGATAAATATCTGAAAACCAGAAATGTGCTCAAGGGAATCAGCT
This sequence comes from Dermacentor andersoni, assembly GCF_023375885.2. Classification (NCBI taxonomy): domain Eukaryota; kingdom Metazoa; phylum Arthropoda; class Arachnida; order Ixodida; family Ixodidae; genus Dermacentor; species Dermacentor andersoni. The sequence goes on along the minus strand of NC_092816.1, from coordinate 197,264,518 downwards.
TGTGATCGGTTCAGTCGTTGGATACCTTGAAGCTGTGCATCAGCATATTTATCTACGATAAGTAGTCCGCAGGGACGAGTGTAATCAGAACGCAGTACCCCAAGGAATAAAGATACGTTGGAGCGCATATAAAAGGAACTTTCGAGTAAGGACCAACTGTTGACGGATATCCTTTACACAAGGCGGTGGAACTTGGATCGCAGCAAGGGAGCTTGGAAAAAGCTAAGGACCCTGCAACAAGTGGTCGGACGAACAATGATAGCTGTGACGCGAGGGACGCCTATGACGATATGGATTAGGGAGGAAACCGGTGTAGCGGCGATGTTGCAATTGAGAATAAAGGCAATAAGATGGGTCGGGCAGGGTGACCGGTATTCTTTTAGACGACCAAGAAGGGCGTCAAAAGATCTGTGCGAAGGCTTTATCCATGCAGTGTACAATCTTTGTCAGACAAATTACAGGGCATCTCAGAAAAATGCATTGATTTAATTAAAAGAAACTAATGGCTCTAGGTATGTCGACGTAGTGCCCTCACCTACTTACGCAAACTATCTCTATCTCTCTAGGTCGGGAAGCCAAGAAGAGAAAGCTTAATCTGAAATGTTCTTCAGCATATTACTGAAAGCAGTTTGTAATGCTGCCATATACTCATTACGCTTTCCTTTCAACTACGATTTCGCAGGTGGGAAGAGCAGGAAATTAGACGGCAGAAGGTCGCGTGAATAGGCGGTTGTGGCAGAGCTGCAAGATGAACTTCGGTCAGATATTGAAAGAGGTATACAAATACAACAGTGTGGGATCTCACTTTGAGATGCAGCACAAACCAATGTCCAGTCTGAGAAAAACTGGGTCGGTGCTACCGGATTTCTTGGCTCAAATGTTGTAGCAAGTCGGTGTAGAAGTATTGTACCTATATTGTTTGTCATTCAGCAACAGAATCGTTGTGAATCAAGCCTCCAGCATAAAAAAAATTGCGGTGATAATTGTCACTGTTTTTGATGGCTGCCCCCTCATTTTCTTGAGCAGATGGCCCCTTGCCTCTCCATTCGTCGTTTTGGATTTTCGTTTGAGGGTGTTTCCCACCGATGTTTATCGTCAGCAATGATGCCTAACAAAAATGTGGGATCACTTCTGGCCTTGTCGGAGAACTATACATTTTAGCCGCAATTCTTTGTCTGGTTTCATTCTGTTCACGCATTACTGTGAGAGGAGCGACTTTTGCATTCTGTTTTCTTTTCCACAAATGACTGCATAAAATCTGGTGACAAATCAGTGTTCAGTTTCAGGTCTTGTGATATTATGGAAACGACGCGCGCGTTCCAGGTTTCCAGCGGTGACGTTGACGGGTGGCCGACTCTATGATCTTGTTGGACCGACGAACGTCTCCCCTCACGAAACCTGGGGTGTCTTTCAAGAACACAGCTCCTCAATAATTCATCGTCATCACGTAGTTGCTGATTCCCATTTTCACGTCATACTAAGGGTTGCTAAATACATATTTGTCGTTAATAATTTTATATGGAAGCCGTTCCAAGGCTATGCCTCCTGTGAAGACATGCAGAGCCTCTGAATCAGATCAATTTCCTTAGTTTCAATATCATAGAAACTTAACTTAAAATCAGTGATTCAAGTTTTCTTACAGTGGGTATATACCAAAGATGGTATTGGTTCTGATGTCGATGGCTTTATGCGTATTATAGTTTGACGAGATGTGAGAAAGTGCCGATGCACGCCACGCGCATATGTGCTTTCTTCCCTCTTTGTCTTCGGTGTTGCAGATTTAGGGCCAATTTTCTTTTTTTTAAGCAAAAAAAAAAAAAAACATACTAAGCAAATTAAACGTTGATCCCATGAGGTGTAAAATAGCTGAAGCGCAACAAGTAGTTTTGTGCGTGAAAGTGTTTTTCTTTATGCCTTCGCGCATCTTCCGTTCACATCTGTCGCACGATACGTCGTTCTCGGCGATAACCTGAGTACTGTACGGCCGACGCGCCATGCCATCAGCTCGCTGCCCTGGATTCTTGCCGGATACAGAGGCACGCAGGCAGGCAGCACGGCGGGCAGCCACCGCTCGCTGGGGAAGGCGTCCAGACGCTTGGTCAGCACATGCAGCGAAGGCGACGGTGTCCGCGCCACGCCGTCCGGACCGGAGAGCACCCTCCGCGCCGAAGACAGCAGGCCACCTGACGGCAGCCTGCGAGAGACGCCAGGGCTGCTGTCAACAAATACCAACATTATCAACCTCCTGCTCCACTGCTCAAGTTAGTTCACCCAAAACTGGCCATTAGGGGTTGCCTGCGGTCTATAGGGAGCACTCGCACCCAAAGCTCGGAAGTACGGTTTTCCCGGGTGTGAACAACTAGCAGGTAGCAGGGACACCTGTTTGAAATTTGTTGTAAAATGTGCGAGCGTGAACGATATTTTAAAGAAATTGGGTTCGCTGCAGGTTTCCTTATGGCTATTTCCCATTTCGCATCCCGAGACGCACTTAAATGGCGTGAGTTCAATTTCGTACATAACATTGTCTACTTATTTTGAGGTTTTACAAAGACACACCTTTGGCCATTTCACAAATAGGCACCCAGTGGCAATGCAATTTGGCCGCCCACAGCCTTTTCCTCTGGTTAACACCCATAACGTACCACTCCACCCCCTTCTGGCCATCGGAAAAACTACGAGGCAGTGTAGCGCTGGAAAGGCTAATCATGTAATACGTTCAGGTATTTCGGCTCAAACGGTCATGTACTCGAGTTCAAATTCGTAGACCCATGGAACCGTGAAAAACATTCTGGTCTTCTATATCCAGTGATTTAGAGGCGTTAGCATTAATGTGCGCAGTTTGAATTGAATTCTGGGGTCTTACGTGGCAAAACCAATATTTGATTAAGAGGCATGCCATAGTGGGGGACTGCGGATTAATCTTGACCACCAGGGAATCTCTACCGTGCCCGCAATGAAAGGGTCAAAGGGTGCTTTTGCATTTCTACCAAATCGAAATGCGGCCGCAACGGCGGGTGTTGTAAACAGCTATCTCATGCTGAAGCTTATTGGGAACAAAGCTCCTTACAACAAAAATCTCCTTCCAGCCATGTGTGACCACTTGGCAGTGTGGCTATCGAAGCTATCGAAGTGGGAAATATTTCTCACGCAGCTGTGAATGTCCAGTCATTCCGAATATTAAAATCAGCTTATTCCGACAACTGTGGTCAATGTACTAGCAAATGAATGAATATCGCCCAATAAAACGCCTTAGCGCTGTACAGCATGAACATTTGCAAAGCTTTGCCTCTCTGGTAGTGCAATGATATATACGCCGTTTAGGTTGCATGGCGTTTGTTCAGAAAAGCACGCAAGGGCACATTTTCACGTAAGCTCGCTCGGTACGAACGTCCCTGCGTCTTCTCCCACGACAAGTTGGTCACTAGTACAATGTAAAAAAAAAGAAAAAAGGCGAGAAAGGAGGAATTTTTTGTTCACCACTGTGTTTACCTACTCCTGCAATAGCCCTCCTATGGGGCTGCAGTGTGTACAAATAAAATAAAATAAAAAAACGTTTGCTAGCGCCGTCGGCACGTAGCTGGGCGGCTTGAGCGCATCACCGCCGCAAGCATCGCCGTCAAATTCACAGCTGGAACACAAACCTTGCCGCAGAGCAAGGGGGCGCTCGAGCGCACTATGCAACCAGATATACAGCTGTATATCCAGTGTCGCTTGCGTGCCAGTTCGTCTGCGTCTCCGCTCGCCAGCGGCGGCTTCTCCGTGATGCATCGTGTATCGCGCACGGCACTACAGAGGCAGGAAGCACCGACCAACGACAGAACATATATTTCCTAAAAGGCGGGGTACAAGCAAACGTACAGTCAAAACCAGGAAATAAATTTGAAAAAGCTTTTACAAATTGCCGACTTCGCCGTTGCAGTTGAACCCATACGGCTGTCAGCATCTGTGAAGAAAAGGAGACATTCTCGACGATAGCACGTAGAGCGGGAATTGAAACTACAAAGTAACAAAAGCCTAATGATAGGCACTAGGGTACGGGGCAAACGTATATGCCAAGGCGTGAACGAGAGACCAAGCTAATGGGACACACACGGATACGGCAGCGTTGTGCAGTGTGTCGAGTGCCGGGATTCTAGGAAGCCGCAGGACACTGCCGAACTCGTACGTCGGTACGAAGCGAAACCACCCGCTCTGTAGCACAAAGCGCGGCTAGCAAGGTGCAGACGCAGCTTTGCGGTAGAAGCACTCGGAGAGAGACGGCATACTCCAAAGTCGGAGCTATATCTCAAGCGGTTATCGAACAAAAAAAGCAAGCTCTTTTGTAGTGCGAAAAAATCGCCTAACCCGGAGAGATGGGCTGTATACAAAGCCGCTTCTACGGCACACTCAGAGGCCTTGAAAACAGCCAAATTTACCTTTTTCTATTCAACGCTTCCGTCCTTACTCAAAACTAACCCTAAAACGCTTTTGGAATACAATGAAAAACAGGAACAACAACGACGTATATCTCAATAACAATGGTGCGTCAGTTCCGAAGCATCTTTGCGCCTCAATCTTTCATGACGCCTTCACAAACTTGTTCTAGGACCCAATATTCACTCTTCCTTCGTATCCGAGAGCACATCTTACACCAATGCATCCGATCATGATTGACCCAGCCGGCATTCGTGCTATTATTAACAGACTAAAACGATCATCTTCATGAGGCCAGGATGGCATCAACGATAAATTCTTACAAAGCACTAATGAGTACAGCGCTATCATTCTGAATTACATGTTCACCAAATCGCTCAGCCATGGATGCTTGCCCAAGGATTGGAAAGTAGCCGAGGTAGTGCCTTTCTACAAGTCTGGTGACGCACACAACCCAAGAAAGTATCGTGCGATATCACTAACACCTGTTCCCTGCAAAATATGAGAACATGACATCATTAATCACTTAGTTAACTTCTTGGAGTCGAATAACTCCTTTCATCCATTCCAGCATCATTTTCGTAAACATTTTTCTTGTGAAGCACAGCTACTTATATTTGCTAATGACTTTCACACATTGCTTGACGCCGGCCTCATCAGTGATTGCATATACTTGGATTTTGTGAAAGCCTTTGATAGTGTAAACCATGAGCTCCTTATGCTAAAACTAACCAGCCTAAACGTTGACCCTTTAGTACAACACTGGATACACGACTTTCTTTCTAACCGCACTCAATTCGTCACGGTGAATGGAACCGATTCGCTACAGGCACCTGTTTCCTCCGGAGTGCCACAGGGCTGAGTTTTAGGCCCATTACTATTTTTGATTTATATTAATGATTTACCTACCAGCATCGCTTCTTCTGTCGGTGTTTTTGCTGATGATTGTGTTATCTACCACACCATATCTAATTATACTGACAACAACAATCCTTTAAAGTGACCTAAATAATATTTCTGCTGGGTGAGAAATGTGGAAAATAAAACTTAACATTCTTAAACGTAAATCAATGAGAGTATTGCGTAATAATATGCTTTGCCCGAACTACCTTCTTCACAGCGCGGCGCTTGAATCCGTAACTACCTATAAATACCTGGATGTACATGTTACTAATGACCTTTCATGGAAGTACCACATCGAGCACGTAACATAAAAAGGCCAATCGGATGCTTGGTTACCTGAAAAGAAACTTCTCTCTCGCACCTTGAGAACCTTCAGGACTTGGGAGTAGGCGAACGAACCTGAAATTACATTAGGGACTTCTTGTCAGACCGAGAAGCAAAAATCCAGATTGGAGAATGCCAATCGGATGACATTAAATTAGGCAGCAAAGGGACCCCACAAGGCTCTGTGCTCTCGCCCTTTCTTTTCAATGTGGCCATGATCAAACTCCCTGAAAGACTGGAGGCTACTGAAGGACTAAACCGCAGCATGTACGCTGATGACATCACGTTGTGGATAGCTAAGGGCAGCGATGCCCAAATAGAGCAGACCCTCCAAAGGGCTATCCAGGCAGTTGAAGGTTACGTCGGACCTAGGGGACTTATATGTTCACCGCAAAAATCGGAACTGCTTCTATACCAGCCGAAAGGCAGGGCCAGTAAGGAGGAACCGCAAATCTCCCTCACAGCTGGAGGATCGCCATTCCAAAAGTAGACAAAATCAGAGTTCTGGGACTTTTGATTCAGGCCGACAGCTTTAATGGCGAAACAATAAGGAAACAAGACGGCTGCGCACTGCAGACCATGAGGCGTATCCGCAGGATTGCCAACAGGCGTTCCGGGATGAGAGAAGCGAATCTAGTTAGGCTAGTCCAGGCCTTTGTTATAGGCAGAATAGCTTATATTGCTCCGTTCCTCAGTTTTAGGTCATTCGAGAAGAAGAAGATTGAGGGCATCATACGTAAAAGTATAAAACAGGCGCTGGGGCTTCCCATCCGCACTGCAAATGAGAAGCTTTTAGCTCTAGGGCTCCACAACACTCTTGAGGAGATTATTGAAGCAGTGAGGATCTCGCAGTATGAGAGACTTGCGGCAAGCTCTACGGGCAGGAAAATCCTAGCTAGGCTAGGCATAAACTATGAGGGGCAGGAAGGCATCAAAGTCGACCTGCCGCGAAGCGTGCGGAACCGACTAGTAATCCCACCACTACCTCAAAACATGCACCCAATCTATCACAAGGAACGCAGAGAGAAACGGGACGAGGCTCTTGAGAAGCGTTTCGATAACTCGAAAGACGTGCTCTACGTTGATGCTGCAGACTAAGGCAACGGCCGCATGGCCCTAGCTGTAGCGAGCGCTGAAACTATATTGATAGCCAGTGGCAAAGTTCCAACGGATTGCTCTCAGATTGGAGAAGAATCTGCCATAGCACTTGCAATTGCAAGTACTTCAGCCAAAATTATAATCAGCGACTCTAAGGTTGCGGCGATGAACTTTGCCAGAGGCAGAATTTCTCCCGAGGCGAACAGAATCCTGCAGACCTGCAGAGATAGCAGGAAAATTGAAATAATCTGGGCACTTGCGCACGCCTCCCTCACTGGGAACAAGGCGGCCCACGAATTAGCTCGAGGACTTACATTTCGAGCTGCTGGGCTAGCCGAAGGCTTCACGGTGCGGGACCGCTTAGTGTGTTACAGAGAGATCACACAACACTACAGACTATAGGGCGGGTTAAATATCCTCCGGCTGATATATCCTTAAACAAGAGCCTGGCCTCCACTTGGCATCGCCTGCAAACCAACTCGTTTCCAAGCCCGGTGTCGTGCAGCCTCTACTACCCGGGTCAGTTGACTCCAGCCAGTGTAAGCTATGTAAAGCAAGTGTTAATCTTAATCACATTCTGTGGGAATGCCCACAGGCTCCCTCTGAGGAAGAATAAAGTCTTTAGAACAATGGGAGACCTTATTACTCAGCTCCAATCCGGAGATTCAACTGAAGACCGTCCGACTGGCCAAAACCGCCGCTAGGGTCCAAGGACTCCTGGCCGTCGTCTAGGTGGGAAGGCTTAAAGCCTTCCCTACATCTGTTGGACAAATAAAGTTTTACAATTCAAAATCTCGCGCCTTCATCACTCAAACGTCAGGTATATATCACTTATGTCCGATCTACTCTACTTAGGACAGGTAGGGACTGCGGATTAGGATCATGAGACGGAAATAATCAGAAGAATAAGAATGGGCTGGGGTGCGTTTGGCAGGCATTCTCAGATCATGAACAAGAGGTTGCCATTTTCCCTCAAGAGAAAAGTTTATAAAAGCTGTGTCTTACCAGTACTCACGTACGGTGCAGAAACCTGGAGGCTTACGAAAAGGGTTCTACTTAAATTGAGGACGACGTAATGAGCTATGGAAACAATGATAGGTGTAACATTAAGGGATGAGAAAAGAGCAGATTGGGTGAGGGAACAAACGCAAGTTAATGATATCTTGAAATCAAGAAAAAGAAATGGGCATGGGCAGGACACGTAATGAAGAGGGAAGATAACCGATGGTCATTAAGAGTTACGGAATGGATTCCAAGGGAAGGGAAGCGTAGCAGAGAGCGGCAGAAAGTTAGGTGGGCGGATGAGATTAAGAAGCTTGCAGGGACAACATGGCCACAATTAGTACATGACCGCGGTAGTTGGAGAAGTATGGGAGAGGCCTTTGCCCTGCAGTGGGCGTAACCAGGCTGATGATGAGGATGATGACATTCGAGGAGGAAAGATTACTCACCGCAGTTGGCGTGACTGGCCCCGCTCACTACTGACCATATAAGAAAACTGCTGGTGTCTGTTGTGTTATATCCATCTCCAGGAGTGTCGCGGTAACAAAGATATTTGAGTTATAGTTTACTAGGCGGCAGCTACTATAACCATAGAGTGAATATAGTGGCTGAAGCGTAACCGTCGCGACAAGTGACCGGGAAGGATATTTATTTATTTATGCTATAGCTATGCTATGCATAAATGCTATGAATAGCATAGCATAAATGCATAGGATTTATGCTATGCTATATTTATGCGTTAATGCTATAGAATTCCTGTATGTTACCAGCAATATTCTTGTTAATCAGGAATCTGACTCCAAGTTCTCGTCTCTCCGCTAAGCCCCGATAGCACAGGACGTGCCCGCTTTTTAGCACTGTATATGCTTCTTTTGCCTCCTAACTTCACTGAGCCCTATTATATCCCATTTACTGCCCTCTAATTCCTCCAATAGCACTGCTAGACTCGCCTCAGTAGATAACGTTCTAGCGTTAAACGTTGTCAGGTTCATATTCCAATGGCGGCCTGTCCGGAGCCAGGGATTCTTAGAACCCTCTGCTGCGTCGCTGGTCTGACCGCCGGCTTGGTCAGTTGCTTCGCAGCTGCTGTGGACTCAGGGCCGGGGTTTGATTGTTGTGTTCATATCGGAGGTTGTGGCCAAGTACTGCACCAGGGTGGCCAAACTCTGGGGAGGGATTGCGTTACCGGTTCTGGTCACCACCGGGATCAGGCCACACACCAGGCCTGTTTGTGCAATATTATCAACACGGGGATTTTTTTTTCCTTTTTAATACGGTGGAAATTTGCGCGGCACCGGGATTCGAACCACGGGCCTCTTGCACGCGAGGTGGGTGTTCTACCTCTACGCCACCGCTGCACCTCTCGAATTTAGTAGTATCCTGACATCACGTCGAGTCACTTGTATCATAGCCTCCTTGGATGATATGCTAGTATTTACGTCCACTCTCCGTTTACAAATCGCACGCAGCTGCTCGGCATGTGGAAGCGAACGACGTCCTCCACGTAGCCGAATACATTTAATCTGTGGACAGGAAGGCAAAACATGATTTCCAAGGCTTGCTCAAAAGCGGTGGCTTTAGCGTTCCGGTCAGACTCATCCCTATACGCCACACGCCCGGCCTCAAGTCCGACCGCCGGCACACTGTGCGCCGGCTCGCACGTACCCGCTTTGTAGCGGATTACGCATGCCTCGGATAGCAGCTTGTTTGCCATTTCTGCATGAAATTAGGCGAGAATACGTTGAAGCGATCTCAACAGAATGTATTTCGTAAACGTCAGTGGTTCTTGAAGCGCCATCCGCTACGGGTTCGAAGTGAAAGAGTTACATCGCCATCGTGTTGATAATTGAAAGTCGCTTGTCAAAAGCATTCATTATAGTGCGAGTTTATATTAACACGTCTGTGTGAATTTGACGTGCCTATCAGATGACTATACCCAAACAAGTATTCTATCGAAATTTATTGATTAATTACGTATAATAGAGTCACTCACTGGCACTAGAATGCAGCTCGAAACATCATGGCTATATAACAATGTTCCAAGGCATATGGATGTAGACCGCTCGAGCAGTGTTTGTGCATGTGCCGTGTGTTGCGGTTGCTCTGTTCTGCGCAGTACGTGTGCAAGTGCTCCGCGTTGCTCTGTTGTAGCATTGTCTGTCCGTGAAAGCGTTGGGCGCTGCTCTGTCGTGGCTTTGCCGAACGGGAAGTGCAAAATGAGACGGAGGCATTTTCGAGCTTTTAGCGCCATCTATCAGGCGCGCAGTAACTATACGGTTTAGTAATTTGAAGGCTCTCCAGGTGGCGGTAAACGCCTTGTTTACATGACGTAAACATTGCATTACATGTTAGGGCCGAAGTCAAGCCTGTGGCATGTGGAGTGTTTCGCGTCTAAGCCTTGGGGTGGCGCCACCATCGAAACGACGACAGGGCACCGCCAGCAGCGGTAATCGAAGTGCCAGCTAAGCCTTTATTATGTAAGCTTTATTTGCAACGCATAAAACCAGCACGTACAGAAAAATATTTGCATCTGAAATTATAAATTTTTCGAAACAAATTCAGCTTAAACGCTGAAAATTTTTATAACGTGACTTCTCGAATGGTTAACAGCAAGAGAGAGAGCAGGCATTCTGGACCAGAAGACGAACAGTCGCGGCAGAATTCGCCCTTGTGAAAGCTACGTGTTTCTGCTCAAACAGGAAGCACTGGCTCAAATCAAGTTGCAGTTTATGAATATTGTGAACGAAGTGACGGGACATCTTCAGCTACAAAAGTGGAGGAACTGTAGCAACATACCAGCATGCGACGGCTTTATGTGGTCGGATGTGTTTCTTCATTCAGCGGCGGACAGCTTGTGTTCACCAGAAATGTGTGGCGAGACTGCACGTAATATCTTTTTGCACATAAACAACTATGCATGTTACGCACCAGTATATATTTGAAACGCTATTCACGTGCTTTTTATTTGATGTAAACATCGATGATGTTATAATAAAGCTGTTCATTGGGAGCAAGTTAGTGTGATTAGCGTCGTGATTTCTCTCGGCCTATGCAGCAGTGGCAACCTTCAAATGTAAATGTACAAGCTAATTCTTAGTCCCAAATAAGAATATATATATAGTGGGATATACCTGGCCAAAGCAAGCGGGCAGCGCAAAAGCGATAGCAGAAGCAAACGACGCCGCTGTCGGTCGTCTGAGGTGCGGTATTCCTCACAAGCGTCATTGCACTTTCGATACACATGTAACTTTCTAAGCAACTAGAAATTATTCAGACGTCGCCTGTCATTTTTAAATTCGGACTGTAAGGGAATAGTATTCAAAACGTTATCTATTATTAGTAAATAAACGGTTTTCTGATATCAGTGCAACTACCATTACAATCCAGGTGGCGCTAGCGTCGCCTGCGATACTCGGCCCCATTGGCTTTATGGGAATGTCACGGGCTTGCCTAAGTGTGTAGGGCAGATCACATGGGAAGTGGCAAAGCAGCAATCACCCATTGATTACTGTCTGATGAGAGAAGAAATTCATGATAAGTTGAGAGAAATGTTCATCGATGAGGAAAGGTTTAGCAGCATAAGGAGTGACCATAAACGTATCATTTCGAAAATGGGATATGTAGTTGGGAGAGAGAGCAAGGAGTGCAAAATGGCCAGTCCAAATTTGAACGCTGAACAAATAACAAATATAGTCACTAGAGTCGAGGAAAAACTTGGCAAATGGCCAAATAAAGAGTGGGAATATGGTGAGCTTCTAAGTGTAATAACGACAGAAATACGGAAAGAGAAACAACATGTTCGTTGCAAAGGAAAAAAGAAACCGAACAGATCGTGGAACAGGGAGATACGAGAATCGATCACCGATCGACAGAAAGCATTCGGAAAGCACAGGCAGGCAAAGAAGGCGCAGTTGCAGCAGGATGAAGTAACCAGTAAATGGGAAATATACTGGGAGAAAAAGTCTTTGGTTCAAATATTGGTGCAAGCAAAATTAAAAGGTGAAAGTAAACGTTGGTTGTCAGAAATACGTGAGAAAAAGAAGGCCGCAACTAGAATATTTTGGAACCACATAAAATTATTAGGCAGGAAGTCAAAAAGAATACAGCATATCCTAGGCGAAGATGAAAACCGACTGGAAGGAGAAGCGGCAATAAATTACATCCGAAAAGTAACAGCCTCATCTTTCCAAGGCAATGACGAGCTTGTGTTTGAAGAAAACAAAAGAGCATGAAAGCGACACAAGTGGAAAAGGAGCTGGTGCTGACAAATTTAAACCGAAAGAAAGCGGAAGAGAAAATTCCTAAGCGCACAGCCACATGGCTAGACGAGGTTCCCGTTAGGCTGATAAATGAACTAGGACCAAAAAGTCACGAAGCTCTGGTGAAAGCAGTGGAAAAAAACTTTATAAGATAGACGAATACCAGACAGTTGGTGAAAAACTAGAATGAAATTAATTTATAAAGCTAAGGGGGAGAAAGACAAAATTCACTCGTATAGTCCGTTGAACATTACATCGGTAATATATAGACTGGCAATGCAGGCAATGCAATTAAAGGTTCCTGCATGGGCAGAGAATAGTGGAATCTTGGGAGAGCTTCAGAATGGCTTCAGAATAAGTAGGCGTTTGGATGATAACTTGTTTGTTCTTACTCAGTGTATTGAAATATCAAAAGTAGAAACCAGACCCTTATATGTGGCATTTTTAGACATTAAAGGTGCATATGACGACGTAGACTGCAACCTTTTGTGGGATATTCTGGAAGGGGAAGGCTTAGGTGACGATTGTCTACAGCTTTTGAGAGAGATTTACCTAGGAAATACAATTTGCGTTATTGGGAAGGGATGCGGAGCGAAGAGAAAGTTCATATCAACAAGGGACTGAGGCAGGGGTGCCCTTTATCCCCGCTGCTGTTTATGATGTACATGGTGAGGATGGAGAGCGCGCTAGAAGGAATTAATATCGGGATTAATCTCCCATACAAATAGGTGGGTACCGTAGTAGAGCAGCAGCTCCGAGGTTTATTTTATGCGGACAACATTGTGTTGCTAGCTAACAAGCAAATTGATATGCAACGTCTGGCTAATATCTGTGGACAGGAAGGCAACAATTTAGGTTTGAAATTTAGTTTTAGAAAATCAGGTGTTATGGTATTCAATGATAACAGTGAACAGACAGTGGAGATACAGGGCCAGGATATACCTCGGGTAACAGAATATAAATACCTTGGTATATCGATAAACAAAGGCAATAGATATATGGAAACACAGGAAAAAACGATAACAGTAAAGGGAAAGAGATATTCAGCCATAATGAAGCACAGAGCACTTCGGGGACAGAATTGCTACAAGGTCCTCCGAGGTATGTGGAAAGGCGTAATGGTTCCAGGACTTACTTTTGGAAATGTGTTTGTTTCCTTTAAATTAGGGTTACAATCAGGACTCGACGGGAACCAAAGGTCAGTCTGTCGCCTCGAATTCGGCGCTACAAATGAAGCTGTGAGACTACAAATTAAGCTGTGCAGGGTCATATGGACTGGGCTAGTTTTGAAGTGAGGGAAGCTCGCAGTAAAGTTGAGTATGAAGAACGGCTGAGGAATATGGAAGAAAGTAAATGGGCTGGGAGAGTGTTCAGGTATCTGTACATGGAAAACATTGATTCACAGTGGAGGAAAAGAACTAGGAAGCTTACCAGCAAGTATGTGGCCTGTATGGTGGGCAACACAGCAACAAAGAACGTCAAGTGAAAAGTCAGAGAGGCTGAAATAATCTCATGGGTGGCGGCAATGGAAAAGAAACCTGCCATGAGTAACTACTTAATAGGAAAAAGCTAAATCAGGAAAAACAATTTATGATAACTCAAAGGGAAGCTCATCACTTTTCGAAGCGAGATCGGGATGCCTTAGAACACGCACCTATAAAGCGAGATATAAGAAGGAACAAGAATCAGCTAGGGAAACTATGGGGCCTGTCTTATTAGAATGTGAAGACGTCTACCCAGCGGTCGATTTAGGCACCACTGGCCTCCTTGAAGCCCTTGGGTTCAGCGGGAGCAGTGGTAAAGCAAACATGTCCGCAATAGGTATTAGTAAGAGGCGATTGGAGGATTGGTGGACGAAAAGTAGGGAAACGACAGAACACGGAGACGTACAAAAGCACAGTCCGCAATAGGGGATCAGAAAATTTGGGGGTGGTAGTTCATAGTGGTGTTTTTCTTTTTTTTTTATCGTTTAACCTAGGTAGGACATTAGGCAGGTTAATAGCAAGAGCTTGGTGCCGCTACCCACTGCCCCATTCCAAAAGGGACGCTCATAGCATGCATCCATTCACCCCACATAAGAGGCTGGACGGACGGACGGACGGACGGATGGACGGATGGACGGATGGACGGACGGACGGATGGACGGATGGACGGATGGACGGATGGATGGATGGACGGATGGATGGACGGATGGACGGATGGAGGGATGGAGGGATGGACGGACGGACGGACGGACGGACGGACGGACGGACGGACGGACGGACGGACAGACGGACGGACGGACGGACGGACGGACAGACGGACGGACGGACGGACGGACGGATGGATGGATGGATGGTTGGATGGATGGATGGATGGATGGATGGATGGATGGATGGATGGATGGATGGATGGATGGATGTTATGAGCGTCCCCTTTGGAAAGGGGTGGTGGGTTGCGCCACCAAGCTCTTGCTATTATACTGCCTAAAGTCCTACCTGTTCTACCTACTAAGAACTCCCACAGCCAAATTTTCTGACCCCCTATCGCGAAAGCTGCTATTGTACGTCACCGTTTTTTTGTTTCCCTGCTTTTCATACACAAATCTTCCAATCGCCTCTTACTAATCTCTATTGCCGATATGTTTACTTTTCCCTTGCTCTCGCTGAACCCAAGGGCTTCAAGGAGGCCAGTGGCGCCTAAATGGACCGCTCGGCACACGCCTTCACATTCTAATAAAACATGCTCCATCGTTTCCCGAGCTTTGCCGCAGCGAGCACATGCTTCTTCTTGCTTCTTATATCTCGCTTTATAGGTGCGTGTTCTAAGGCATCCCGATCTCGCTTAGAAAACTAATGAGCTGCCCTTGAGTTATCAGAAATTGTTTCTTTCCTGATTTCGTTCTTTCCTGTTAAGTAGTTACTCATGGCAGGTGTCTTTTCCATTGCCGCCACCCATGAGATTATTTCAGCCTCTCTGACTTTCCGCTTGACATTGTTTGTTACTGTATTGCCCACCCTACAGGCCGCATACTTGCTGGTAAGCTTCCTAGTTCTTCTCCTCCACTGTGAGTCAATGTTTTTCCTATAAAGATACCTCAACACTCTCGCAGCCCATTATTTCTTCCATATTCCCCAGTCGATCTTCACATTTAATTCTACTGGTCCTTCCCCCACTTCAAAACTAGTCCAGCCCATATCACCCTGCACAGCTTCATTTGTAATCTTCCTGTGAGCGCCCAATGCGAGGCGTCCCACTGACCTTTGGTTCCCATGGAGTCCTGATTGTACCCCTGATTTTAAGCAAACAACCGCATTTCCAAAAGTAAGTCCTGTAATCATTACCCCCTTCCGCATACGCCGGAGCACCTCGTACCTATTGTATTCCCATAGCGCTCTGTGCTTATTATGGCTGCATTGCTTTTCCCCTTTACTGTTATTCTTTTTCCTGTGTTTCCATATATTTATTCCCTTCGTTTATCCATATACCAAGGCTTTTATATTCTTTTACACGAGGTATTTCCTGGCCCTGCATTGCCACTGTCTGTTCACTGTCCTCATTTAATACCATAACACCTGATTTTCTAACACTAAATTTCAAACCTAAATTCTTGCCTTCCAGTCCACAGATATTAACCAGACGTTACAAATTAGTTTGCTTGTTAGCTAGCAACACAATGTCATCCGCATCAAATAGACCTGGAAGCTACTGCTATACTACTGTACAGATCACTTTGTATGAGGGATTAAACCCGATATGAATTCTTTCTAGCGCCCTCTCTATCCTCCCATGTACATCATAAACAGCAATGGGGATAAAGGGCACCCCTGCCTGAGTCCCTTGGTGATATCAACTTTCTCCTCGCTTCTCATCCCTTCCCATTCAACGCAAGCGGCATTTTCTAGGTAAATCTCTCTCAAAAGCTGCAGACAATCGTCACATAAGCCTTCCCCTTTCAAAATATCCCACAAAATGTTGTGGTCTACGATGTGATAGGCTCCTTTAATGTCTAAAAAGGCCACATATAACGGTCTGCTTTCTACTTTTGATATTTCAATACACTGAGAAAGAACAAATAAGTTATCATCGAAACGCCCACCTATTCTGAAGCCATTCTGCAGTTCTCCCAAGTTGCCATTATTCTCTGCCCATGCTTGCATCTTTAATTTGACTGCCTGCATTTCTAGCCTGTATATTACCGACGAAATGGTGAACGGTCTAGACGACGGAATTCTATCTTTATCCCCCCTTACCTTGATAAATTAAATTCATTCTACTTTGTCGGAAACTGTGTGGTATTCGTCTATCTTTTGAAGTTTTTTCCACTGTTTCACCAGAGCTTCCTTCCTTTTTAGTCCTAGTTCTTTAATCAGCCTAACGGGAACCTCGTCTATCCCTGTGGCTGTGCGCTTAGGAATTTTCTCTTCGACTTTCTTTCAGCTGAAATTTCTCAGCACCAGCTCCTTTTCCACCTGGTTCTGTTTCATTCTCCTTTTTTTTCTTCATATACGACCTCGTCGTTGCCTTGGAAAAATTCGGTTGTTATTTTTCTGAGGTAATTTAATGCCGCTTCCCCTTCCAGTTTGTATCCATCTTTGTCTAGGATATGTTGTCGCATCGTTCTTGACTTCCTGCCTAATAATATTGTGTGGTAACGAAAACCTTTTCTGCGGCCTTCTTTTTCTCACGTATGTCTGATAACCAACGTTCCCTTTCACCTTTTATCTTCCCTTGCACCAGTATTTGAACCATAGGCTTTTTCTCCCGGTATATTTGCTATTTAATGGCTACATCATCCTGCGGCAACTACGCCTTCTTTGCGTTGCTGTGCTCTCGGAATGATTTCTGTCGATCGGCGATCGCTTCTCGTATCTCCCTGTTCCACCAGCTTTTCGGTGTCTTTTTCCGTTTCCAATGAACATGTTGTTTCTGTTTCCGTAATTTTGCCGTTTAACACTTGTATATATTCACTATATTTCCCCTCCTGGCCATTTCCCAAGTTCTTTCTCGACTCTAGTGACTATACTTACTATTTGTTCAGCGTTCAAATTTGGAGTGACCATTTTGTACGCCTTGCTCTTTCCCAGCTACATATACCTTTTTCAAAGTGATGCGTTTATGGTCACTCCCTATGCTGTTATACCTTTCCCAACAAATGACTATTTTTCTCAACTTATCTTGAATTCCTTCTGTCATCAGACATTATACAATGGTTCATTGCCGGTGTTCCACTTCCCATGTGATCTGCCCTTCACACTTAGGCTCTTTATTCACGATGAAGAAGTTATGTAGCTCACAAAGGTCTAGTACTGACTACGCGTTGTTGTCGGTATAGCCATCTAAATCGTGTTTTGGGCATTGATTTCACCTAATCGGATAATTTCAGCATCATTCCCGATACCCTTAATATCAGCACTTATGCATTCCACTAACTTTTTTTCTTCCCTGCGCAGTTATTCTCGGTCCACAAATACGTAACGCCTAGCCAAGTTTTTTTCCCGCTCATTGTAACTGATAACCAAAGATGCTCTTGACATTTTGAATTTATTCTTTTCCATTTCGATCCCTGATAGCGCAGCATTCCGACTCCCCCTCAGTTTCTTTCCGACTTAGTTCTGTTGCACCCTTCCCAAACATAATTTTCAATCACTGGCGGCTCTTCCGAGTCTCTAAGGTGCGTTTATGTAACGGCATTCACCCTTATTTGTTCTCTATTTAACTGCTCCTCTATCTCTGCCCACTGTTCATTTCTTCTGCCGCCTTGCATGTTTATGTAGCCTATTGTATGGTGAGCTCTCTTTCTTGCTTTCCTCCTTTTTCTGTTAATGACGGCAATGCTGTTCAGAGGTTCCCTTAAGGAAATTTCTTCATTACTACCTACTCTGGCCTCCTGAGCGCCCGGTGGCCCCCTAATAAAGCAACAGCGCGACCAGCAAGTCGCCAGCCCAATACCTGTGGAAGCCTGTAATTGAAGTGGATCCCGTCTCGTTGAAAAGCGCCAAACTATTTCACATCCCTCATTACTTCGACGACCTCGAAGCGTTTTTCTCGGCTCATTTTTCATATTACCTCATTACCAGCCACGATGGGTCCTTTTACGTGGCTTTCACGTACAGGCACCTCCGGCATCGTGCAAACCACGATTTGCTGCTGAGGAGACAGCTTGCGTAAGTCATCCACCCCCTTCGCCAAGCGCTGCGCTAGTCTTGTCCCTTTCCTGTTTAGGACGTCATTTAGCCCACCTGCTACTATGACGAGGTTGCGCACGTGGGCACTTTCCGCGCGCTTCGCTTTAGTTCGCTCCATGACAGAACCCAGCGTCCGCCCTGGAAATGCCCCTACCGCCACTCTTTTGTAGCCTTTCACCCTGTCCACAATTGCTTCTGAGCACCTAGCCAGGTTTGAGTTGCCGGCGATAATCACCACTTCACTCTCTCCTACCTCTCCCTGCTTCCCTTTGTCCTCTACCGCGTAATTCCGACTAGACAAGAGGCATTGACCCCCGCTTTCCAGCTTTTTTCGTGTGGCGGCCTCAAGGTAGGTGCCGCTCTTTCCATCTAACCCCTCGCCACGTTGCACGCATTCAACGTACTTTACTGGTACTGCCTCTCTTGTCACGTCGGGGCACTGGGTTTCATTGTCACGACCATTCTCGTTCACAATGGCGGCCCTGTTCTGCTTTTCCTCGGCTGCTTCAAGTCTTTTTTCCACTACCTTCGGTGTATCACGCTACCTAGTTAGCTCATTTTTGAGCTCTTCAACCTGTTTGACAAGCTCTTCCAGGAAAGCCTCATTTTCTTCAGCCTAGCATCGTCATCACAGTCTGTGCCGATTGACTGGACTCCCTCTCCATTCTCGTCCATCCCATCCTCTGCTTTGAGAGACCCTCCGCACACTGCCCACTTTCCCGGCTTACTTGCCATGTATTGCACGACTTCTTCTAATGCAAATACTATAATTCTATAATAAAGCAGAGCACGTGCCTTCTAGCAAAAACCGATACGCACAGGATCTAAATCCTTAAAATGTCGCAAAGTAATTCTCATCAATGTTTTAAAACCAATCAATGCCGCAGAGACTTACAGTATGACATGTTTTCGTACATGTTCAACCAAGCGGTCACGCTCTCACTTTCGTACCAACATACACAGTAAAACCACTAATAGCTATTAGTCTTGCTACTTCCAAGCTACTATTTAAAGGCTATAAAGACTCAGCGTCCCACATGGTTTCACTTTTTAAAGCACGTGGCACGAAGGACGCTCTGATCATCCTGCACTACCAAATGTAGACGAAACGCATCCGCGCACAAGACAAAAGAAAGAGACAAAGAAAGCTTCCGAATTAATATTTAGAATCTAAAAAAGTCAGCAAATCAAAAACAGACGCAACCTCAAAGCACGCAGAAAAAGTTATGATTTCGTTGGCGACACGGAGCCCTAAAAAGCACGTTCATTCGCCACAAAATCTCAAGCAACCTCCTTGAGGCCCTTGTTTAATAGCCCCACCTCGTCTTGAGCAGCAAGAGCCAATAGGCGTTGAGCACAGTGTCGGGATCCAAATTAAACGCAGATATGCTTCCGTCGGGTTTTATAAAGAGAGACTTCATTTACGAGCGACCATATTGTTTTCTTTGCAATAATAAAGAACCCCGCGTCAGGCAGATATGTGTTAAAAATTATGAGAAGCATCCGGTTACCAAATAGATATTTGTCTTGCGTGTACTCCTCAACGTCACTCTTCATGGCAGACAAAGAGCATAATTCGAGTTTGATAAAAACGTTTGCTCGTGTTCTACAAACGCTTCGTTTTGTCCAGTAAATTGGACCGCTCTCGATGATTGCGTAGACCAAACTGGGCTGATCTCCGACCCTGCAGATATCTTAATAACCCTAATAATGCTGTCGAATTACAGTCACTCACGTTTAGCACATAAAGCAAGTTTCCTCGCCTCCTCTTGTGGGTTTCGCGGTGGTGTGTCGCCGAGTAGACGTAAGATGGGATCTCTCACATATCTCTGGCTCGACAAGCGAAAGCACGAATAACACAGTCAGGACAAAGGACATTGATGAAGGACAGAGAACACTTCCACGGATAGATTGGTGGGAGGTCTTAGCGGTCTCGAGAGGCGCATGGTGGGGGTGACTGATCACGTATTCTTCACGTATTTTCAAGTTTCGTACTCCTTTTACGTACACGTCAGCTCCTAATACGATGCTCACCACTCCCAAAACATTTCATTAGCCTGAAAATTATTACTGCATCCATTGCTGCCTTCGCCTTTTCTTTCTTCTCCTCCGCGTAGCATACCACGCGGCCTATAAAGCTGTGTTTGCATTAAGAAACGGTAATATATTTCTGAAAATTGGAAATAAACGTCTCTAGGATTTGGTTGAAATGATGAACAAAAAAAAAACTTCGCTTTACATAGATTTCGAAAAAACCGTTGAGCCGACCTTCATTTTTCTTTGTAATTTTGTTTCCTTCCCTCCAAAATTTTTTTCAGATTAAATAACTCCTTCTATTTGCAATTACTTTGAAACCCGCCACAGCAAATATGGAACAGTCGCTGTCTTAGTGATATATCTTTCACCTTCCTATTTTCCAATATTGCAGAAAGAATGAAGGCAAATCTGGGCGGTGTGCAGAAAAGAGACGCTGTGAGAATACGCACCCTTGGTCATCGTACTTGAGCTGCCTGGCGAAGACGACGACGTCTCCCGAAGCATCCGGGTCGGCCCTGACCGCACTGTCGGGGATGGCGCCGTGATGTCCCGCGGGAAGCCAGGACAGCACCAAGCCTTCGGTTTCCAGCAAGTACTGGAAATACGCGCTCCTCACTTTCCCTGAGCTCGACACGCAAGTCGGCCTGCGCATAATGTCGGACTTGTCGCTTCCACAAGCGCCCCCGTTGTCGCATCGGCGTCTTGTTAATACCGGCTGAGTCCCGCATAACAGGCAGCTGATACAAAGTTTGAAAATATGTCGGTTCGCTCGAAGAAAAGGAAACTAAAGGAAAGTTGTCGGCCATTCTATGGAGCAATTTGCATGGTGTATGCATTCTCTTTGATTGCATAATTACTCGAGGTAAAAATATTCAGTTGCACAAGTCCTGTAGCTAATAAATTCATCCCATGAGGAAATTTTAGAGAGATCCAGAAATATCCGACTCGGGGGGTGCTGAAATTTGTACTCATTACGTACTTATATTTTCCGCCTCATAGAGAAAGCCTGCGAAATACGAAAAGCTCCCGCCTGGCTAAGCATTTATGGGCAAAGACCGGGTTACTTAAACCGTGCCGCATGCGAATTAACCGAGCATTCAGGCAAGCGCGCTGCCACAGCGAAAGCCACAGGGTTGCGACGACTTCAATTTGTTCATTTTGTTTTCGCTGTCAACACACTTGTTGCTTTCAGCAGTGCAACAAGCACCGATCGCAGGCGGGAGTTTCTTGGCTAGCGTCACTACCCGGTCGACTGGTAAGTGACAGCATGCTAGACGGAATGCGTTGTTTATTCATGCGTATACCTGTGAAAGCATCGCGATCCTTTCACATTAACGCGCAGTCACGTGGTTATTTTTATATTTCGTGGGCCTCCTCTTTGACGCGGAAATTATAATTTCTAATAAGCTGGAATTTGAATACTACTGCATCGGACGCTTCCTACAACGCCCTACAATTTCCTGATGGGAAATTGGTTTCGACGTGTGACTTGCGCAATCTATTAATTAATCCTAACTAAATACGTAACTTAGGAGAACTTGAAGATTTGTGTGATTATCTCAATAAAGTGACCAAGAATATTCTCTTAACCACGTCCTTTTATACCGCACCCGAATACTTTCATAGCTTGGCTAAAATTATATCGTGCGCACGCTGTAGAATGCACCTGTACTTGCCGTAGAAAAGGAATGCTGCAAATAAAGCGTAATCACGTGTCAGTACAGCTAGTATGCCATGTGACACCCTACAGCAAGAAAGCAAGGGCCATGAGCGTTGTGGGCAACGGCCTACTGGCCCTTAGTTGTTGTATTTTCCTTCTTTTTTCCGGCGCGCTGTCCTTTCAAAACATGAAAGCTTACTGTACCTAACCTAACCTAACCAAGCCGACAAACTGAATACTTGATCTTATGGTGACGGTTTCAAGCTTCCATTTCTTAGCGAGCCAAAACGAAATATATTCATGAACACCGAATTAGAGAACACTGAAAGCCTCCCATGTCGCGTAGGGCATCTAAGTATAGGCGCGTGGTATTACATTAGTGACCTTACAGCTCTAACAGAACGGGAATACCTTGAACAGGCAACGAAGTTTACTGGGTATTCGCGGTGAAGGGATTTTGGGAGATAAAGATTGGTTCACTAGCTTAACGTCACGGCTTAACGATTCCAGGCCTCCTTTTTTCTTAGAAAACAGTGAAAAGCGGCCTTTGTAGCTTTGGCCGTCTGCTCCATATGACATCCGCTTACTTGAGCTGACAATCTGCGATACACCTGCTTGAATATTTCGCTTGACATGCGCAGGACCTTTCATACCTAAAAAGGCGGCCCATATATGCTGCTGTAGTTTTGTAGCTGTCAGTAGCCTATATGTGACTAGAGGAGAAACATGCCTTCCGAGGGCTTCTAAAACCATGTGCAAGGTCAAGCCACTTCAATCACATGCGTACGAAATCCCTATTATCAGAACGCAGCCTAATAAACTGTCATTTATATATTTTATATAGTTCTTATAGACTTAACTGCAGAAACGTCCTCGGAGCTTCCTCGGAGTGTCCTCAGAAGCGTCCTCGTAGTAATAGCATGCCACGCGCAGTCATGAAACAGGGCGATTCGCAACTGCTGGTATTCCGCTGTAATCGACGTGCGCTTTGCATGCAAAGGAAATGTAACGCAATTTCGTAATGTAAAGGGTTTAGACTGACTTGGCAGATATACAGTTGCACGATAACTTTCAGTGAAACGAAGCCATTATGTAGACCCAGGGCGAAGGGACCGTATTTAAAGGAACACTAAACAGAAAATCAAATTACCATATATTATTAAATACCGCTCTTTACAACAACAAAATAGCCACTCTTACAGTGCGATGAGGTTTGGCAAGCCAGAAAAATAAAAAAAAAAAACTAGACCAGAACGCATCGCTGCTAACTAACTAAGTGTGCGATAGATTGTGACATCTCGACAGCTGTACGCCACCGGCGAGCTTGCACACGCTGATTTATTGAGACGACATTTCTACACCTGGTATTGCTTACAAACTTGCGATCTGGTGCACACGGCGACGCCGCTCACGCACGTTCAACACAACTCATGCTTTCCGTCAGATACGGGTGCAGTCCACCTACAATGAAACGGTGGGACGAAACCACTGTCTTGCAGCAGAGCAGCTCAATGCTCTAACCTTTAGGCCATGATAGCAAGCACGTTTTTCTCTTGCAAAATGATCCCTTTGAAACTACTGGTGCGAGCGTCGGCTGTCGGTACTTCGCGTCGTTGTCACAGCTAGCGTCGTTGTCACAGCTGCACTGCCTTCGGCATCGGCACACACATTTCTGGCTGTATTTCCTTCAGAGATCAGTCCAGTTGTATCGTCGGACGGACAACTGCAAAGTGTGTGTGCGACCCGGCTATATGCTATCACATTCACACAACGAGAACACCTTGAACAAGCAACGAAGTTTGCTGTGTATTCGCGGTGAAGTAATTTTGGGTGGCCACGCCCCCTTGAAGTTTATGCGCCAGTTCGCTGTGATGTCATAGATAATGACGATGCCTCCGCGGGCCTACGTAATTTCTGATTATTATAAACATCCTACATTCTGACTGAAATGCGCCAAAGATCAATTTCTGCTGTCCTCGTGTTTTCCAAAGGTTTTGAAGAAAGAAGACCAGAATTATCAAGACGATAATTTTTTTCAGCGCACGCAATATTGTACCTGAATGCCAGAATTGGATTCCGCAAAGGTAGTTCTACGAAGTCTACGTTACTAGTGCCAAAAGAAATAAACATATCAAACATAGAGAAACATCAGATTACTCTTGGAGAATTTGCAGACTACAGCACCTAAGCCAATTTTGGCTCTCTGAGATGCGCGATCATTCTAAAGAAATTATATTTGTACACGGTACGTGCCATACCGTATTGTATTTTAGTAATTATATAACAGAACGCGAACAATATGTTGGAATTAACTACTTCGTCATTGTAGAAAATTAATCGTGGTCTACAACACAGCAGTGTTCTCAACCCCCTTTCATTCCATGTACACGTAAATGACATCACTCTTACTGATGCGCGCACCCAGCTTGTTTTGAACGCAGATGACACAAGCATATAGGCAACATCAAAAACGTGGACCACTTGTTTCCTTTTGCAAATACCGTTTTTACAAATTCACTTGATAGCTCGACAAAGAATGGCGTTCGCATTAACGCTAAGAAATCTAAAGCAATGATGTTTTGCACCCAAAAACAAACATGTACCTGCCCAAGGCCGCTTAAGGCTGAGCTCCTCAAAATATTGAAATGGTTACTGAACCTAAAATTCTAAGCGTGATACCTTCAAGTCGGATAACGTAGAAACAACACTTTGATTAGCTATGAAACATTCGCCAAAAAGCTGTGACACATTTTATCGGTGCAGGTACTTCTTTGCCGCTCAAGTTAAGTTTGCAATCTTTCATTCAATTTTCAGATCTTATTTAAACTGCTAGGAATTGGTGTCGTCAACAATCACGAAATAAAATACTAACAGGTTACTTATTCTTGAAGAAAATGCCTTTCGTTTCGCTAACGATGTACCGTACCTACATACAAGGAAGGAATTATATCGACAGCACATTGTTCGAACGGTACAACACTTGCGCGTATCACACGCACTCCTCCTTTCTTTATAAAACTTTCCATCAGTTTTAAAACGCGTTTCACAGTTACCAGAACGCCCTCTCATCGTTCATACTAGGAGACGAGAAAGATGACGTATTATTCCTCATCGGGCTAATTATTTTGAGCAGTTACTAGCTACTTAAGTACCCACCTAATTAATCAAATTTAACAGCCACCTTAGAGCGTATACTGCAATATTATTATCTATTGAAGTATGTTTCGTGACAAGGTATTTTAAAAGTGTGTGCTTCTTCAGACAATATATCTAAAATACTCCTTTTATTCCTCATCCATTCTTTGTCTAACTTGTGATATTGACGTAAATTTGTCATTATCAAATCTTTCAATATTTTGTTCACTCAGTATATATAATTATTTAGTGTGATCGTAACATGGTTGATCAAGAACGCTGTTCTGTGGACAATTTGATAGCGATGGCTCCATTATGTTTTATACCATACTATTCTTACGTGACAACCTCATTTTCTTATTCTTTGTGTCCTGTAGCCTGCCAGTAGCTGTCTGGCTCCGTGAAGCTGTTTGACACAGCTTTCTTTCCAAGGAGACCACTAACATATGTTACATGTTGGAAAATAAAACTGAATTGAATTGAATTGAATGGAACATAGCGAGGTTTGAGAACCTTCGCTGCGCACCAACAACCCAAACATATAAAAATACTTTAAAATCGAACATTGGATGCCGCAGCGCTGAGCTATCAGTGCAAAATTTCAAATTTCGAGTATGAGCAAACCTACCATGGAATTTAAAAGAAATATATTTGTGAAAGATGGTTTTATAAGTCTGAACCGTCCCTTTAGGATGACCAAGCAGAGTGCTCACCACTGCTTGTGTTGAAGACGGCTGGGAACACTATTCGAGATATTTGGAAAGCATTTTCGTAAATCTACGTAAATTTCAATAGCTACACCTCCAAAGCCCGCTTTATCCTACAGGCTCCACTGGTCCCGCATGGATGTTTACACTGATGTCGAGAAGTTATTAGCGACGAGAATTTGTAGTGGCACCCTCTCGTGAGTGACGTCACGGCCAGGACGCCGCTCGCTGCGGCTCGCTCAGCAACCGCGCGCGCTTGTTCTCTTTGTGTATGTTTGGGGCGTGGATGGCTGGAGCCGTACTTATTGAAGGGTATGTCGGCTTCTTTCTGCTGCCATGCCTGAACCACAGTTCCTTCTTCGAAACCGCGTGAGTCGAGAAAATTTAAGGCTTGGATATGGCAAGCTATGTAGCGCTGAAGGGGTCTACTGGTTTTACAATGCATATATGTGCCGTGCCTGTCCATAAATTTTGCGTAAAAAGAACATCTGCAAATTCAACACGCGAAGTTGTCTATGATGCTTCGCTAAACACTTACCATTCGCTTGGTATTTAGCTATGAGAGACATTGCCTTTTACATGGAAGAAAAATCTGGGTAACTGGCGTCAACATGTTATCCGTGTTAGAAAGACACTGTGCAGCGAAGCTGTCATCATGATTCTTATTACTCTGGTAAGTTGCTCTAGTCAAGTATGGCCATTTATTAATGCTTAAAAGAAAGAATTAGGCGCGCAATTCTTATGAAAACGGTTGCTGCTACTTTCATGCCTCTCTCAAACAGGCACCTAAACGACCAATTGCTCATTGCTACTAACTCGACGGCGCGTCATGTAGAGTACTTACGTAGTTAATTCACAAATACCATAGTAACAATCACCTGAGAGAAAAGTTTCATGGTTAAGATCAAGAGCCAATCGATTCCAAGCGATGAAATGTTTCATGATGGCCCTCAGTAGCCTTTATCGACAATGTGGCACACCCCTCATGCAACGGTAGCACCCGAGTGTCGGTATGGCGACGTACCCATTCTTCGCGAAACCCGTCAGTTCACTGCCACTTCGAATTGAAACTAGAAAGCATTTTTTTACGGCGCCAATTGGAGTGCCTAAAGTATTCGCGAGGTACTACAGCGCAGCTTAGATTGCCTAGAGAAGGAAAATTCGAGCACTTTCTACCTCACCATGGCTCGATCCAGTGTTGTTTAATTATACAAACGGAGAACTATTCGTTTCGTCGGTACATAAAAGAGAACCTCGCAAACCTTCATAAAGGAAACACGACAAGCCTTACATATTTCTCTTGATTTTTGTCCCTCCACCGAGGAATTATCATATCTTCAATATGTCCCATACTACGACTGATTGACACTTCGACTCCTTTCTGGCTGCAACCATACGGTCCAAAAGGCTTATTTGACAAAAAAATTTGGGCCGAGCAGCCTGTGTCCGTTCGCCAAACAGATTCGTCATGTATATTCATCAAGCAACAGGCACCAGTAAATTTCTCAAGTGAGTTCAACGTGTAGCACAGAAAAGGGAATATATATTGATACATTCCTTTTCGTATTCTGCAAATAGCTGTAAGCCTTCATTAGCTTTACTTCAAATTACCGCCGCTTAATATAAACACGTGAAGAACCGTGTAATTTTGAGAAGGAGATAAAGAAGCAAGTGGTGCTTGTAAAATCTAAACTGCAGTGTTAAGTCATCGTGTTACTGCTGAGCGTTTCTGTGAAGAAATGCAAACATTCGATATTACACCATGAACAGTTCGTCATGAGCAAACCTGTTTTAGCGGATTAAAATAAAGGTAACTTTTGGAGATGTCATATATAGCCAGCGTTCATGTCATGCTTGTTGCACCGCGGTAGGTATGGTACCATAACTGGTTTCTTTTATGTTATGTTTATGCGGTTGTCGATCCGCGCATTGAAAACCCGCAATGGGCTGATCTGCGCTCCTTCGACTAGCACTGTAGCGCTGCCTTTGAGAGCTGCATTGTCGTCTAAGAAATGAGCTCTTTGAATATATTTTTGCGAATTAAGACGTGGTAAAAATATATTTGAGACGACCGTCATAAGTAGACAAGCAGAGAGAACGAGGGCGAACAAACGAAAACACCGCAGAAAGCAACCGGACACCGCCCGAACTATAGTCACTGTACCCGAACTGTACCAGACGGCAGGCGCGAGTCCGCGCCCTGACGTCACGCGAGCGGCGCTCGCAGCGCCCCTGTAGTTCGTTCTCGGGGCTAATAAACAACATCGCAAACCTCAGCTTTCAGGAGTTGCTGGAAGAGCGGTTCCTCACGCCAACGCTTTAAGTCAAATTGAATGTGGCAACTGCGGCTGCACTATACTTCTTGGAGAACTGCACGCCTATCGCGTCACCTCATTGCTGGCTTAAAACTGTCTCGAACGCGATGGCCCATAACGGGTGTCCATAAGTCGTTCCTCCTGATCAGGCTAACGCTTTGTCGAGGTTGACGTGGTGCGCACGCTCAGAGCGTCAACTGTTACGGACGTCGACCCCAGGATCGGTTGTGGTAACTTATTCAAAGGTTTTTATTTAATTGTGTCGTCACCACGACCACGATATTCTCTTCTTGCGGACAGCGCACAACTTAAAGCTTTGGCATGAAGTGAGGCATAAAGTGTGGGCATTACGGAATCAGGGTGTAGACGAACCGTATGTAAAGATACTGAAAGATATCTATAGCGGCTCCACAGCCACCATAGTCCTCCATGAAGCAAGCAACGAAATCCCATTGAAGAAAGGCGTCATTTAGGGAGATACGATCTCTCCAATGCTATTCACAGCGTGCTTACAGGAGGTACTCAGAGACATGGATTGGGGAGAATAGGGGATAATAGTTAATGGAGAATACCTTAGTAACTTGCGATTCGCTGATGATATTGCCTTGTTTAGTAATCAGGAGACCACTTGCTATGCATGCTCACTCACCTGGAGAGGCAAAGCAGAAGGATGGGTCTAAAAATTAATCTAAGAAAAACTAAAGTAATATTTAACAGCCTCGGAAGAGAACAGCAGTTTAGGATAGGTAGCGAGGCACTCGAAGTGGTAAGGGAATACATCTACTTGGGACAGGTAGTGACCGCGGATCCGGATCATGAGACGGAAAGAATCCGAAGAATAAGAATGGGCTGGGGTGCGTTTGGCAGGCATTCTCAGATCATGAACAGCAGGCTGTCATTATCCCTCAAGAGAAAAGTGTGTAACAGATGTGTCTTACCAGTACTCACATACGGGGAAGAAACCTGGAGGTTTACGAAAAGGGTTCTACTTAAATTGAGGACGACGCAACGAGCTATGGAAAGAAGAATGATGGGTGTAACGTTAAGGGATAAGAAAACAGCAGATTGGGTGAGGCAACAAACGCGAGTTAATGACATCTTAGTTGAAATCAACAAAAGAAATGGGCATGGGCAGGACATGTAAAGAGGCGGGAAGATAACCGAGGTTCATTAAGGGTTACGGACTGGATTCCAAGGGAAGGGAAGCGTAGCAGGGGGCGGCGGAAAGTTAAGTGGGCGGATGAGGTTAACCCATTAAAGACCAGCGTGACCATATGGTCACGTTTGTCTGCACAGTGGATTTGAATTATTTAAGATTGACAAAACGGCACCAAAATCACCTTTGACATGCCGTTAGACAGGTGAGAGTTCCCTTTATGGATATCAAGTGGCAGCAGGTGTCAGTCGTTTTGTAGGAGCCTCTCGCAAAGGCGGGAATAAGTGTTGCTGTGCGAGTAGCGTCACCATGCATCACTCCAAGGGGAAATGTGCGTTTTTTTCACTACTTGTTTAAGCAATAGTCGGATATCCTTACCTCCATAATGCTCTTTCAATATGTGACCTTCGATGATCATTTGTGAAAGAATAATGTTTATACATGAACGAGCGTGTTATCTTGCGCGTTGCCATATGGTCACGCTGGGCCTTTAGGCTACCTAAGTTTTCATTTGTTTTAAAAACTGCATTCTCATCTCTTCCACGGCTGCTGGCGCGTTACCACAGTGGTTATTTCTTATTTTATTGTCTGAATAGGTTGGTGTTGGAATAAATAGCGAATGTACTCGAAGAAGACGATGACGACGTGTCAGTGAATTATATCGACCCGCGAGAGGGTAGCACCTGTTCGGATGAAGAGTCGGCCGATGAAGACTAGGGTGGGCTCATTGACAATCTAATCGGGCGGCAGCTATAAGCCGGCGCTGAAACTGTTTTCTCTGACGGACGCCGCATTGGTGGATCCGACTCGGACGATGACGACCCCGGTAGGCAAGGTGATGGAACATGAGAGGTTTCTTCTGCTGTAGTTGATGCGGCCATTCCTGGGAAATTATCCACTGCTTCTAAGTGGACGAACGGTAATCTCCAGAAAAGCCTTGGCATATTTCCCTACCCAAACTTTGCTCCTTACAGGGACTTTTCAGCTGTTGAGTTGTTCGAAATGTTTTTTGACGAAGCCGTCGTGGAGCTGCTAGTCGAACAAACAAAAAAGTATGCGTTATTTTTCAATATGCCCGATCCGGAGGTTACCAAAAAAGAATTCGGTTTTCTTGGAGTGCTCGTTTTGTCCGGCTATAACCCCTTGCCAGGGAAAAAGTGCTATTGGGACGGCGGCTTGGATATGTGCAACACGATGGCCTACAATGCTATGCGAATAAATCGCTTCGTACAGATAATGTGATTCCTGCACTGTGCTAAATGCAAGCCTAACGCTTAGTAACAAGTTGGCAAAATTCCGTCCATTGATGACACTATGGAAAACAAGGTTTCTGGAGCATTTTCAACCTGTGCGTCACCTGAGCTATGACGAAAGTATGATCGAGTATTATGGTCGTCATGGCTGTAAACAGTTCACATGCGGAAAGCCTATCCGCTTCGGGTATAAAGTATGGTGCCTAAATGCCAAGAACGGATACTTTGTGAACTTCAAAGTGTGTCAAGGCAAGCAGGGAATCCCGGAACATCTGAAAAATATGAAAAAGACTTCGGAAAAGCAGCGGCGCCAGTTCTTCAAATGGTGGACGAACTGGCAGCAGAGACGCACGACGTTCCTTTCTTTTTCTATCTTGATAATTTATTCACAGGCATGCCGCTACTTAGGCATTTCAAGGTAGAGGGCTACGATGGCACAGGCACAGTGAAGCAGAACCGTGTTCCCAAAGAGTGCCAAAGATCGCTTGACCACAATTCGTCAAGCGCCAACCTCGCGGGCACGAAGAGCCCGTGCTGAGCGACAATGGGATAATTGTTGTCCGCTGGATGGGCAATTCTGTAGTAGCGATCGTAAGCACCATTCACGGCGTAGAGCCAATGTCGTCTGCAGACAGCTACTCTGGTGTTCAGAACAAACAAATCAAGGTGGCCCGCAAAAAACACTGTTGCTCTGTACAAGTTTTATGGAAGGTACGGACCAGATGGACGCAAATTTAGGCGCCCACTGGGTTGTAATCCGTGGCGAAAAGTGGTGGTGGTCGATTTTCACTTGACTTCGTGATGTATCTATCAGGAACGCTTGGGCGCTAATTCATAGCACAGGGTTCAACGTCACGCAGGTGGAATTCCACAGGCAAATTGCACAAAGCTTCGTGATGCGATGGGACAATAAGCATAGAGGACCTGGTCAACACAGAATCCCAAGGACTGGTGATGTCCTGACTGGTACAGGGTATGCCCAAGTGTCCCACTTTGTTGAACCAATACCTAATGACAAGAGGTGGAGGTGTGCATGAGATAATTGTAACAGTGCAGTGCACACACAATGCACAAAGTATGACGACGGCATGTGTATTCCATGATTCAAACCATATCACACTAAATAACTGCTCGACTATTCGCTATGTATGTTTTTGGGATGTTTCATGGCTTGAAATAAATGTTTTTCACTTCGCGTATTTTGCTGTAGTGTAAGGGCCCAGTGTGACCATATGGTCACGGGCTATATTTCAAAAACTTATTAGGCAAGAGTAATAATTTGTTGCCTGTGAATTATTAATATAAAGGTAAGTTAATATATTAGATTTATTTCAAGACAGCAAGAAAAAAAAAAGAAACCGGTCCCTAATGGGTTAAGACGTTTGCAGGGACGACATGGCCATAATTAGTACATGACCGTGGTAGTTGGAGAAATATGGGAGAGGCCTTTGCCCTGCAGTGGGCGTAACCAGGCTGATAATGATGATGAGGCATAAAGATCAGTTGGCTGCAAAACTAATCATGCCTCTACTCTGGTCCATAAGTAAAGACACTGATTAAAAGTGCGGCGTCCTTAGCAGATGTGGTTTATTCTCGGCGTGTGTCACCATCTACCTGAGATTGGCTAACCGCGTGCGAAAAAAGGAACCTGCAGGCCGGATCAAACGTTTCGACAAAATGACTTATTTTCGTAAGGGCAGCCTGCACTTGGCCAGAAATTGCTCGTGTCGGAACTTAGGTTCTGAGCTGTGGATTCCTTTGCTCCTTCACTGTTGATCTATTCAAATCACTACGTTCGTGCAAGTTCCTCTTGTTTCGACATCGACTGACACCGTGAGTTTCATTCACACCGTTCCCAGAAATATACAGAGCGCGTTCTCACAGGGCATTGTAAGCAACGACCATTACGCGTACCTATCTTTCTGGTGCACAAGGCATGGCGTCCAAGCGTCCCCACGGTCGGCGCGCCCAGCGTAGTAGAGCTCTCGGCCATCGAAGTTCACGGCCACCGATGACCGCGGATGGTGACCCTCAGCGACCGTCATCCAGTGTACTGCAAACGTGGCATGGTCAAGGCAGGATTTCACTTCAACGGCTTAGCACGATCTTGCAACTCATGCGGCATTTCCGGCTATTTATTCGAAAACGCTCCATTAAGCACCACAATATTACAATATATTTACTACGTGTTAGTCCACGCAAACTTTGGCGTGTAGCATGATTATCGCCATTACAGCCTGTCTATTCTTTCAATGCAGTTTGAAATGTGTCGGCCTGTCTTTAGAGGGATGTCCTGGGGTGCTCATACGACAGATAGCTAGTGCCAAGATTGAACGACGGTAAAGCTCCTGCGCAGTAGGTAGTCACTCAAATATCCGCAACTTACACAACTTGCAAGAGAAAAGTTTGACCCTTTCAAGTTAAATTCGATGCAATGGCATCGGCAGCTAGCACAAAAATATGAGCAGAAACGCAAGCAGTTAGACGCACATTTTAGCTATGACAAAACAAAGCAGTCCTATTATGGGGCTACAGCTTAATGATGATTGACAGCATTTGCGGAGGCCCGCGGTACTTATTAAACTTCCTGTCTATTTTTCTCCGTGGCTTTCCATGCGCTTCGATGGGCCCGTCAAAGTAGACGAAGTTCTCAGGTTGGTAGCAAATACTGTGTCATACCTTAAACTATCGCACTCTGTTGGCGCTTTTATTTCTTTCTTTTATTTTTATTTTTGTTCTCAGTTTTCCGTTTTCTATGTAGACCGTCGTGTCCAGGAAGTTGATCTGAAAACTGAGAACGACACTTTACCGGAAGCCTACAGATAGCCAGCAATATTTAGGCTACAACAGTCATCACCCGCGACATTGCAAGCAAGGTATTTTTGTCGGACAAGCGAAACGTATAAGAAGAATCTGCAGTGAAGACCACGATTATATCCACCACCTAAATAACCTTAAAGCAACGCTAGTAGAAATAAACTATCCCCAAGTTGCTCTCGATAGAGCTTATGATGCCGCGTCAAGATTGGAGAGACAGTCGGAATTGGCGAAGAGACAGCCCACACTAGAATCTGACAGACCGCCGGCCTTTATAACAAAATATTTTAATGCACTCCCGAACATAAGCAACATCCTAAGAAAATATCACCTAATATTATCAAGTAACGAGCGTCTGCGAAAAGCGTTCCCAGATGTACCTAGGGTTACCTATCGCCGAAGCAGGAACTTTAAAGACATGTTAGTGCACGCAAAAGTCAGCCCACAGCATTCTCCCGTAATAAAAGTATGTTGTCGCCGTAGTTGCAAAACCTGCAGGCACCTTCAAAGTGACATTAAAATTAAAAGCACCGCAAATAGTTATACACATGCAGTCAAATCTAGCTTCACTTGTACAAGTTCGGATGTGAATTATATGCTTGAATGTTCCTTCTGCAAGAAACAATATATCGGTGAAACAGGACCATCAATGAACGTCAGATTAAACGGACACCGCGCGGACACAGCTAAAAAGCTTCCCAAAGCCGTCGCCGAGCATTTCAACCAACCAGGTTATAACTTTGATGAACTCTACATCTTACAGTCGAATTTCCGCTCTGAACGAGAAAGAAAGTGCAGAGAATCATACCTTATCCATAAGTTCAAGACATTGCCACCAATAGGCATAAACGTTTCAAAGGGAGCTTTAGAATCTATTCGCTATGCTAAACTTCAAGCTATAGGCAACAACACTTAGTTGGATTTCTTGGCCTATCCCCCCCCCTTCCTCTTTCCTTTATGTTTTTTTCCTTCCCAGGCCTCCTTCTCGCCCCCCCCCCCCTTTTTTTTTTCAGCCGGCGTGTCAGACGCCCTTGACACGCCGGCGAACGCGCGTGGGTTAAAAGACCGGCGTGGGGGGTGAGGGGTGGCCCTGGCTTTGACCTTGTTCACCGCGTTCCTTTACTCTCAATTCGACGCGCTAACACACCTTCCCTCGTTTACGCACCCTCCCGCCTCACACCCTCTCCCCTTTAGAAGAACCCCACCTATACATACTGTGGCGAGGAAAGCGTACGTCGCCTTGAAGAAGACAAGTCCAGTTGTCGAAACGTTGGCTCCTGCATTCACCTTGTTCACGTTTTGCTCATCGTCTTGAATTTCCATCTCCCGCATTCCGCGCCTTTCCCTGGATGTCTTAGAATATGGCACACAAAAGACCTTTCTTGCACAATTTATCTACATTACCAGCCCTATGCTTAGCAACTGATCTGGTAACCTCTGTCCTATAAGTGCACGCGTTTTCTGCCAGAAATGTGTTTGCTGGCCAGTAATGATGGCGCATATTTCTGTTCGACTGTAGTGTCAATACTTTGTGAGTTTGCACACCCTTGTTCTATGTTTAATTTTCCATTGTACACTCTATTTTTGAAAATACGAAGCCAATTGAAATTAAAGGATATTTCTACACTCTAATACTGGTGAAACTTTAGAGAATATACTTATGCTTTATTACAATATGTGTTCTAAATTTCATGGGAGTCATTGTAATCTGATTTTATGTGTTTGTCAGTATGTTGCTCAAATTATTCTTCAATTTGTGTTGTGACTGATCAATAAAGATTTTGACCTTTTAAGAGAGAAAATGTTTCGTTTGAGTAACTGGATGACTGCAGATTACATCCCATTAACCAAGCATGAGTGCAGGAGCTGCTTATGAAGGAATCAAATATTGCCCACATGTAAGTATTGCGAATCCTTTCTAACGTGACCATGGATATACATTGTGATTTCACACTGTTTGGAAGAGTACTAGCACTCTGTTCTGAAGGAATTCAAACACTCTGGTTAGGGGAGTAGAAACACTCGGCTTTGAGGAGTAGAAGTACTCGGTTTGGAGGAGTAGAAGCACTCGGTCTGGGGGGTACTATTACCCCTGTGGGGAGTGTATTTGCCCTCTGCGGAAGAGTACTAGCACTCCCTTGTGGTGGAGTAAAAACACTCTGTCAGTAGAAGTTGACCTACTGTCTCTCAAATAGGGTCGATCTACTCTTGAAGAGAAAGTGAAACATGGGACAAGCAGATACCCCCCTCAAAAAGAGTGCCCGGAACTCTGTTTTTAGAGTGTAGGCTGCACCGTAATGAATGGACAGACGCCGACCAGAAAAAAACGTGCTTTTTTTTTGAAACACGTTAGCTAATAGGGAAGCGGGTCGGAGGAGTAGGAGGGAACAAAGTAACGAAGCATGCGTAGTGTTCCACTGCGCAACCACTGCTTTGCAGAGTGCCATATTTATATTCCTATGGAATCCATAACGCTTCACGGGTAGTCTTTCACGGGCGGACCTACGCAGTTGAGGTTGAATATCTGTGATCGTGGCGCTTCCCGATGGGGTGAATTTCCCTCACTGGACTGAGTACCGATCTTCCCCATGCGATTGCTTGGGACTACATTGGATCTTGCGTCGGGCATTCGTTTGCGAACCTTCCGTGCCGGCGAACCACAACATTGTTCGTATCTACAGACACCATCCGCCGTTGACATGACATTTGCCAGTAGTGCACTTGTCTCCGCTCCCGTAATTTCGAACAAGCATGGCATTGCCTGGCGCGAACGTCCACTGTGCACTGTCCATCAAACTCGTCGGGAGTGCTGACAGGCTCACGGGGGCAAAACACATATCTCGTTCGCAGTTTCAAATCCACAAACTATTCTGACGGTGAAAACCAGCACTATTGCGGAGCGTTTCCATAAATGTATCGCTAACGGTGCGTGCAGGTCCATCACGTCCGCCTTCTTCAAGCCGTCCTTTACAGTGCGTACAGCCCGCTGTGCATTTCCATTACTCTGAGGATGATAGGGCAATTTTCGTACGTATTTCTAACACGTTTTTATTGCATACATCACAGCCATGCTGCGTTCCTGTCATCAGCCTGGTATCGAGTTGAGTCGACATCAGTCCTCGCTGATGGTCAGCACAGAAACAAGCCCCCGGAAATCTGCGAATTTTCTTAGTACTTCTGATCTTAACAGTGCATTTTCGTGCCAACGACCACTGGAACTGATCCTGCAGGATGACTAGTAAATTGTGTAGCGTATGTGTTCACTACTGTTCTGCGTCTGGAACCATGCATGAAGGGCTGCACCTAGCGTGTGGTACCTTCCTATGGGCTGATGTTCCCGAGAACTCTGGGTTAAATTTTATCTCTGTGACTACTGAAACAAGTCCACAGAAATGCCTGACTAATTTGTTTAGTACCTGCGTACTGCAACGTAATTTGTGTAAGGGACCGCTGAAGCCAGTCTGCAGTGAACCTTATTAAATTGGCTGAGACCTGTGAATATTTAGCAGGAATTTGTGTTTCTGTGTTGCGACTGAAGCAAGCCCACACAAATCGTCTGTTAACTTTTGCTACGGGTGAACTCATACATTGCATTTTGGTGTATGTGACCGCTGAAGCGAACATGTTGCAAGCCTTTAGTTAATTTTGCAGTCGCCAAGGTACTCTTGTACCTTGGGTCGTGCCGTACCCGCCAAGGTATGGCTTCAGCAATATTTGGCTGTGACCGTGGAAGAAAGATTGCATCCAGCTTCTGTTTACTTGCTTAGAGGCCTTCGAGCCTGTGAACATTTACGGTGAATTTGTGTCTGTGACCACTAAACCTCAGCAAGTATCTTTTCATTTCCAGTACCTGTGAATTCGGTTTGGCATTGTTATGGAGCTATTTTTTGTAACTGTTCTTGTACCTGTTTACTCTGTAGTAATGTTGGTGTCTGCAACTGCTTAAGTGATCTTTTACTAGATTTATTAATGTCCAATGCATCTAAGAAATTTTTAGTACTTTACTGTGTGTGTGACCACTGAAGCAAGCCTCAAGAAAGTCTGGACTTGCTTCCTTGATGACTAAAACACCTGTGAACTTGCCAGCAAATTTTGAATTTATGTACCTGCGACCGCTGAAGTGAGCCTGCCTGCGGCAGGCCTCCTGCTATTTTCCTTTGTACCTCCCCCCCGCTCTTACAGAGGGTTTTTAAACTTCTTTTACTGGCTGAGGGGCATTTGCAAAATGTTAGAAATGTCTCATCACTACACGAAGGTGTCAGTGTTTGCTCTGGTGACCTTTACTAGAATTTGTCATGGATACAGGGCACATTTCCACTATAAGTGGGTGATCATGCAGCAGGTGCTTGTGTGTATCGCCACTAAAGTAGTCTCCAGTTACTTCGTTAATGCCTAA
This sequence comes from Dermacentor andersoni, assembly GCF_023375885.2. Taxonomy (NCBI): domain Eukaryota; kingdom Metazoa; phylum Arthropoda; class Arachnida; order Ixodida; family Ixodidae; genus Dermacentor; species Dermacentor andersoni. Next base: position 197,226,876 of record NC_092816.1, on the reverse strand, counting down.
TGTAGTTGTCACATCCTTAGCGAAACTTGTGTTAGTGTGTGTAACTACTTAAGACCGCCCACACAAAGGTTCTGGTAACTTATAGTGGCTAAGATATCTGAAATTTACAGCAAATGTGGTGTTGATGTGCCTGCGACCACGGAAGTGAGCTCGCAATAAGCCTCATGATAACTTCCGTAGTGGCCTCACCACGAGTGCTCAAGTTTTCCTGCAAACCAAAGTGAATTTCTAAACAGTCCTATTGCTTCGGTCTTTTACTGCCCAGGGCGCCATAACTTGTAAGGGCTTATCTTTTATGATAAAATTATTAAGTGCTATTTGTTGCATTGATGTGCTTTGCTGAAAACTGCTGACTGCATTTGAGATTTGAACTTTCAATCATCCGGCAGCTGTTTTATTGAAGGAAATGTTGTATTTCTGAACAGATTGTCAAATGATTCAGCAGCCTGCAGAACTTAGTGCTGTAGGTTCGTTCGTGTTAGCACAAAGAAGTATAGCTTGCCAGTTCTGCCTGATTATACTTTACACTATATGTTCCGATACTATGCATTTTTGTCAAAGCCTACATGATGTGTTAGTTTAACGTAGCAGAGAATTATGTGTACAGTGCTTAGCTGAACAGCAGCCTTCTTTACCATGCTTTGGAATGCGGTGGGCTGTACTCCTTGCCTTTCTTCTGGTACTTCAGCTTTCGTATGACAAAAATGTTTGATCACCTTAATGGAGCGCTGGTATGGATGGTCAAGAGCCATGCAGTTGCTTTTCATCCTGCCCCATAAGCCGACACATAACCAGGCAAGACGACTTTGTTAGTGGTATCTGGGTAAATACAGCAGGCCTTCTCCACTGCTGGGGCACATTCTGAAGAACCTCCCTGTTACGTTATTATATAATCATACGGACGTCCTGTAGATGTTCTAAATCCACACAAAATTGTCCCACATGCGTCCTTTGGACGATTGCTAACACAAAAAGTCCCAGATGTGTCCTACATCCTGACATAAGTGTCCTCAGGACATACTCGGGATTATGCAATAAAATAATCCACACTTAAATTTGTCCTGGACGTCCCATTATCCCGTTAGGACGTTCATGGGATGTTTCTAGAAACATCATTTCACGTGCATGGGACGACGCCATGGACATCCAAGTATGATCCACAGGCTTTTTAGATATGTCCTAAGGGCGTTCGAATGTCCCGTTCCGGACATCTGTTCGACATCTGTAGGAGGTTGGTTTTGCAATGGAGGGTACTTGCAAAGTATTTCGCAGAACGTGGATTTGCACGCACTATGGATCCATATGATATTTTTTTTCGCTTTACCTCAAGATTGTCCTATCAAATTTGGAAAGTTGGGCGTTGACACGTGAAACTTCCCTGAACTATGTAATCGAAAGATGATGGTGTATTTTTCAGCAAGGTTACCGAATGTGGTCACGTTCAACAACTGTCTATGACTAAGGGGTACCAAAGATTCCACCACGCATATCGCTAACATTTCCTATATCATGGTGTTGCGACACAGCAATCCCCGCAGATCGCAGTTCGGCCGGACGAGGCTGGCAGCAATCCTACTAACCAGCGGAATAGATACGGGTTACTCTAAGCCGCTCCGTGCTGTATCTTCTCGAGTGGGTGTGACCGCTGATGTTTGACGAGCACCCTCCGCACTATGATGATTCGAGGAATGGGACCTTCCTATGAGGCAACTACTTGTGCCTGTTGGCATGCCACAAGCATGTGTAGTGCTACATATAAAGGACACGGACGCAATAAAGAACGATGGGACACGCAAGGCGCTTAACCTTTCTTGTCAAGCGTGGCGATGCCACCCTAGGCGACGTCTGCACATTGCTTGACAATTGGGTGGCGGCTCATGCTATGAAGTTGTCTAAATTCGAGTATTTTGACAAAGAGTTTTGGAGTACGTACTGTCAGATGACTTCCTGTGCCGTTTGTGCCTACCGTAACCGCGTCCCACGCCGTACAACACCATGAAGGCTGAAGCTGATAGTAGCTTTATCGGTCGTATAAACTTGCAAACATGCGCTTATTAAATGAATTACCAAGCATGGTGTCAGCGCGTACAGGCAAACATGAACAGATCAGACCCGATGACCGCGGACACTCGCTTTGGAAACGCTGGCGTAACCAAGCGCGGGAGCAGCAGTGAGCAAAGTGGCCTCCGTGCTGTCTATTGCTTATACGAAAACAGCGGCGAGAATACATCACGCACAAATGTAGAGCCTGCATATCGCTTTGAACATACGGCGCGCAAAGTACGCAGTTGCTGGCGAAGTAGAAGCCGCTTCACTAACCCCCCCCCCCCCCTTTTCCTGGCTACCTCCCCACTTTTCTCCTTTTAGCGCGAGAGATCGAGCCGTGATTGTCAGTTCCTCTTGCGCCAAGTCGCGAAACACGCAGTTGCTGCCGGGGCCTAACGCCGTTCCCCCCACCCTCCCTCGCATCCCCCTACGGCATTTCGCGCGACGGAAGACGGCGCATTTGCTCTCCGTTTTTCTCCCTCGCATGCGCCAGATTGAGTTGCGATGGTCGGCTCCCCTCGCGTGCTTGCACCCGCCCATGCAGCAGCGTACGGCCCCGTGGCGAAATTGTTATTACCCTTGGACTTTATACGGAAGATCACGCTGACGCGAACGGCGAAAATGCGCCTACAGTGTCCATATATTTTCTATAGGAATAAAAGCTCGTCCACTGCGCAATGCACAGTACCTACCAAAAGGGGCACTGGTTGAGCGCCGGATGCCTTTCCCCTTGCCTGACAAGAACCACCTCGAACACTCCTTAATTCCACTACATCTACTCTATGACTGCATGTGTGTACATATACATATATACATACGCTCGCATCACCATGCGCTGTGCACTGTTATATGCTCTACGTACACCAGCACTTCATGTTGAGCACACTATATACCTTCTAGGTACCTTTTCCTTAGTATACGTCCGTATTTCTACTAAGTTAGACAGCTAGCCTATTCGCACAGACAGTGTAGACATAAACGCACATTTCACAGGAATTTCAGGCTCTTCTTCCGTGAAGTTGACATCGCCGACGTTCCATAAGTAGTCTCCCGCGTCGAGGATTTCACCACGCAATGTAGCAGTGTGGTTGGCGCTTGGTAAAAAGTCGGATATGTTTCCCCAGTCAGCTAAGCCGTGATGGTCTGGTTCCTCGTAAGCTGGAACAAAAAAAAGAACACTCGTTTACAATTATACTTGACATATGACTGTGGGAGTTCACGAGTACAATGCAATAAGAGTTATTTGGAGAATAGAAACAAACATTGCAAATTTCAGCAGTATGGGTCAATATGGCTTTCGGCAATCTGCGCTATACCATTATATAAAGGAAATTGAGATGGTTTTGTAGGTAAAGCAATCCCGTGATATATCTCATGCATACTGTGAAATATTGCTAGAAGTCCTTACAAAAGGTGCTCTTCTGCAGTTTTTTAAAGCGAAGAGTGGCGCTTGGCAGTTGGCTGAACAAGCGCTTAACACGAGCAGTCACTGCTAAAAATCATTACGTTTCCAAATGGTGCTAATTCAAGAAAGGCCCGGTGCTTTAACAATTAGGCAACATGCACAAACTCCTAGCACGCACGTAATTTTTAGCATTATCCTTCTTCTCTCTTGGCATCTAGTGCTTCGAGATTATCGAAGCCCGTACGGATGCAAAGAGAAAGCTCAAACGCGTCTGAAAGCGCTTGTGAGCGAACGCGAAAGAATGACAGAGTGAAAGTATTCTGTGTCGTCACCTGATGTAAACAATACGAACAACCACAATGTGTGGCAGATTTCAAGGGCTGATCGTTACGTCTCACTTTTGGCCCTCTTTGCAGTTTGAGAAGACTGAAGCCTCCACTGTGACACTTGAAAACGCGCGAATACGTCTAAAAGCACATCATGATTAATGTTCATCCTTGCCATCTTTTGCTCCTTTAAGCTATTGTGTCGAGGCAATCAAAACATTCATTCGCACCAGTATATCCACAAATAATAAATTCTGGGATTTGACGTGCGAGTTTGATTATGAGGCATGCCGTAGCGGGGGACTCAAAATTAGTTTCGGCGACCTGGGATTCCTTAAGGTTCACCTAAAGCACGATACATGAGCGTTTTTGCATTCCGCCCCCATCAGAAGATAGCTGCCGCTGCCAGGATTGAATCCAGGACCTTGGGCTCAGCAGAGCAAAGCCATAGCCACTGAGCTGCCGCGGCGGGTGCAGCCATAAAAAGCGGCAAGTTTTACAGCGAGTGCGGGAAAAAACAGTGCTTCGCTTACATGCTTCCCACAGTGCGTCGGACCTGCGTTATTTTTTTTTATTCTGACAAATGCTCATCTTACGCCAAGGGATAAACCCAAAATAGAGTCGACAATCAGGCTAGGAAGGATAGGACAACTAGGAAGTCGGCAACTTGGATATGGAATATGAACAAATGACGAAGCACAAAGGAAATGATAGACACGGAATGATGACGGTAGCAGTATTACCATTTTTTTTCGGCCAACTTTCATACAACCACCGAGAAAAAAATCTAAATAAACACGTACTCAGCTCAGCTAGGTTAAAATAACTGATCTAAGCTCCCACCATATTAGTGAGTCTTAATTACTGCCAGTTGGGGTCGCCATCACGTGATTTAATGGAGATTGAGCCACACTGATCTTCGCTTGTGTAAGTGTTCGAATTATGAACTATACATCAGTGTGCAAGAACAGTTGGTACCGAATTTACTATGTCGACAGCTGCCTGATAAATAACAAAGGAACACAACATTTTTCTTTATTTTTAGCCTTGTTTACTGTTGCTAAAATTTCATCGTGTGCGAATGTAAAAGGCGAATTCTTATCATTTACACTGTGTTCAAGAGGTAGTATCATCCAACGATATCGGTTTGTATTCGTGCTTCATATCGGCATATCCCCTACAATAACTCAATACAATAGACTGTAATAAATGCCTCAAACGGTATACACTTTTGTTCTATGATGCTCCAGGTACAACAGAAAGAAATTCCAAGTGGCAGGATGATATGTTTTGTGTATTTTTTTCTTCAGTGCTAATAATTGCAGAGTAATTAAGTAGTAAATAAATGATCGGTCATTTATGTCGTGTCGGCTCAAAGCATACGAACGAGTCACCAGTGGCTGAAAACATCGTCACAAAAGAAGAATGATTATTTTGTCGTTGATAAGGGAACGAGCGCTCGTCCAAAGTCCCGTCACAAATGATATTGCGCCTTCTGAAAAGTGGTTGTGTGTATACTAATATTAAGCGCACTGAAGTAAAATTACACCGCATTGAGTAGCACGTGCAACAACCACGGAGGACTCAATGGGTACTGTGCCGAGTTTGCCTCATGAAGGACACGCTGAACCCAAACACTCGGAAAATTGACACTCTCGGCTCGTTCGCTTTACACTGACATTGCATTGCTCTACATTATAATGGGAGGGAATACTTTTGACATCCAAGTTATTTAACATAAACTCACATGAGCATTACTGCGTTCCGTTTCTATCAGGCAGTGGCTTCCAAAGAGGACACTTACTCGTAAATTTGCCCATACAATCAGTCACAAATAAGGAGCCATTCTTGAAGTCACAGCTAATGACCGCGACATGTCATGCCGCCGCCGCACGAGAATTTGGTGCATGGTTGCTCCAAATGTTGCACTGTAAATTTTGTACGCTAGCATAATTTCAGTTTAACATCTTAATCAGAAAACAAGGTGGCGCTTTATGGCAGAAGCCGTAGGCATTTTTTTTAAAACCGACAACCTTTCATTTTTTAATTGATACAGCTTTGCGCTGCAAGGCACGAGCTCACAGGTGGTTATACCATTCACGTAAGCCGCACTTGAACAGATGCGGCAAGTGAATGTGCTGTTAGGCTCACAATATTATAAGTGCCTAAATCCGAGGCGATAAGAACCCGATGCCCTCCACAAAATCATCTCTGAGAGCTCGTGAGTCACTTTGGGACGTCATACCCGCGATTCCATAACCTTCCGTTCTCCTAGCTACGCCGAGGCTGGCCGTTGCCCCACTACAAGTATAGTGAGACGTGTCCGCGTCGGCTCCTGCTTTATGGGCAGTTTTGACCGGATTTTTCGCTTTTAGGTGCCTAATTCTGTGCTAAGCGGATCCGCGAAGTTACACGCAACACCGGGATATAGGACGTTTTTCAGTGAGTGGACTGTACTTGATATTACAGCCTTTCTTGTCTGGACTAGGCCACCGGAGGTGTTAACCCTTATCACCGAACCCGCCGAGGTCGTGGGCCTCGCCGCCTCCCCGGCCACCTGACGCTTTTGTCATGATGGTATACGCTGTGGAAGGCGAAGATATTGGTTCGGAAGACGTTTTGGAGGATGCTGGCTGGAAGATTAACACCCAGAGGAATTCTACGGCCAAACCAAGGCCATCATACAGCGTCAAAGCTGTTAGTCGTAACGGCGGGCCGGGACCCAAGAACAGCAAAGTGAGTCCAAACTCGCCTGCTAGCGTCAAGAAGGGTATCATCCTTCGCGGTAAAATGCCTTCGCTGTCGAAAACTGATATCAGGATTATCCTCAGGATTAGGGGAGGTCTGAATATTGCTAAAATTGGTGCGGCCACGGTGGCTGATGCAATCACGGCTGCTGCTTGCATAGACGGGGTAAAGCGAAAAGCGGACACGATCTGCCCCAATTATCAGCAGAATATTGTGGTGGTTAGCACGCCGGAAGAAGAAAATGCTGCGAAGTACGTGAGGATCAAGGATTTATGCATTGCTGGGCATATGCATGAAGCTGCGGCATATCGTAAGGCGCCGCATGAAACGTGCAAGGTAATCATAAGAAATGTTCCTCTCAGCGAGGGACCCGAAGCGCTAAGTCACAAGATTGTTAACCCATTTAATCCCCTGGCCCTGTCGGCAAAACGCATCAAGGAGTCGGGTACGGTCATCATCGCCTTTGATGGATACAAGGGGCCCAACTACGTTCGTTATGGTAAGGCGCTGGTTAGGTGCACGCTTTACCGCAAGCAGATTGATTTTTGTTATGCTTGTGGAAAGCAGGCGCATCGCGCTGACGTCTGCCCCTCGCCGGAAGAAGTGGTTTGCAGGGGCTGGATGAGAAAGCTGAGGCTTAGGAGAGGACGCTCAGATTGGATGAGATAGCTGAGGCTCAGGAGAGGACGCAGATCGTGCGTCTCTCTACGACTAGCGCGGGTCGGCAGATTCTGAGGGAGTTAGGTGTTCCTCAGGAGAATATTACTCAGCTTCATGTCGGTATTCCCTTGAAGGTCCGTAATCAGTATCACGTGAAGCCTGTTCCCAGGAACATGGATCCGGAGCGAAATGTAGGTAGAAGAAAGGCCAGGGGGGCTTGCCTGCTGAGACTCATTCGTGATGAAAATCAGAAGGTTGGCTTCGTCGATGCTTCTTTTAACGAGGAGAGGAAGGTGTTTACCATAGTTGTCGTGGACAATGAGAGCAGTGTCGTTACCGCTGCTACCGCTCGCACTGATAGGCCAGAGGTCGTGGAGCAAGCGGCTATAGCGCTCGCCCTGGTTGACAGGCGCAGGCCTTTTGTATATAGCGTTTCAAAGTCGGCCGTTAGGGCCTTTGAGAAGGGCTCAGTGGCTAAGGTTGCTTTTCAAATTATGCAGACATGTGAGATCTCTCAACACTACTTATGCTGGTTCCCTGCTCACCTTGGGATGATTCAGGGAGCCCCTCCGAATATCACTGAGTCCGCTGATGAGGCAGCGCGAGATCTTACCCTCCGCTCTGCCCCGCGCCACGGCGTGGCGGTACTCCCCGAGAACAGAGACTCCCTTTCCACATGCAATAAAATCACGAAGTATTACCTTCTTAATCGCAGGGTTTATGGTTTGCCGCATCCTAAACTAAACAGGGCTGAGGCACTTACATTACGCTTACTACAGACTGGTACTTATCCTTGCCCACGGAGACTGAACATGTTTTATCTGTAGACGTATACAGAGCTTTATTGCCAAGATTGTGGTGCTTTAGCCACACTCGAACACATGCTCTGGTCTTGCGAAAGAATTGAAGACTCGGCGATCAAGGATGCGCCCAGGTGGGAGGCTGCACTTCGCAGCCCGGACCTGGATGAGCGATTCTGGGCTGTCCAGCAGGCTCACGACGTGGCCGTGAGGCTTCGCCTTCCAATGCCGACGTGGGAGCGGCCCGCTAAGAGGTTAATTATCACTACTTACAGGACCAAATAAAGTTTTCCATTCATCCTAGCTACGCTTAAGTGACAGGAATAACTTGAACGCATAGCTAACTAGGTGCTGGCTTGTTAATGTTTGTTATGTTGAACGCAGAGCAGCAATATACATCACTGGATGATCTTATGAGGAAGAAGTGATGCGTCGCATTTTTGTGTGCGCATATTTCATTACAGTGCCTCACCTCGCAGTCCGATGAACCGCGGGTCCCCTGTAGAGAGATGAAAAAAAGAACGAGTATGATAGTGAATAGTATATAAGAAATTTATTATGACATAATGCAATAATATTTGTCTTCAGTGCAACTGATCTCTTTTGACATTATTCTATGAAGTAAGATGCCCGCTAGCGCACACCATTCGTTCCTTTTGGATGCTAACCCCTTTAGAGAAGCACTCAAAAACTATACTGAGTTATGTTCGGTCAGGAGAGCCACGGTTTTGTTGCGCTGCCTTTTCCGATGCTATTCCGTGTCTCGCTTTTGGCGCTTCGTCTGTGGTCAGAGCGACGCTCAACCCGCGTTTTCAATAGGGGTAGCCGGCCATGAACCGTGTATGATAAGAGTGGCATAAAATTGAGCGGGCGGCATAACGTCGTTTGCAGCCCAAATTACCTTTCTCGAATAAAAAGATGTCCAGTTATACCGTGATCGAGAATTATTCATAGTATGGACTCTATAATGAATACAATTCTCGCCCTAGCTTATCTTCACGTTATGAAATGAGATAAACAATTACGTTACATTTACGATTATTCGAGTTCTTGTACTTGGCAAATGTGAAATTCTGCGCAAAAATGGCAGAACCAAAGGTGGTACCATAAAAACCAAAACCTTCAAAACGCACGCCTGATGCCCTGATTAGGGTGCGCCGTTCCAACATACAGGCTTAGGTATTATTGATTTCTTCAAACAAGCCATTAGCTCTTGTAAGAAAACACAGTTTCGAAGCTGTAATTTATGAGCCTTGTCTACTATTTCTCTGCTGCTTTCGTTATGGCTGATGAGCTCCATCCGTCTAACTCAACGCCTGTGAAAAAAAAGATAGTGTTTGTCAGATGCGCTATTCTGTAACATGTGTCATAATGGCTATTCGAACTAAAAAAATTGTTGCTCGGTAAATTTCAGAAATTGCTTTTCGTGGTGATATCACTTGAATAGCATAAGATAGCGTTGGCAGTTTAGGAACCTCAGCAAAGTATCATTTTAGGCGGCGTTTGGCTCCAGGACCTTTCGTAAACGGCCATGCCGGAGAAACTTAATACCGGTTGTACAGATGAGAATGGAAGAGTATACCAGGGAACAATAACATCGTAGGTCACCGGTCGTGTGGTAGTTATTCCTGTTTCCTTTCTACTTTTTTTTGGCAGGTCACTCATCAATGTGAAAAGTTCCATTTCATTTGTCATCTAATCATGAGAAGCTTTGCCACCGAAGCTTCGCTTCCTCCCTAAAAGTTTAGTCCTCCTGGAGACCCCAAGTACAGAAAGCATAAAAGCGCCCTGCAGATGAGAGGCAGAGTAAGGTTCCCTTATTACCAGCCTGGTCACAGTGTTTTGATTTTCACTTAAGCCAATATTGTCCAACTTTGTAGTAAAAAAAAAGCTTTACCTCTTTCTTTTGAATTCATTAATTTACTTGAAATCTTTAAGAACCACCATAGCCTATTAAATAACACAGGCAAGAAGCCAAACCAGTGCATGCCAACCAAGGAAAAAAAACGCAATAGGACAACTGCCAAATCGATAAAACACAAGCGCATGCAAATACAACTGATACAAACAATGTAAACAAGGTCACGTAAATACAGATTAAGCAGCCTGCCGAAACGCTGTAAACAAAAGACTTTGTAGGCTGTACAAAGTGCACGACGGTAAATCAATGGTAGAATACGTAGAGCTAAATACGAAATCCTATATAGAAGAAATGCTCCTGGGAACTCGCACAGCGGCGCTAAATCTTGTTTCCTTACACGTGGCTCGCGCGTATGACGACTTGTGATGAGAAAGGCTAAAACAAATATAACCGAAATAACTATACGCTAATAAGCGTTATACGCTCCGCAAAGCGAAAGTAGTGACCGGCGTTATTCATGTGGAAAGTCTCGTGGCCCAAGGCACCACGTAGCCCTATGCGAGTGGTAGAAGGGGCTACTCTATAACGAGCTCACTGTTCACCAGGGTTTTAATTTAATGACAAAGTGCCGTTTGCCGCTGCACTGCTACCTTCACTAATGATGTGCCCCGCATTACTAACGGTAGCGTATGTTCTTACGAACAGTTCTAGCCTAAGTACATTTTTTATGAGCACGGGCCCAGCTAACTCACTCGTGCTTTCGAGCAGGAATACGGCAGCAGAGACCACGATGGACGGGCAGACCAGCAGGCCGCAAATGGTGTTGATGAGACTGTTGCAGTTGCGGGAGCGCACTGCATCGCCGGGATCCCTGCGTGACGAGCAGTGATGATAGTTTCGAGAGATAATGTCAAGTCTTCATATGCAGATGTAAGCCACTTGCCGATTTCGTCCTTTATAACCGGCTTGCTCAGTCTACCGGGTAACGAAGAGCACCGCAAGTTAGAGTAGCCGCAAGTTGCAGTACTTGGAGTAGCACCGATTTCGCAGCGTAATTAGACGTCGATCTACAACTCAAGTTTAGTCCAAAATGCACAACGAAAATACAGACACGAGCTCGACACACGAGGTGTGTTTGTTACTCTTTAAGACATCGAGAACGGTTATAGCTATAGTCGACTATGGGACAAACTACTTTTGCTTGGGAGCCGTAAACGTGCGACCGGATGTTGTCTGGGGACACAAGCGCACTGCAGCCACAATGTGAATCTGTAGTAGGTTTCTTAAACAAGGGCAGTGACGCGTTTCATAGTGTACAGCCACGTAATCCGTGCCTTGTGTGCTTGATCCGAGTGCGAAATATTTTTCTTCGTGCTTGAAAAGAGGAAAGCGAAGTCGTCATATGCTCATATCTGCTGCTTCCCGCGCACCACACAAAATTGTTTGAAAGCGCGGGTGCTTATGTTTTACATTTTAGAAAGGTACAGAAATGCATTGTGTTGCTTGCAAAAATACATTGAAAAGGGTATGAATGCGAGCTAGTTGGTACGAATCTGTGGGTAAAAAACAGCGCAAAATTAACCTGGCCAAGGGACGAACGCAGTACGAGCGCTGTCTGTCATTCAATACAGGGCTTACTGGGCGCATACACAAATATTACTATGAAAAAAGGGAGGGGGTGTGGGGGCAGGTTTTCAATCATGCACTTCATCCGGGCTTGCATCAACGTTGTGTTCCTGTGTTCCTTCCTTGTCCGGGTTGATTTTAAAATTTTTTTTTACAAATGAACCATACAATATTGACGCTGCGTTGAGGAATGTACCACATTGCAAGCAAGAAATATACCTTCAATTAACAGATTTAGATGGGCTAGTTCGTTGCTGGCTTGATTAAACATGGTTATAACGGAGTGTTTTGAAGACACCATCATTGTAATTACTTACAATCACTGTCATCATTGGTAAACGCAATATGTAACGAAGTCCGCGGATAAGAAGAGTGTAGAAAGTGTTATAGCGTGGCTGGAAATGTGTCTTTAATCTTGCGCAGATCAGAACTTTCAGTAGTGAAGTCAGACATGATGATCTGCTTTTGTGCTGACAAAGTGTGCTGTGGCAATACTGTTTATAATGTTTCTGCGCAGCATCTGCTGCTCGTGTAATATTTACGTAGTAATGGTCAGTTGAAGTTTGGCGACTGTCCTGTGTGCATTCTTTCTGTGTCCTGTCCTCAAAACGCGACGTTGTAACCATGTTCCATCAAATATGCCTTCCTTTTTGTGTCTTTCCGTCAGCGTCCATTAGGTGACAAATAGTCAGTGTTTACTTTTGTTCCGAGTTCTCTTTTTTGGCTAAACTCAGCCTGCCATTGTACAAATCTCACTTGCTATTATTCTTGTTTGCGACTAGCAACGCACAGCACACTCCCTGACGGCAGTTTGGGATCATCATTGGTAATGTAAGCGCGTTTGAATACTCGAAATGTTTTAATAAGAAATCGTATATTGTCCTATTGTACTCGTTTTTTGTATCTAATTGTCTCTATTAGATTTCGACCTCCAATCAATTAGCGATCATTCAAAAATGCGAGTATTTTTCAGAACTGTGTCGATTACGTCAGGTCGTTGAATGTACTCAATCAAACATGAAATTTGACTTTCGTAGAAAAAAAAAGAAATTCATCGCATGTACAGAGTAAATAAGGTACTAGCGCACGCTGCGTCGCTTAGACCGAAAACGCATGATCATTCCAATAAAACTCTGTTTACATACGGCACTCATTAATTGGTACTGTTTGGAATTATTTCTAGACCCAACACCCGAGTATTCAACTTGAAATAAATATGAATACGTTTCACTGCAAAATTCATGATACAACAATGGGGCCATCTCCCGTGACTATACGAACAAAAAAAAATATTTTTCTTACTTGTTGTCATGGCCGCAGACGACACCCGTTTCGTTCGGTTGCGAAGGCATACATAGATAATAATTGGTCAATAAAGCTGCCTTTTAAGCTTTATATACTGCCGCATGGCGGCGCATGCCCTGGACAGCACTCAGTTTGCGAACAAATGGCTTAGTGGTTCCTAATACTCCTCAAGGCTTTTATTGGAGCTTGTTTTATAATGTGCACTTCAATCATATGAACTTTCGTTGTTGTGAACACCACGGTGTGAAAATTATTTGATGGCTGTACATTATTTGGAAGCTTATTTGAAAAATATTTCATGCCCAATTAGATTCGCTTCTGTTACTATACGATTAGTATTCAATTGGGTCCCAGAAACTCGCTCACCCCTAATCGTCGGCATCAATGCTTGTCCGCTTTGCGCTGTGAAATGGTACCAAATGCCGTGCATTGTATTAAACTGAGGCCTCCGCGATTCCCAGACGCGAATGCCAGAGGCCACGTTTAGGCTCTTAGGGTTCTTGCGAGTGTGTTCTTAAAACCGGATTGATAGACACAGCCAGCCTAAACAAGGGGTGAAAAAGCACTGTAGTCTTCTACGCATATAATAAAAAGGCAAGATCTGCATTTTAGTGATGTGTATATGCGTTACCAAACTTGATAACACAAAGTACCTATATCATTGTGGATGAATAGTAACACAGCTACCGGGCCCAGCCTCTTCCCTATTGTGCCAAGTGATGGCAAACTTTTGGCTATAGTGTAACGGCCTGCCATAGCTGTGGTGATGCCAAGTTGAGTGATTCTCTGCCGCTTTCTTAAACACCTGTATACGTATACGCCATAATTCCGACACATAGCACCCACAAGCTTCTGCATTTTGGCTGTGAATGTTCTCAGCGCCTATACGAGCTCCTCGTATACCGTGCTGCAATGCCATGCCCTTGCTGCCAAGGTGGTAGTTATCATGAATATTCGATCCGCGTGAACAGGCATGATTCGGTAATTATCGTATGAAAATCACCGCAGTGCACAAGATAGGAGCCTTATGCAAGTGGAAGCTTGCTATACGCAATAAGCTAACGAGAACCTAGCTATTTAACTACTTTTACAACAGCTAGCAGCACGCCAATAGTAACCTAGCAAACGAACTGAGTTAATTACTAAGCCTTCGTCAGTAACAGGTTGCGGAAAGTTTTAACTAGAACGTAGTGGTAAACGCGCCTCTTTCTCCCCGTTTATCTCGTCCCACACGATTCTGGGTATTCTAGTGTGCAGCGCAATGCACAAAATGGAATGTAAAGCGCAGTCATCCACAAACGCGCGCTTAAACATAACTCATAATCATAAATATTAAACATGCTTGAGAAAGTGTTCACTTTGAACCGTACTGCATGCCCTCCAGAAAACGTAAGCATCATATGTTTGCGAAACTTTTTTTCATTTGTCCCATGTCAAACATATGTCTGACACGGGATACACTTGCTCCCGTGTCAACCTCCATTAGCAACGAAGTTGCGTTCACAGCAACTTTCACATGCTACGGCTGAGTCACTTCTGTAGTGCCTTGCAGGGTCGTACACCCGGGACGCTAGATGCCACTCTTCGGTTTCGTCCACGGTTTTGTCGCAACCAGCGTCGTTCACGGTATGCACTGACTCTTTATACGAAGTGTCTATCGACTGCAAGGATCCCAGGAAATTGGAAAAATGCAAACATTATACTAATCCATAAAAAGGGAGAAGCTAAAGAATTGAAAAATAATATGCCCAATAGCTTACTCCCAGTATTATATATAATATTTAACAAAATTATCTCCTATTGAATAAGGGTAACGCTGGACTTTAGCCAACCAAGGGAACAAGCTGACTTCAGGAAGGGATACTCTATAATGAATCACATCTATGTTATTATTCAGGTTATCCAGAAATCCGCGGAGTATAATAAGCGTCTCTATACAGCTTTCATAGAAAACGAAAAGGCATTTGATTCAGTAGAGATGCCAGCAGTCACAGAGGCGTTACATAATCAAGGACTACAGGACGCTTATGTAAATACCTTGGAATATATCTACAGAGGTTCTACCGCTACCTTAAATATACACAAGAAAATCAGGAAGATACCTACAAAGAAAGCGGTCAGACAGGGGACACAGTCTCTCCAATGCTACTCACTGCCAGCTTGGAAGAAGTATTCAAGCTATTGGTGACTGGAAGTATTCCAATAGGTGACTGTAAAGGTTAAGGAGTAAGGATCGACGGCGAATATCTCAGCAACCTTCGGTTGGTCGATGTCATTGTTTTACTCAGCAACAATGCAGCTGAGTTACAACGAATGATTAAGGACCTTAACAGAGAGAGTGGAAGAGTGGGGTTGAAGATTAAAAGCAGAAGACAAAGAAAATTATGAATAGCCGGGCAAAGGAACAAGAGTTCAGGATTGCCAGTCAGCCTCGAGAGTCTGTGAAGGAGTACGTTTACCTAGGTCACTTAATCGCAGAGAACCCTGATAATGAGAAGGAAATTCACAGAAGAATAAAAATAGGTTGAATCGCACACGGCAGACATTGTCAGCTCCTAGCTGGAATCTTTCCATTACCTTTGAAAGGTACAATCAGTGCATTTTACCAGTGCTGACATACGGGGCAGAGACTTTGAGACTGACAAAGAAGCTTGAGAACAAGTTAACCACCGCGCAAAGAGCGATGGAATGAAGAGTGCTAGGCATAACGTTAAGAGGCAGAAAGAGAACGGTCTGGATCAGAGAGTAAACGGGTATAGACGATATTCTAACTGACATCAAAAGAAAAGAATGGAGCTGGGCAGGTTATGCTATGCGCCGGTTAGATAGCCGTTGAACCATTAGGGTTATGGACTGGGTACCAAGAGAAGGCAAACGCAATCGAGGAAGACAGAAGACTAGGTGGAGCGA
This sequence comes from Dermacentor andersoni, assembly GCF_023375885.2. Classification (NCBI taxonomy): domain Eukaryota; kingdom Metazoa; phylum Arthropoda; class Arachnida; order Ixodida; family Ixodidae; genus Dermacentor; species Dermacentor andersoni. The sequence goes on along the minus strand of NC_092816.1, from coordinate 197,211,189 downwards.
TGAAATTACGAAATTCGCTGGCGCTAGTGGGAATCGGTTGGTGCCGGTCAGCGGTAATTGGAGATCGCAAGGAGAGGCCTTCGTCCTGCAGTGGACATAAAACAGGCCGCCGCCGCCGCCGCCGCCGCCGCTGCTACTGCTGCTGCTGCTGATGATGATGATGTATCCCTGCCTCGGCATCGGCTACGAGCCCTTGAGCTCTGGTGGCTTCCTCGGCCCGCTTGACGGACCCAGACTCGGTCTTCGCGGGCGTAGCTGAGCAGCGTAATCTCCCAGCACGTTCGGTACGAGGATGCGTCCCCTGCTGGAACACCACTCCCCCCCCCCCCCCCCCCTGTCTGCACTCCCATAACATGTGTTCCAGGGTTGCCCTGGCCTCACAAAGCTTGGATTGGTTTGACAAACAAAGTTCTAAGTAACAAAGATTCAATATTACCGTTTTATAAACTTTCTTGTCTACAGCTGTCGACTTGTCTATGCGACCGCTTCTCTAATATTTATTTTCTGGTGTGGTGGCGGATATTTGCACTTCGCCCATCTGTAGTGTTGTGTGATTTCTCTGTAGCTCTGACGACGATCATACCACCCTTCGCCCGACGTCGCGGCCGTGGCGGCGGCGGTCGTGACGGTGGCAGCACGGTCCGTCGAGCCGCCTCATTACCAGCGAGCGAGGTGGTGTGAGCGGGCGCCCATGCAATGTAAACTCGCTTATTCTTGGTTTTGCCCGCGAGTAGTACTCGCAACGACTCGAGGGACATGCTGGCATTAGCGTAGTTGCGAACTGCCGTCTATGAGTCACTAATCGCCACTTCGGCCCCGGTGGCCACCCCCTCCGCCTTCACCCTGCGTACCGTGAGGCTAGTCTGGGAAGCGTTCCCGTTATCTACCACCGCGGCCGCGATGTTGCACCTGCACGCGTATCTGGCCGCGTCCAGCAACACTGTGTCTTTGCAGATGCCGGACTTCCTCTGCACATCCTGCGCTTTCTTTTTCCTCCTACCACTGAGGTATTCGGAGTTCATGTTCCTCGTTAGCGGAGGGACGAATAAGCTGTCCCTGACATTTCGCGGTGCGTCGACTTTGACGCCGTGTTGAGCGTGATACCCGATGCTTAACTTTTCTAGTATGTATCTGCCCCTTCTGGTCTTGGAAGGACATTAGTAGTACGCTATGTTCTGTGCCTCCATCATTCCTTCAGCGTGTTGCGTAGAACCAGGTCAAGTAGCCTGCTCATGCCGGTGTAGATCGGTAACCTTATGGCCTGTTTGTAGGCTTTTCTGACTTCCATCTTTGTATTTTCTGCTGCCTGCCACCTGAGGTGAGTGGCACGTACGTTATTCGGCTACTTACGGAGGCCTGATCTAGTCTGATCATGTTGCCCCCTCTCATACCGATGTGCCTGTTGGCTATGCGTCTGAGTAACCTGACGCTCTGTGCGGCCACGCCTTCCAGTCTCCTGATGGTCTCGCCGTCTTGGCCGTTGGCCGCGCTTTGTAAGCCCACAACGCCTATGCTAACTACCCTGACTATGGGTCGCCCGTCGGACGTCTTTAGTCGTATGTCGCTACAGTAGTTGGGAAGGAAAATATTTGCCTGGAGGGGTCGGGATATTAGTTTAGTCTTGACGAAGTGGTATGCAGACAGATGACAGGATAGATTGTAAGTAAATACAGTGAATTTAGAATACAATGAACAGAAAATTAATTAAAGCGAAATTATTTGTGAGGCAAGATTGTGCGCAAGGACAGAAATGGAGAGACAAGAGTTCAACCGGTAGTGGAGTTCAATCTTATTGCAATCTTAGTGGCTGATCATATTTAGAGCCAAGACCCCTGGATGACCACTGTCCACGAGACCAAGATCACTGTCGAAGAATATTGCAAATGAAGACTCAGTAAATAATTATTTGATATTGAAAACTGGTTTGCATAGAAATGCGACGATTGATGTTGCTGGAAGGAGCTTAGACCAAGAATTCGAAATATCTAAAGCAAGTGAAGCATAGACAATCAGGGAAACGTCAGTGTGTGCATGGAGTGAAGAGGAAGAGGTAAAGATTGTTGGGGAGCCTAGAGATTTACGATACTAGTGAGTGACTATGTATAAAGGGAATGGACTGAATAGAAGTATACGATAAATTCACAGTCATTTTTAGAATTAGGTGACTAAAACCTGATCTTAAAATTTTTAACGGCAGGATAATTGGTGTGGTCATAACAGCATGCCGATGGGAAAGAGTGATTTTTTTGCAATTACAGTTTAAATTTGAGTGCCCCATATATGTTTCCTGGTATTACACAGGGGGGGAGTGAATATAAAACAAAATTAGGTGCAAACTTGTTACAGAGAGTTGAGTAATGCAAAACACAACTGAAGAACACGAACGCGATGCAAGACAATAAACATAGTAAACACTTAATTCACGATAAGTTCACAACTTGCCTTTGCTTATGACATCAATCTACAATTCCCCTGCTGGCACAATCTCCCTGTAGAAATGAATGAGGCAGAGCACGCAGTTCTAAACCTATATGTGAATACCTTTTTTATCTCCGAGTGAAACCACGTCCTGAAATTCGAAGCAAATATCAATTGCCGTAGGCGGTATACTCTCAATTCAGTAAAGACGGGCGAGGATGACCCTGGCATTCAAGTAATCGGGCTGGTCCTATAGCAACCTTGCAGAACAGATAGCTCTTGCTTTCTAAGAAACACACGCAGTCGGAATGCAGGCGTCTGTACTCGACTGGCTGCGGTATCACTGACTCGCTTGCAACATGGTCGGTCGACGCTTTTTGTCGTGTTTGTTTTAAATCATGTGGCGTTCACTGTTCCATCGCGTAACAGCCACGCTACGCGCTACTATTTCCTGCTTTTTTGTCTACAAGATACAAGCCCGGACGATATCACTCACCTCGTCTGCGTCATGCACGTTACAGAGAGAATGTGAGAAGGGGTTAAGTATACCCCACCTGCACCACTAAAGTATCGCAGGTTGCAGTAGAAATATTACGAAGCACGTAAGTTGCGTAGTTGGCACATCCGGCAGTGGCAAGAGTACCGTCCCCAGAGGGAGGACCCTTCCGCGATGGCGTTGCTTTCTCGAAGTTGATACGCTGCCGCTGTCGCATGAAGTCTCGCCTTCGAGATAGGAACGCCACACGGTGCGATCTCGGAGGCCACGCTTAATGTTTCTGAGCGCTTGTAATAAGCGTTACTATTACCGGCTTTCAGTAAACCTATCAGTAGAACCCTTAAAAAATTCGTATGCTTACCATTCACCTGGAAGAACACAGAAAGTAAATGGAGCACAATAAGCATACATGTTAAAGCTATAACATAAGACAGTATGCATGATATACTAAACTTGGCAGAATTCCACTACCAACCCCGCACATGAATCGTATACGCGCGTCGAGTACAGTGGCCATGCAAGCTTGGACAAAACATACCGTAGAGTTTCCTACAAAAATTAACCAGAGGGAACTCCCTACATAAATTACTACTGGAATTCTGGCACTAGAGTCTGTGTGAGCTACAAGCATGGCAGTTTAGTCGGCATTGGAACAATGGGGAGCACAGACATTTGCCTGAACCTAATTTTTCTGGATTCAAACATTTTGGGGACCCCAGTAATTGTCAGTCTTCAAAAAAAATTATTTCTCGGGTTTTACGCGCCAAAACCAACAAATGATTACGAGGCACGCGATAGTGGCGGACGCCGGATTAGCTGACGGACTGGGGATCTTTAAAGTGCAACCAATTAACGGTGCAGAGGGATTTGTACATTTTGCACCCATTGATACGTGATCGCCATAGCTGGGATTTGATCCCGCGGCCTCGGACTTAGAGACCCAACGCAACATCCACTGCGCCACCACGGCGGATATATACGTTTCAAGAAGAAATTGCGTTATCAATGTAACTATTTGCAATAATTTCACGCGTGCACGGTGACCTATTTACCCACTGTGGTTAGAAACCTGCGAGTTCTCGAATACTTATAAAGATAAAGAGTAATAAATAACTTCGCAATTCCGCTTGAAGCCACAAAGTAGGTAGATTAGACAAATCCATGCAATATCAACCATACCCACGGTAGCTTCACAATCGCAGTGTCATTGTTCTCTCTAGCAATTTTTGTGGGAAACTCAGTTAAACACACAGCTCAGCAGCGCAGAAACACAGATCACTATTATATCTTATCACCACGCGGACCGTTTAAGTCGATCCAGTAGATAGAACGCATGGATTGTTCATGCGCATGGAACGGCATTCCCGGACGAACACTATCGCAAATCCGGCTCCGGCCGCACGGATCGAACGCGCGTCCTCGAGAAATGCCGTAGCCGTCAAGCTACCGCGGCGGCTACATAAGTGTTGATTTCACGTGCGACCACTTCAGTAGTGTGAATTTGCATGGTGTTTAGCTTTTAGAAATAGTAGAACCCTACAGTACCGCGCTTTCAGTTTGCCCGCAACCTCTGTCGTGTCTATAGTATAGAGTTTCGTTACCTTCTCTCGTCGACATTTCCCTGTCCCGTCCTGCCCCCCTGTATGAGAACTGCGAGCGAAGAATGGCAAGGGTGTTATTCACTTGTTTCGCGAATACACCGGTTCTACCCATTCTCCGCCTGTTCACCCTGCCCCGTCTCTACCGTTCTATCCATCTCTCTTCAGGACTTGCATGTTAGGATAACGGTAAGCGCTGGAGTTTCTTCAATGCTTTTTGCGGGAGGTCACGGATTATTACAGCTCTCAAGAGGCTAATGTGGCGTCGCCGACAGAACTCCAAAGTGAACTTGCACATGTGACGCGATGCAATAGTCCAAGCGAGTTTCTTGCGACCCCTTTCCTTTTTTCCACACTCCATCCATATATATGTAACCTCTCAACCCCCCTCCGACACTGCGTGCAAGACTGCAACCGCACCAGTGTAAAAGTCGCAGGAAGAAGCAAAGAATGCTTTACTTTAAAAAAATTCTCTTTATTTTTTGGCGTACAGTGGCGTGTCGCCGGGGCGTCAACGCGTCCTTTGCGGTATTTCTAAGCTGCGAGAGCCAACTGGTCGACTTGCCCACTAGACTTTCTGCCTTCAAAAGCATCCTTGTTGGCAATGCGCAAACGGTCTATCCAGTTTGCTGCAGAACTACAGGTCTGTTTTTTCAGCCTGTTTATTATTTGCGCCTTCTACTGATATACCGTGGAGTTACTTCCTTTTAACTATACTGCAATAATACATGAACTTCTTTTTGAATTATATTGTCTATTAATGTTGTATTCTTGCTATCATTGTCGTATGTAGTCTACACAGAGTACTCGGGCCGCCTCTAATAAAATGCGTTCAATTTTTGCCTGATTACACCCGAAATTGTGATGCAAATAAACGTAATTTGAACTCATTTTGTCGGAAATAAAAGCTGAATGAAAGGATGACGCCATCCTGAACAAGATCAACAAGCGCGGTAGCACTCGATCTTATGATGCCCCTATTCGCAAGCTTATCTCTGTGTTAATTTTTTGCTGGGGCGGGGGGTATGTGCTTTTGTAGCGTAGACACGACCCTCGGACGTCTTCAATGTGTTCGTTTTTATTCTCAAGCACCCAATGCCAACTGTCATCGCCGCAACTCCGTGATAGTCCTGGTGGCAGGCCACCATGGCGTGTCGCGCAAGTATGACCACGCTGATTCATTTGGGTTGGCACATACTATTTTTTGCGTCGTACTTCACCACATTCATTTTTCAAACTATGCCATAGCTCGGAAAGTCCGTCCAACTCACTGGGCCCCTTTCCTTTAATTCCACCAAATGTGTGCCTATCACTGTGGTTACCAAATACGCCCAACGGTATGCTACCACTCAAGTCTTTCCGGTGACCAGAGAAACTGAAGCCGCAGGCTTTCCTCAACACGGCGTTGACGTTCAATATGGCTACTCTCAAGTACTTTTCTAGGACTTTGCTCACCGCTTTCTCCCTAGTGTCATCTCTTCCGCTACTTGCTCATGCAAGACACAACACAAACAGGCAACGACCTTAACAAAGTATCAACTACACGCTAGTTGACATGCTGTCGATGTATATTTCCGTTGATTACCAGGAGAGGAGTCTGGTAGTGTCTTTGGTGACATCGGTCTACAGCCTTGGTCAACAACACCACTCGTTATTCATAACTTTCTTTTTGTCGACAGGAGCATACTGTATTACCTCTGAATATGGTGTCGGCTTTAGGTGTGACCTTGCACGCCCGCTTATTCTGTTAAGCTGACGGCGACCGTTGTCGTCAAACTGCCGCCTCATTTTGAGCTCTGCCATCACTAGAGAGAACCAAAAGTTGTCTTCACAAACAAACCACCGGGATTTCAGTCCATGTATTCGCAGTATTCTGCATTCGGGAGCTGGGAACGCTAACCATTACGCTGCATAGAAAGGACAGCCTTGCATAGAAACGACAGCATGGATCCTGATATATTGGCTTCGATATGTTTGGGACGAGGCCCAAGGCGGCGCACTGTCTTCTAACGCGTTCTTATGTTTGCGTTGGCGTCTCTGTAAGAAGAGACGCGCACCGTAACATGCCGCAATGGTGCTTGCGTGGAACGTATGGAAGGCGTGAAACGCAGTTCTAAGCTGTCTGTTCTCTAACTTGTGCAGTAAACCGATGTTGATAGTATACCCGCAATAGCAAGCGTCCCGAGTATGGCAACCGTAACCGCAAGCGTCTTGGTATGGTCGTAACTTGTCACGACAGCGCAATTGTAATCCACAGACCCTGCCACTAAGGAATACGCGGTGAAGTATGGCCGATGAACGTGTAATTGCCAAGATACGTCTTCCGTAAACGTTCATTGCCAAGAACGGCGGGTGCCTATACTACTGCAAAGGACGGATGCTGGGCGGCGACTCCAATAATTTACTCACAACATCACACATCTGCCCTAGAATTTTACTGGTTTCACCGACCCTTGCTTATAGTCTCCCAACCCTAAACTGCGACATCGCCTGCCACCCGGACTCCAGATTTTCCTCTCTTTGTCCCCCGTTCCTTTCCCAATGCGCTGAGACATGCTTCCACCGATGCTTACTCCTCCTTTTTCTCAATAGATGAAGGCATTCATTCATTCATTCATTCATTCATTCGTAAATTGCTGCAGAAAATAGCGTGTCTTCCTCTCCATAATCACCCTCTCTCTCACCTGGACTCTGCCATTGCAAAACAACGTTGCTGTGTTGCAAATGACTGGGACTGGCATATACAATTTTCTAGGAATGGCCAGCAGCGCGGCGTGCAATTTGCGGTGGATGACGAGAGAGTATGCAGCACCTTCTCTGCCAGTTCCACACTCAGCGCTCCGCTCCGTGAGCATACGGTAGGACGGTAGGACGAAATGAAAGGAACCTAGCTGGGCTGGATGCGGGCAACTTTTGCGGATTAGTGATGCTTCGATTTAACGTACACATTTCTTGCCTAAGCCTAAATGACAGCGATATAGGTGAGGTGAGTTACGGTAGCTCGTGGGTTTGGACTAACAACGCTCTTCACACAACACTTTCGTCTTATGCGTGTTTGCGAACGAAAGTGAACGGCAGGAGGGTAACACGCCTTCCTGAAATGAAACATTCAGAATAACCCTTTGTTTGGCGGTTAGACATATGTCGAGGGCCCACAATACCAACCACCTTCAAGTCGGTATCAGCTTGCAAAGGGGGAACTCAGGTGAAACGTTGTCGGGCGGATAGGCTCTTATCATAAGGATATGTTCATTGAAATTCCTTAACATGAGGTGAAAGACGACTAATAAGCATTTAAATTTCCTGTATTCTTAAGAGCTCCTGTTAATATAAGGTTGCTGTCTTTCACAGTCTCCTAAATTAAGAAGCAAGTTACGAAAAACAAATGGTTGCGGTAAATGTCTAAACACACTCACAACAAAAGTCCTTGTCCATTTCGCAGTCTTCACTCAATGAAGATGCAGCACGCTCATACGGTCAAGTTGTGGTGACGTCAAGAACAAGGCACACTCTTAGGCAAAGGTGCACCCTCTCCTGCCACAACTTTTCTTCCACACAACAATAATTGTCATCTGCCTTGCTTGTATTTTCTTTCTTGAAAACGCCGCGCCCGTTTCTTTCCTGCCGGGAATCCTATGTCATGCTGATAACGTGCATGCCACTCGTTGCTGGGAAGTACCTGGCTCGCAGCGTTAAAGAAAGGGAATATGGACGAGACAGATGACGTTTATTGTTGCGTGGCAAGATACAATACAAAGGGTGTAATTTTGTTTTAGAGTGCACTTCCAAAAGAGTGAGTCATGAATATAATTCATTATAAGGTGAACTTGCGCTGGAAAAGAAAATAACACTCAAAGCACGACGATGGCTGCACGCAAAGTAGTGCTTTCTCTGAATCTGATGTACGGATCAAGGCGTCGGTTCGTCATATTGGATTGCTCGTACATTGCAGAACTATCCCGGGTCCTCAAATGTGATGGAGAATGTACGCCAGTATTGCCTTCACGCGCGCAATCTGACAAGATACCGCACTTTCGCCATTGGATCTGCGGCAACACACTGGCTACCAGAAACACATACAGGACGCCTTGAGCTAACAGATAACTTTGGAAGAGTGGTCAGACGCTAAAAAGAAGCTCACCCCTCCCCCCTAAAATATATGTACAGTTGATTTTAATATTAGCTGAAACATAGTGCTCGAGCTAGAAAGGGCCCCCAAAACCGCACAGCGGTGCTGATATACAAAAAATTTAAAAGCTAAGCACTTTCCAAATATTGGTACTTATAAAACCAGTATTTCGTGGTGCCATGCACTCCTGTAGTCCAGGGGCCAGTTCCACCACGGCTACTGTGTCAGAGTTCATGTATATGTCAGCATTATTTGAGCAAAACGTGAACAAGGTGAATGCAGGAGCCAATGTTTCGACAACTGGACTTGTCTTCTTCAAGGCCAATCACAGTACAGTATCACAGCACAGTAACACAATCACAGTTCACAGTTCGGTGACAGACAGCGGATGAAACCACCGATACCATTTCAGAAGCTTCCTATACCCGCAGGCGCGTGCTGCGTGGTGCGATAACATTTGTTAGGCGGTGAAACGTGGTCGTCCGAAAGAGATATACAAGTACACGTGTCACCTCAACCGTGAGGAACGAGATTGAGTTGAGTAGTGGTTAGCAGCCTAGCTCTATCTAGCAATGCTGTAATCGACGTGCGTCTGAAGCTGGTATATGTATATATATACGTTTATGTAAACAAGACGGATTGTTTCGCGCCAAACGCGCAGGTATAGCATTTGAAAAAGGAAAAAAGAGACGAACGTCTCAAGAAATAAAATATAAACGTCAGTAAAAACGTATGCCATAACAAACATCATAATATATATATATGTATATATATATTGTCACGGCTCACTGGAGACAAAAGCGGAGTGCAGTATTTATTCGAGAGAGTTCGGGCAAGCGCTCAGTCCAGACTTCTTCTCTAGCGCCTCGCTTGCACAGACGAGGTCGTCGTCTTTATCGTCAGCGTGGTTGGGCACAGATGGTGTCGCAGCATTTGCCCCCCTCCAGAAGGAGCATCGTCCCGATGCTCGGCGGGTAGCAGGCGGTGTCCAGCAAACCACAGAGTGTCCCATGTCATTCAAAAAAATAAGGTTTCATGCGCACCACGTGCACAGTGTCAGGCAGGTCGTGACGGCGCCTCGAGCAAGATGGGCTGTCAGGAACGACTTCATAGTTGACGTCGCTAAGGCGTCGTAGAACCTTGTACGGCCCGAAGTATCGGCGCAGACGTTCCTCCGCGAGGCCTCGGCGGCGTACTGGAGCCCAAACCCAGACTCTCTGGCCGGGCTGGTAGACGACACATCGATGGTGTTGATTGTAACGTCGGGCATCACGGTCTTGCTGGCTGGCTATGCGAACGCGCGCGATCTGTCTTGCTTCTTCGGCGCGCTCCGTAAAATCTGCGGCGTCAGTCTCGGAATCGCTGGAATCATGAGTAAGCATAGCATCCAGCATTGTAGTTACATCTCGACCATGGAGGAGACTGAATGGCGTCATTCTTGTTGTTTCTTGCCGAGCCGTACTATAAGCAAACGTTACATAGGGTAATATTTGGTCCCAGTTCTTGTGTTCCACATCGACATACATGCACAGCATGTCTGCGAGAGTCTTGTTGAGGCGCTTCGTAAGTCCATTGCTTTGCGGGTGATAGGCTGTCGTCCTTCTGTGTGCCGTACCACTGAGGGTGAGTGCAGTTCGCAAAAGTTCAGCCGTGAACGCGGTTCCCTTGTCGGTTACGATGACCGCCAGAGCACCGTGCCTCAGGACGACGTTTTCGATGAAGAACTGTGCGGCCACGGCTGCTGTGCTGCTAGGAAGTGCCTTGGTTTCAGCATATCGCGTGAGGTAATCTGTCGCAACTATGATCCATTTATTTCCGGCAGAAGATATTGGGAATGGGCCCAAAAGGTCCATCCCAATTTGTGCAAACGGTGTTTCCGGTACTGGAACGGGATGTAATAAACCGGCAGGTTTCGTAGGTGGCACTTTTCGTCGCTGACAGTAAAGGCACGTTCGAACGTAGTGCTTCACCTGTGCTGAGAGCCGTGGCAAGTAATACTTCTCCTTGATCCGTGCTAATGTTCTTGTGTAGCCTAAGTGACCTGAGGTAGCTTCGTCGTGACAGGTCCGCAAAATTTCATTGCGGAGAGGTTTAGGGACGACTAGCAGATATCTCTTCCCTGTTGAAGAGAAGTTCCTCCTAAAAAGAACACTGTATCGTAGGCAGAATGATGACACGTGCCTTGAGAACAATCTGGGCTTGTTTGTGGTGCGGCCTTCTAAGAAATCAATAAGTGACGCGAGCTCCTCGTCCTCTTGCTGTTGTTGAGAGATGGTGGCCGCATGAACAACCCCCAAAAAACCTGCGGATTCATCATCGTCTCCGCCTGATGACTCGATCGGCGATCTGGAAAGGCAGTCAGCGTCTAAGTGCTGCCTTCCCGATTTATAGACCACTGTCATGTCGTACTCTTGAAGCCGTAGGCTCCTGCGTGCCAAACGTGCAGATGGATCTTTCATGTTGGTCAACCAAGAGAGAGAATTGTGGTCACTTATAACTTGAAATGGGCGGCCGTATATGTACGGGCGGAACTTGGTAACAGCCCATACTACAGCCAAGCATTCCTTCTCGGTGGTGGAGTAGTACGACTCGGCACGTGACAATGTTCTACTCGCGTAAGCGATGACTCGCTCAGCGCCGTCTTGCCGTTGAACAAGGACGGCGCCTAGACCTACGTTGCTGGCATCGGTGTGGATCATTGTCGGCGCATCCACGTCAAAGTGGGCAAGAACAGGCGGAGTTTGTAGGTGGTGCCGCAACTCGTTAAATGCCGCCTCCTGCTCCTCGCCCCACACAAACGTGACATCTTCTCTGGTTAAGCAGGTGAGCGGTGAGGCGATGCGTGCAAAACCAGCAGTAAATCGCCGGTAATATGCGCATAGGCCCAGGAAGCGTCTGGCTGCCTTTTTGTCTCTAGGCCTTGAAAACTTTGCGACGGCTGTGATTTTCTCAGGATCAGGTCTGACACCTGTGTGACTTACTACGTGGCCCAAAAACTGCAGTTCTTCATAGCCAAAGTGGCACTTTTCAGGTTTTAAGGTAAGCCCAGCGGACCGTATGGCTTGAAGAACCTACCGTAGCCGTCTGAGATGTTCATCAAGTGTGGCAGAATAAACAATGACAACGTCTAGGTAGACTAAGCAAGTCTTCCACTTAAGGTCTGAGAGAACGGTATCCATTAGTCTTTAGAACGTGGCTGGGGCGGAACACAATCCAAACGGGAGAACTTTGAATTCATAGAGCCCATCAGGCGTTATAAAAGCCGTCTTTTCGCGATCCCGCTTATCGAGCTCTATTTGCCAGTATCCACTTTTCAAGTCCATCGATGAGAAGTACCGTTCATGCCGTAGCCTGTCGAGGGAATCGTCGATGCGTGGTAAGGGGTACCCATCTTTTTTTTGCAACCCGATTGAACTTGCGATAATCGATACAAAACCGCAGGCTACCATCCTTCTTCTTAACGAGTACCACGGGCGATGCCCAAGGGCTTTTTGACGACTGGATGACATCATCTTCGAGCATTTTCTTGACTTGCTGCTGTATTGCTTCCCGCTCTTTCTCAGCCACGCGATACGGATGCTGTCGGATGGGTATTGCACCTTCCTCCGTAATGATGCGGTGTTTCGTCAGTAGAGTTTGACGTACTCGGGAGGTTGCAGAGAAGTAGTCCTTAAAATCGTCAAGCAGTTCCCTGAGACTTTGTTTCTGTTGCGGCGCTAAACCTGGGTCAACATCGACGACGGGTGCATATGGCATCGTATCGGTGGTCGATTCCTCTTTTACAGCAAAGCAGTGTTGAACGTGGTCAATTTCATTAAAGTACGCCACAACGGTGCCTTTACTGATGTGCCGGCGTTCATGGGTAAAATTTGTCAGAAGTACCTCTGTGCGACCACCGATTAGGCTAACGATACCGCGAGCGATGGCAACACCTTGATGGAACAGAAGTGCAGTTAGTTGTTAGGCTACACCGTCCTTGTTAAATTGTTCTCCGCAACTGACGGAGACAAGACTGCATGATAGTGGTGGTATGCAGACGTCGTCGTCAGCGACACGTAACGATGTACGTTGGCGCTCTTCGTCTTGGCTCGTGTCTGTACTAGTTGACAAGGTTATCTCGCCGTCCCGTATGCTAACCATGGCGCCGTACTCCCGCAAGAAGTCCATTCCAAGGATGAGGGATCTGCAGCACTTTTTTAAAATAATAAAACTGGCGACAAAAGCTGTATTGCCTATCTGGAGTCGTGCAGTACATTTTCCTATAGGTGTCATTATCTGGCCCCCGGCATTTCGAATATAAGGGCCCGTCCATTGCATTTTGACTTTGTTAAGCCGGTCTGCCAACTGCTCACTCATTATCGAAAAGTCTGCGCCAGTATCAACTAAAGCTGTCCCGTCGTGCCCATCAATCGTTAAGAGTAGGTCGGCACTCACAAATTCGTCGGCGTTCCGTTTCTGCGGGTTGCTCTGCTCGTTCCTCTGTGATGTTGGGGGTCTTTCGGCGGTTCGGCGACTTGCAACCTTCCCCCCGGAGGTCGCCGATTTCAGTTTCCCCGCCGTGGGCTTGGAGAGCGGCCTCTGACCACGTCGGTGAAACTGCGACGGTTCGGCGAAGAATAACGGAACGGAGACGGCGAGCGCGACCGCAGATTAGCTGAGCTGCCTTGTTCCCGAGTGACACTGTCGTCGAAGCGTCGATGTCTCTCTGGAAACTGTCGCGGTGTGGAAGGTGACATTTCCTGGGTGCCACCCTGGCGATGAGGGCAAAAACGATAAATATGCCCTGGTTCGCCACATTGAAATCACAATGGTCGGCGATCAGCGGTGCGCCATACGTCGGTCCTGCGAAGCTGGGGTCGCCTGAAATGCTCCCTCTTTGTCCAGGCAGCAATGGGTGGCCGCTGGTGGTACTGCTGTACTGGCCCGGTAGAAATCGGGCGACTAACAGCGTCTGCGTAGCTGTATGCGCGCGGCTCGAAGCGTGTCTCGGGACAACGTTCAGGGAGTGGCTCAGGTGATGCAAATGCTTGCCGGATTTCTTGGCGGACAACTTCAGCGACCGAAGCAACAGTGAACTCCTTCGGTGTCGCAATTTGCTTCGCAATCTCCTCGCTCACAATGCCTCTTATTAGTTCACGCAGCGAGGTCTCGTCTGTCCCTGTCAGCACTCCGGCTCCTGCAGGCGCATCGTTAGTCAGGCGTTCGTATTGCCGGCAACGCTGCTGCAGCGCCCGCTCGATTGCTGTGGCTTCCTTAATGAACTCTTCTACTGTTGTAGGCGGGTTACGCACAAGACCAGCGAATAGCTGTTCTTCGACGCCGCACATGAGATGGCTCAGCTTTTTCGAACCAGGCATGTTGTGATCCGCGCGGCGAAACAAACGAGACATGTCCTCGGCAAACATCGAAACACTTTCCCTGGGCTTCTGAATGCGCAACTCGAGAAGGCGTTGTGCATTATCGCGGCGATCAGTGCTTCCGAAGGTGTCAAGTAGCCGACGGCAAAATTCGTCCCACGTTGTCAAATGTGCCTAGCAGTTTTGGAACCACGTCCTTGCGCTACCTTCAAGAGCGAAGGACACATTGGAAAGCTTCTGGTCCAGACGCCACTGATTGACCTTAGCTACGCGTTCGTACTGGTCCAGCCAGTCTTCGGCGTCTTCATACGTGTCACCGTGGAAGCTAGTGGGGACTAGATTGTTTTGAATGGTCACTTGTGTTCGACTTATACATATATATATATTGTCACGTGGTAGTGACTGTGAAGAAAGCAGCGAAACTGAGAAAGACGAAACGAGCGTTTTATTGGGCGAACTTGTGCCCTCAAAAAGAAGCTACACTCAAAGAACGGCGACAGCGGCGAACACAGTCGGCGATCGCCAAAAATCTGATCAGTGGGTCAAGCGCGTTGGCTTTTATACATCAGTCGTCGAATGTTCCAGAGTAATCGCTGGGACCCGCGTGCCTTCCACAAAGTTCTACACCAATCGCGGCGCGCACACATGCGATCAGATTACACAAGGTTCGGTCACAGACAGCGGATGGAAGCATGGATAACATTCCAGAAACTTCCGATACATTTAGACGCATCCTGCGGTGAGCCATAACATCTCGTGGACGGTGAAACGTGTCGCCCGATTAAGACAAACAAGTACATGTGTCAATAACCCCCTCTTAAAAAGCATCGACCCGATGCTGCAAACGAAAGTAATAAATGAAAACAACCGTAGCAAAGAAAACAACAAAATTAGGAAGTTCGTAAGCGTCCGTAAAATGGTTTAAGACGCACCACGTGGATCACTTCAGATTGTGAGCGGCGACGCTGTGAATGCGAAATGCCGTCTGGCACGACCTCATAGTCCAGAGCGCCAATACATCGAATAACCTTGTAGGGTCCGAAATAGCGTCGCAATAGTTTTAAACTCAGTCCTCTTGGCGTATCGGGGTCCAAACCCAAACACGGTCGCCGGGCTGGTAATCGACCAAGCGTCGTTGGAAGTTCTAGTGTCGGTGGTCGGTACACGGTACACATGGCCGGCTTCTCCGCAGTGATAACAGAGCGGGCGGTGGTCGGGGGCTCGCCAAATGTCCGTCTTCCTCGCGTAGGTGCGCTGGGCGACGGGTGGGCATGGTGGCGGCGGCGGCGGCGGACGATGGAATTACGTCGTTGCAGGGCCCTGGCGTGGTCGCGGAGGCGGACCTTGACGGCCTGCGACGGCGGCGTACGTCATCGCTTCTGGCTGGGGCTGCGGTAATTGTGGTTGCACCTTAGGAACTCCAAGCGATCGATGCGCCTCCACGATGTCGGCGATCGAGGCCACATGAGGCTGCGACGAAGGCAAGACCTTGCGCAGTTCTTCGCGCACAATGGCCCTGATGGTCTCGCGCAGATCGTCCATGGCCAGTGATTGAATTCTTGCGTAGTTGGTAAAGTTTGTACGGCGGTTGAATTGCCGGTTCCGCATTTCGAGTGTCTCCTCGATGCTGGTGGCCTTACGAAGGAACTCTTCTATGGTCTTCGGTAGGCTTCGTATCATTGCGCCAAAAAGTTCTTCCTTTACACCACGCATGAGTAGGCGGACTTTTTTCTCCTCGGGCATATCCGGGTCGCCGTGGTGGAACAGACGGCTTATTTCTTCCGTAAATATGGCAATGTTCTCGTTAGGTAGCTGCACCCGGGCGTCCAGCATAGCTTCGGCCCTTTCCTTGCGCATGACGCTCGCAAAGGTGCGCAGGAAGCAGCTACGGAACAGGTCCAATGTTGCCATAGTCGACTCCCGGTTCTCAAACCACGTTCTGGCGGCGTCTTCTAAGGCGAAGTATACATGCCGCAGCTTGTCGTTGGAGTCCCAGTTGTTGAAAGTCGAGATTCCTTCGTAGGTCTCCAGCCAGGATTCCGGGTCTTCAGTAGCTGCTCCGTGGAAGGTCGGTGTGTCCCGATGTTGTTGCAGGATAACGGGGGACGCTGGGGCAGCCACTGGGGCAGCTACTGGGGTTGTCTTGGCAACGATCTTCTTAGTATTCTCAGGT
This sequence comes from Dermacentor andersoni, assembly GCF_023375885.2. NCBI lineage: Eukaryota > Metazoa > Arthropoda > Arachnida > Ixodida > Ixodidae > Dermacentor > Dermacentor andersoni. Next base: position 197,195,018 of record NC_092816.1, on the reverse strand, counting down.
AGCAGTCCGTGCTCTGGGGGCAGTCCTGGCAGTCTGCGGCTAGCACGCTGGTCTTGGACGATGTCGGTTTTGCCCTTGGGCTTCGGGCTTAGATCGCGGCTTTGCGGGGGCGTTCGGCACATGAACGCACAAGCACCTCCAGCAAATGCCACGTGGTAGTGACTGTGAAGAAAGCAGCCAAACTGAGGAAGACGAAACTAGCGTTTTATTGGGTGAACTTGTGGCCTCAAAAACAGGCTACACTCAAAGAACGGCGACAGCGGCGAAGACAGTCGGCGATCGTCGAAAATCTGATCAGCGGGTCAAGCGCGTCGGCTTTTATACATCCGTCGTCGAATGTTTCAGAGTAATCGTTGGGACCCCCGTGCCTTCCACAAAGTTCTACGTTATTCGCGTCGCGCGCACATGCCATCAGATTACACAAGGTGCGGTCACAAAGAGCGCATGGAAGCATCGATAACATTTCGTGGACGGTGAAACGTGTCGCCCGATAAAGACAAACAAGTACACGTCAATATATATATATATATATATATATATATATATATATATATATATATATATATATATATATATATATATATATTGCCGCTGGGCTTCACGAGCCAGCGCTGAAAAAGAAGTTGGGACTGGAACGCGCGCTCAGCAAGAGACGGGCGCTGGAGTAGAAGAAGTAGAAGCTGAGGACGCCGGCTTGAATTTATTGTGCGCCATCTTGTACAACTGTCTGCCTCGCCGACGCCAGGCACATCTTACATTGTTTTTTCGTGACAAAACTGGTGGAGGTGCGGGGTACGGTTCATCCGATGCTACAAACTCCTCCTGGTAGCAGGAGTACCAGCCCTATACTAGTGGACACCCCTGTTCACCGGGCAAGCAGGAGAATCCGAGGATTGCCTCCGGAGCTTGATCCTCTCTCCGCAACAACATCGACGCCCGCACACACCAGTATGGAAGGAACATCGACGTCCCTACCGACCACTAGGCAAGGTACGGCCACAACGGCAACTCAGTATCTGCTGCAGAATATCCGAGTGCCGAAAGTGTTCCACGGGGATATCTTCGAGGATGTAGAAGACTGGCTAGCCCAATTTGAGCGCCTTGCCGAGATAAACGAATGGAGCGACGCGGCGAAGTTAAGGAACGTCCATTTCAGCTTGGAGGACTGTGCCCGCACTTGGTGCGAGAACCGAGAAGGGCTCATCAAATCGTGGCTCGAGTTCCGTCGTGCCTTGCTAGAGACCTACACCAATGCTGATCGCCGCGAACGAGCCGAACGGGCACTCCAATCCCGCATTCATCTGCCGAACGAGAGCGTGACGTCGTACGTCGAGGATATGACGCGCCGCTTCCGTCGGGTGGACCCAACCATGTCCGAGGAAAAGAAGCTCGCCATCTAATGCGGGGAGTTAAGGAACAGCTATTTGGTGGCCTTGTTCGAAGCCCGCCGAAGACCGTGGCTGAATTTTTAACCGAAGCCACCACGATGGAAAAGATGTTACACCAGCGCTCAGCTTTCTATGAAAGGCAATTGAACGCAACTTCACCTTCGGACCAGCGCTCAGCTCCGTATGACAGGCACGCGAACGCTGCTTCACTGACGGACGCGATGGCCTTTGGAAACGTGGACGTTCTCCGAGACCTTATCCGCTCTGTGGTGCGTGATGAGCTTCAACGGCTCACCTGCCCGCCTCAGCCCACGCTAAGTTCCATTTCTGCCCTTGTGAGGAACGAAGTGCAGCAAGCGATCCAACGTCCCGTTCCAAGCAGCAATGCGCCGCCTGTGACAGCACAGTTGCAGCGGCCGTCATATGCGGAAGTTTTGAGGCGAGTCCCTGTCCGTGCTCCGACCCATTTCGACCCCACCACGTCTTACGCCGCGTCATACGCCCCACCGCTCCCATCAGTGCAACCGATCCAACGTATGGAGGATCGGCGCCCGCTCGAAAGGAAGTCTGACGTCTGGCGTACCCCGGACAGAAGGCCTCTGTGTTATCATTGTGGAGAAGCCGGTCACGTATACCGCGAATGCCCATACAGCCGCCTCGGACTGCAAGGTTTTGCCGCGGATTCACCAAGGCCCAGATATGGCGAAAGGCCAAGGGCGATTGAAGAATACTTGACCCAGCAGAGTATGCCACTGTTCCCGCGGCGGCAGTCGCCCTCGCCGTCCCCCAGGCGTTCTTCCCCCGCTCCTAGAAGCCCCCCAATGGCAGCGCAGGGACGATCGGCAAGCCCTCGCCGGGAAAACTAAGAACAGCGACCTTCGGGGGCGAGGCCACTGATAGTCGCCCTTCCAAAGACCTCCCATCGACGCGAGCACGGTCTATTCAGCACGATTCAGCGACGAGAGCAGCCGAACTCAGCGACAGACTCTCGCTAGACATACCAGTTGTGCTCGACGGCCGCCACGTTAGTGCGTTATTGGACCCGGGGGCCGACTACTCAATCTTGTGCGGAAAACTAGCGAAGGAACTTAGAAAAGTCATCACGCCTTGGAAATTCGTACTGCTGGCGGGCACATCGTAACACCGTTGGGCATGTGCACGGTCAGAGTACAAATTCGTGGGTCCACGTTTCCAGCCAGCTGCCTTATACTCCGCGATTGTTCTCGGGACCTCATCTTGGGCGCCGACTTTCTGCGAGAGTATGGTGCCATTATAGACCTCCGGGAGCGCACAGTGACTTTTTCGACAGAAAGAGCAGCGAACAACCGCGACAATTGCCGACGTAACGCGCTTCGAGTTTACGCCGACAGTGTAACTGTACCACCACGCGCAAGTGTCCTGGTAATGGTCGTATGCGACGATCTGCGTGACGGTGAAGCTGTTGCAGAGGGCAATTGCTCTCTTATGCTTACTCATGGTGTATGTGCAGCCTTTAGTCTCATTATGCTTCGAGGTGGATTTTCGGCGCTCCTCGTGACGAATTTCAGCCAGGAACATCGGCACCTATTTCGTCGTACTACTATCGCTTTCGCTGAGCCCATAGCCGACGTTGCTGAATGCTTCGCGTCTATGACGAAGGAGAACGCAGCTCAGACACTCAGCAATATCGACATCAATTCAGACCTTTCGGAGGAAAAGCAGAAAGCGCTGCGCGAGTTGCTCCTTCGGTTCAAGGAGTGCTTCGCATCTTCCTCTAAGGTACGCCAGACGCCCATCACGAGGCACCGAATAATCACGTATGACGATTCTCCTCCCATACGACAACTGCCTTATCGCGTATCGGCGAAAGAGCGCAACGTTATTAATGCACAAGTGAAAGAAATGGTCGACGATGACGTCATACAACCATCCCAAAGCCCTTGGTCATCACCGGTGGTCCTCGTCAAAAAGAAAGACGGAACGCTTAGGTTCTGCGTTGACTACAAACAGTTGAATAACGTCACAAAAAAAAGTCTAACAAATCATCGATCCGCTTCCGCGGATCGATGATTCGTTAGATCAACTGCGGCGAACCAGGTATTTTTCATCCATAGATCGGAAGAGCGGATATCGGCAGATCGAAGTTGACGAACGAGATCGCGAAAATCTGCCTTATTTACCCCTGATGGACTGTACGAATTTAAAGTACTTCCATTCGGCCTGTGTTCTGCACCGGCCACATTCCAGCGAATGATGGACACTGTTCTGACGGGTCTGAAGTGGCACTGCTGTTTAGTATACTTAGATGACATTGTCGTGTTCGCGGCGACCTTCGAAGAACATCTGAAGCGTTTAGAGGCGGTACTTGAGGCGCTCCGCTCCGCTAATCTCACACTAAAGCCAGAAAAGTGTCACTTCGGTTACGAAGAGCTGAAGTTTCTCGGGCATGTCGTGAACGCCGATGGTGTCCAGCCTGACCCAGACAGAACATCTGCTGTTGCTGCTTTTCCGACTCCTCGTGACAAGAAAGCAGTACGCCGCTTTCTCGGTCTGTGTGCGTACTATCATCGCTTCATCGCTAATTTCTCGCGCATCGCCGAACCACTCATACGCCTCAGGCGAGAAGACACACCCTTCGTTTGGACGGATGAGCAAGACGCAGCTTTCACCGAGTTACGGCAACGCCTGCAGGAATCACCCGTCCTCGCTCACTTTGACGAGGACGCTGACACCGAGGTACATACCGATGCAAGTAACATCGGTCTTGGCGCTGTACTCGTTCAGCACCAGGAAGGCGTCGAGCGAGTCATCGCTTACGCCAGTTGCACTTTCACGAGCCGAAATCAACTACTCCACCTCCGAGAAAGAGTGTCTAGTGGTTGTGTGGGCCATCATGAAATTTCGGCCTTATCTCTACGGTCGCCCTTTCAAGGTGGTGACAGACCACCATTCCCTGTGTTGGTTAGCCAACTTACGGGACCCATCAGGGCGACTTGCTCGATGGAGTCTCCGTCTGCAGGAGTTAGAAGTTACCATCGTATACAAATCGGGCCGCAAACATGAAGATGCTGACGCGTTGTCGCGCGCTCCCGTCAAAACTTGTGATAAGGACATGGACGAAGACGGCGCATTCCTTGGGGCCCTCACCGCATCTGACTTGATCATACGGCAGCGCGACGACGCCGAAATGCGCCCTGTCATCGATCACCTAGAATGCAAGAATGCTACAATCCCACGACACATTTCTCGCAGTCTTTCGACCTTCTGCCTGCGAAATGGTGTCCTCTACAAGAAAAACTTGAGTGCCAGCGACAAAGAGTATCTATTGATCTTACCTGCCGCCCTTCGTGATGACATTCTCCTAGCCTGCCATGATGAGCCCACGTCTGGACACTTGGGATCTTCACGCACTCTTGCAAGAGTACGCCAGACGTACTACTGGCCCAGACTTTCTACCACGGTGAAGCGTTACGTGCAAAGCTGCCGTGAGTGTCAACGCAGGAAGTCGCCGTCTTTGAAGCCCGGGGGGTTACTCGAACCCATCGCACCACCTAGCGCGCCGTTTGATCAAATCGGAATGGATCTTCTGGGACCCTTTCCCTTGTCAGCCAGCGGAAACAAGTGGATTATAGTCGCCACGGACTATCTAACACGCTAAGCCGAGACGAAAGCTGTACAGCGTGCCACGGCCTACGAAGTTGCCCAGTTCTTTATCGATCACATAGTCCTCAGACATGGTGCCCCATCAAATGTCATCACCGACAGAGGCACTGCCTTTACGGCCCAACTGATAGAGGACATATTCGAGCTGAGCTGTACACAGCATCGCAAGGCGACTGCCTATCATCCGCAGACCAACGGACTGACGGAACGGCTAAACAAAACCATAGCTGACATGCTGTCTATGTATGTGGACGTCCAGCATAAAACATGGGATCAAGTCCTGCCGTACGTTACATTCGCGTACAACACCGCCATTCAGGAAACCACACGATTTACACCGTTCCGTCTTGTCTACGGGCGCGAGGTCCAGACCACGCTAGACGCTATGCTCCCGCACGACACCGACGCATCACTTACTGCCGACGCCGAGCAACTTACTCAACACGCAGAGGAAGCTCGTCAACTCGCGCGCATACACATCGCGAAGCAGCAGAGTACAGACGCACGGCAAGTCATTCGACATCGGCAAGTCGAGCACCAGCCAGGTGACCAAGTCTGGGTGTGGACTCCAGTCCGTCGCCAGGGGTTGTTTGAGAAGCTCCTTAGTAGATACTTTGGACCCTACAAAGTGATACGCCGCGTTAGTGAAGTGAACTATGAGGTCATTCCCAACGGCGCCGCGTCGCCTCGGCGTCGACAGCACCCCTCGGAGATAGTGCATGTCATTCGCCTAAAACCGTATATCCCGCGTTAATATATATATATATATATATATATATATATATATATATATATATATATATATATATAGACGATTGATAATCTAATAACCCTAATCGTCCAACGGTTATCTAAACAGCGCATTGCATGACCTGCCCAGCTCCATTTTTTGTCTCTTGATATGTTAATTAGAATATCGTCTATACCCGTTTTCTCTCTGACACAAGCCGCTTTTTTTCTGTCCTTGTTCTGTCCAAGCCGCTTTTTTCTGTCTCTGTCAATTTTCATTCCATCGCTCTTTGCGCGGTTCTTAACTTGTTCTCAAGCTTCTTTGTAAGTCTCCAAGTCTCTGCCCCATGTGTCAGCACCAGTAAAATACACTGATTGTATACCTTACATTTCAATGATAATGGTAAGCTTCCAGTCCGAAGCTGACAATGTCTGCCGTAAGCACTCCAACCCATTTTACTCTTCCGTGAATGTCCTTCTTATGATCCGGCTTTCTTGTGATTAATGGACCTAAGTGAACGTACTCCTTCACAGACTCTAGAGGCTGAGTGCTGATCCAGAACTACTGTTCCCTTGCCTGGCTATTGATCATTATCTTTGTCTTCTGCATATTAATCTTCAACCCCACTCTTACATTCTATCTGTTAAGGTACTCAATCATTTCTCCGAATTTGTCTGCAGTGTTGCTGCATAGAACAATGTCATCTGCAAACCAAAGATTGCTGAGATATTCGCTGTCGATCCTTACTCCTAAGCCTTCATAGTTTAATAACTTGAATACTTCTTCCAAGAACGCAGTGCATAGCATTGGAGAGATTGTGTCACCTTGTCTGACGTCTTTCCTGATAGGTATCTTCCTACTTGTGTAGAATTGAGGTGGCTGTGTAATCTATGTATATATATTCCAAGATATTTATGTAAACGGTCTGTACTACATGATTGCGTAATGCCTCTATGCCTGCTGGTATCTCTACGGAATCAAATGCCCTTTTGTTATCTATGAAAGTCGCATATAGACGCTTATTGTGCTCTGCTGATTTCTCGATTACCTGAATAATGACATGGATGTGATCCACTTTAGAGTATCCCTCCTTGAACCAGATTGTACCTTTGGTTGACTAAAGCCCAGTGTTGCGCTCATTCTATTGCAAAATATATTGGTAAACATTTTATACAATATCGGAAGTAAGCTAATGGGCATATAATTTTATTCAATTCTTTAACGTCTCCTTTTTTGTGGATTAGTATAATGTTGGAATTCTTCCATTTCTCTAGGACCCTTGCAGTCAATAGACACTTCGCATAGAGGACCGCCAGTTTTCCAAGCATTATGTTTTCTCCATGTTTGAATAAATCGACTGTTATTCCATCTTCTCCTGCCGCTCTTCCCCGTTTCGTGTCTTGCAAGGCCCTTCTGACCTAATCGTTAGTTACAGGAGTTTCTGTATCCCATTCATTACTGCTTCGAATGGAGGTATCTTGGCTCCTGTGGGTACTGTACATGTTAATTATAGAATTCTTCCGCTGCTTTTACTATACATTCGAGGTTGCTGATGATATTACCCTGCTTATCTTTTAGTGCATACATCTTAGTTTGTTCAATGCAAAGTTTCCTTCTCATTGATTTCAGGATGCGAACATTTTTTATGGCTTCTTCGGTCTTTCTCACGTTATAGTATCGAATATCCCTTATTTTCGCATTGTTGATCAGTTTTGACAGTACCGCGAATTCTATCTTATCTCTTCAGTTAGACACTTTCATTATTTTAGTTTCCTTATTGGGTCCTTTGTTACTTGGGGGTACTCGCTTACTGGTTGCCTTGGGGCATCCTAGTTCAATTTCTGCCTCGGAAACCAGCCTACTTACGCTTTCATTCATTACCTCTCCGTCATCTTCATCTTTCTGTTCTAAGGCTGCGTATTTGTTTGCAAGTACCAACCTGCTTTTACGCTTACTGCCTGTATGATGGGCGGCTTTTCCTTGACCAAGTTTACTCTTTTTTTCCGCAGATTGAGATGAATCTTAGCCGTCGCCAACCTTGGATTACTGCACTTTACGTCACACTTCTACATCCTGCACTATACTGGGGTCGGCAAAAAGTGTGAGATCAGTTTCATTTCTTATTTCATCATTACGGGTTTTCCAGGTCCGCTTTCTGTTTGTAGGCTTCCAGAAAAAGGTGTTCATTATTCTCATCTTATTCCTTTCTGAGAATTCTACTGGCATTTCTCCTCAAGCGTTCCTAGAATTGATGCCGTAGCGGGCAATTGGTCATTCACCAGCCTGCTTTCCCGCAACTTTTGGATTGAAGTCGCCTATTACTGCATAAAAGTTAGTTTGGACTTGTATTATTGCTAATTCAACATCTTCGTAAAACGGATCTACTTCATAATCATCGTGACTGGATGTTGGAGCTTACGCTTTACTACCTTTATTCTATACCTACTATTCAGCTTTATTACTACTACTGCTAACGTCTCTTATAATGCTGTAGAATTCGTCATTGTGGCCCGCTATATCCTTGTGGATTAGGAATCCTACCCCGTATTGCTTCTCACCTAAAAGGCCTCTATAGCAGAGTGCATGGCCATTATTTAGCAATGTGTAAGCCTCCCTAGTTCTTCTAATCTCGCTGAGGCCAATGATAAGCCAAACGATGCCTGATATTTACTCAAGGGTCCTGCTAAGCTATTGCCTCACTCGACAGACTTCAGGTGTTGACAGGGTAAATTTTCATTTATTATTCATTTATTTTGCTTTTATAAATTTTACAATACGTTTACTATAAATAATCTACTGTATGAAATAAATATCAAGATTTTATAATTAAAGTTTAGGTATTATGATAACATCTATTAATCATATTATAAGAAGCGAAGAAACCAAGACACCTAGTAAACACAGAGGAAACTACTTCTACTCATAATTGAATGAAAGAAATTATAAATTTATGCAAATGAAAGTGAATGAAAAAACGACTGGCCGCAAGTGGAACGCGAACCCACCTCTTGGCATTACGTGTTCGATGCTCTTACCAATAGAGGTGACGCGCCCCATTTCCCTATCCACTTTCGGGTGTATTTATGTTTTAGTACCAGGAATAACTCTCCTGGCGCTCGGTTTTCTTTCTTCTCGTTCATTACATAACAAGGGTTCCGGATCCGGAAACATTGATGCCTTCAAGTAGCATTTGTGGGTTCATTAACCAGCTGCCATCCCCGAAATAGAAGTGTGCGCCGAGACGTGGGTGCGCCGCCGCCGTCGTCCATATTTCTTGTCGGCGAAATCAGCGCGCCGATTAAACAGGAAGAAAAATTGTTTATGTCAGTTCAGCTTCGTTTGAGATATTGTGCTGTCTTGTTTAATCCTTTTGCCTGCCTCTAGCATAGAATCATGGCGAGCAGGGAAGCAAAAATAACACAATACAAGCAAAAATAACCCCGCTCTCCACGCGTCTGCACATGCGTATCGTCAGAATTCAGGGCAACGCTGGATTCCGAAACATCTCCTACAAAAGCGCAGTATCACACAACAAGAAGAAACAGCGGCATCGGAAGGTCTCAATCACGGCTTGATGGTTACGGGCACCGTATTCTGAACGTTTTCATTTTTCCGGGGGAGGGGGGGGAGCGACCAACTTTCCGAACCCCATTTATATATATATATATATAAACGAGACGAACGTGGGTTAACCGGGGGCTCGATTTTTATTAGTCATATCATAAGAAGCCATCAAACACTCACACCAAGGACAACATAGGGGAAATTACTTGTGCTTAATAAATGAAATGAAGAAGCGATAAAATATGGGAAATTAAAGTGAATGAAAAACAACTAGTCGCTGGTGGGAACCGAACCCACAACCATCGCATTTCGCGTGCGATGCTGTACCAATTGAGCTACCGCGGCGCCGTTTCCCCGTACACGTTCGCGGGTATTTATGTGTCCTAGCAGAACCCTGGGAGTGTTAGCAAGCGCCACCACTCACAGACCTTGGCGGCGGACGTAGAACGTCCTTTTTGCCGCAGGCGTCACGAGAACGTGATCTTCTTGGGTGGCTAACGGTAGCTCAATTGGTAGAGCATCGCACACGAAATGCGAAGGTTGTGGGTTCGGTTCCCACCTGCGGCAAGTTGCTTTTTCATCAAGTTTATTTTCCATTTTTTATCGTTTCTTCATTTCATTTATTACGCACAAGTTAGTTAGTTAATTCGGATTTAATGGCGCAAAAGCGACTAAGGCAATGCTGCGCCAGTCACAGGACAGTGTAAGATCCAATGTTAATGCAGCATTAGCTGTGTCACCTTAAAGTCGATGTAGATAACCGGTTTCATCTAAAAACTCCAACAAGTTAGTGAATGGCACTAGTGGATCATCGCCCAATATTAAGGCAGGGTGCAAAGGTATATGAAAGTGATAGAAATTTTTGAAATGTTTCCGCCTCTGCGTTTCAGTGTGTGGACATGATATAATGATGTGTGTTACTGTAAGCGGTTCATGACATTTCTCGCATATTGGTGGGTTTTCGTTTCGAAGTAAAAAATTGTGTGTTAGATGCGTGTGTCCAATTCGAAGTAGAACCGTTCTTGGTGAATGCGTGATTTCCACTCGCGAAGCGGGGGTTTAGTCATATGTAACTTGTTATTTACGCACGAGTTATATTCTTGTTGCCATTTTGATGCTAGGGCCTTACGAACCGCTCGGATGCTGTCTTTGTATGGAAGTGTTATGTGTGTTATGCTTTTGTGCGCTGCCATGGATGCGCTTCTATCTGCAGCTTCATTCCCTGCTATCCCAACATGGCTTAGAACCCAGCAGAATCGTATGGTTCCTTCGTATTTCTTGTTAAATACTATCTTTAAGATATTGCCAAGCAGGGCTTCAGACGCGGAGTTCAAGTTTAGGGCTCTTAGGGCACTTAACGAGTCGGTATAAATAATAGCATTCTTCTGCTTGTCGGAAGTAATTTTCTTAACTGCCATCCATATGGAATAAACTTCGGCGGTAAACACTGAAGAAAAATTATTTATCCGGATGTTGTTTTCACAATTTTTTGTTACGATCCCGACACCTACGTATTCTTGTGTTTTAGAGCCGTCAGTGTAAAATTGAGTGTAATTTTTATATTTTTCTTGAATAGCTCGGAACTCTTGTATTATGTGTTTTTGATGGATGTCTTTTTTCTTTACATGTGTTAACGTCCAGTCACATAGTTGTGTAAAATTGCACCACGGGGGCAATCTTGGTGGCCTTTCGGCAACCTGCATGGCTTGAGGAGGAACATCATAGGTCTCACAATATTTTTTGTCTCGTAAGATGAGTGGCCGAATTATGTTTGATTTATTTGTGTAGTGTACTCGTAACTTGTACTGTGTTACAATGTTGTAGCTTATACGCTGTGGTGATGACCGAATTCTTAATACATAGCAAAGTGTAAGTTGTGCTCTGCGGTGCTCTAATGAAGGCTCATTAGAGTCAACGTATAAACTTTGTACAGGCGATGTCCTGCAGGCACCACTTGCCAGTCGTATGCCGAGATTATGAACTGGATCAAATCGCTTAATGTAGGACTGCCCAGCTGCGCCATAAACTACACTGCCGTAGTCAAGGATGCAACGTACAAGGGAGCGGTATATACGTAGTAGACATGTTCGGTCATATCCCCAGTGCCTATGCGATAAAACCTTGAGGATATTTTGTGCTTTATTTGCTTTAATTTTTGTTGCGTTAATGCGGGCCAGGAAGTTCAATTTAGTGTCAAACGTTACGCCTAGAAATTTGTAATGTTCTTTGACCGGCAGCTTTGTACCATGCAATGTGAGACCTGGAGTGCAGTGTAACCCTCGCTTCTGGGAGAAGAGAACTGTAACAGTTTTGTATGTTGAGAACCGGAAACGATTTTTGTTAGCCCTTTGTGTAAGATTATTTATCGTTATTTGCAGTTGTCGTTCCCAGGTGGGTAAGTTTGAGGAACGGCAAGCCATTTGCAAATCGTCGACATACATTGAGTGCATAACAGATGATGGGATAATCTTATTTACAGAGTTCATTTAGGCAATGAAGAGCGTCGTGCTCAGAATGCAACCTTGTGGAACGCCATTTTCTTGTGTGAATGCGCGCGAGAGTATTGTGCCGAGACGTACTTGAAATGTTCGATTTGACATGAAATCGGACAGACAATTTAGCTTTCTTCCGCGAATTCCCATGTCAGCCAGGTCTCTCAAAACTCCATATCGCCATGTGGTATCCTATGCTTTTCTAAATCGAAAGCAAACCGCGAGGCAGTATTGCTTGTGAAGAAACGCGTCACGTATTTCATGCTCTAGTTGCACGAGATGGTCAGTGGTGGAGCAGCCACTGAGTGGTCTCAGGACGATTAGAGATTATTACATTCTCAGTAATAGCAACGTCAGACATAGGGGAATTTGAAACATGACAGAACTGCATAGAACCATTGTCACATGTAAACACACACCTAAAATGGATGTGAAGTGCATCGCCTATTAATGTAGTATCATCAGTTGTAACTGTGTTAACCTCTAAAACATCGCTAATCTGTTTACTGGCGGAAATCAGCATCCAGAATTTCTCAGGAGATGACAAAATAATGTTTGTAGGTTTTTCACCGAAATAGGGGTGCTTATGTTTAGAAACTTCCGTTTTTAATTCGGAAGTGAGCTCAGAAATTTTAATATGCAAGACGTCTAAATTGCTCAAGGTACATTATTTGTTCTTCAGGCACTTTTAATGTGTCTATAACTGTAATATCACACGGGAAATTTAGGGAGATTTTCGCTTTTTCTTTTACCATGTATGGAATAAAACGTTTTATGCAGGCCTTTACAAGATCCTTCAATTCATTCAAGATAGTACGTATAACTGCCATACCACTTGAGAATGAATCAAAATTAAAAGAAAGCATATCTAATATAAGCAAATAATCTTTGGGAGAGTCGTTTGGCAAAGAAGTTACAATATGCGATTTGTTTAGAGATGCCCGAAAGAGTTAACAACACATGGTGGTAATTTGAAGTTACAGACAGAACAGCACACTTTCTTGGCAGTTGATCTACTTACGAAGGACAGATTCCGTATTGAACTGCAGTTGCCTTGTATTATTGCGGAGATTTCAGCTATTTCTAGCAAATCAGCGTCGAGGAGGTGCGAGCGGCCCTGCACGAACTAAACAGCAAGTCGGCGGCCGGCGCGGATCACATCTCGAACAGAGCGCTCAGGAACCTCAGCGATGTGGCCATCGAAAACCTCACCGGTTACTACAACAAGTGTTGGAGTGCGGGGTCACTGCCCCAGCAGTGGAAGACTGCCAAGACCATACTCATCCCCAAACCAGGCAAGCCGCCGAACACGGACAACCTCCGGCCCATCTCGCTCACGTCCTGCGTGGGCAAGGTGTTGGAGCACGTCCTCATGTGTAGGTGGCAGGATTACCTGGAGGAGTCGGGACTATACCCCACCACGATCATCGGGTTTCGGCGTTCCCTCGGCACCCAAGACGCGATGATTCTGTTGAAGAAAGATATAATTGACGAAGATACCCTAACGAAAGACAACAAGGCCATTCTGGGGCTGGACCTGCAGAGCGCCTTCCACAAGGTGAAGCACTCTGCAATCCTAGCCCAGGTGTCCAGACTCAACATGGGCGCAAGAACATACAATTATATCAAGGACTTTCTGACGGGACGGACTACTGAGCTCTGCGCCGGCGATCTACGGCTCCAAGAGAAGAGGCTCGGCAGTGTCGGGACCCCCCAAGGCTCGGTCATCTCGCCGTTGTTATTCAACCTCGTCATGATCGGGGTGGCCAAGCGACTCTCTCGCGTCGAGGGCGTCCGGCACACCATCTACGCCGATGACATCACGCTGTGGGTTCCGGGAGGCAGCGATGGTCACATTGAGAGCACGCTGCAAGAAGCCGTCGACGCGATTGAAGACCAGCTGAACGGTTCTGGTTTGATCTGCTCACCGAGCAAGTCAGAACTGCTGGTGTTACCACCGAAATACGTCAGACGTAAGAAGAGCGAAGCGAGGGATTACGAGGCCATCAAGATCGTGACGAGGAACGGCCACGTGATCCCGGAGGTCGACAAAATCCGGGTGCTCGGCATGATCATAGACAAGCGACGGGGCAACGGCGAGACTATTTCCCGCCTTACAGCCAAGATTACCAACGCAATACGTCTCATCAGACGGGTCGCCAACCGCAAGGCCGGGATGAAGGAGGAAAGCTTGATTCGGCTTGTGCACTCCTTCGTAATCAGCCACGTCACCTACGTTGCAGCCTTCCACAACTGGATGCAATGTGAAAGGAATAAAATCGACGCCCTGATACGCCGAGCTTACAAGGCGGCGCTCGGACTACTCGAGTGTACGAGCACCAACAAGCTCCTGAGCCTGGGGGTACACAATACCCTCGACGAAATTGCGGAAGCGCAACGGACCGCCCAGCTGGAGCGGCTCTCTATGACCGAAGCCGGCAGGCGCATACTTCAATACTTGGGCTTCACGCCCGGAGCGAAAGCGGCGAGTAGCGACGTTTCTGTCCCGGACGGAACCCGGCGCCGGATTCGGGTGGACCTCATCCCGAGAAACATGAACCCGGAGTACAACAAGGAGAGAAGAGCGGCGAGGGCCAGGGCCCTCATCGACTTTCACGCCAAGGACGAGCACGCAAGGTTCGTGGATGCGGCAGAATACCAGGGAGACTGCGCGGCGTTCGTAGCTACCGTCATCGAGGCGTCGTCCGGCGCGACGAGGGCAGCGGCGAGCTTACGGGTCCGCGAGGCGTGTCAGGCGGAGGAGGTGGCCATTGCCTTGGCCATTGCCGACCCCGGGTGCCAGACGGTGTTGTGCGATTCCCGAAGTGCAGTGCGGAATTATGCAAAGGGCAAAGTGTGTGGTGAGGCTGTGCGCGTTCTGTGCTCGGCTGACCTGCAACGACAGAATCGGTGTGTTAGAATCAAGTGGTTCCCGGCGCACGCGGGCAACGATTCGTCCGAGAAGCACGATAACCACAACGAGACGGCACACGCAGTGGCGCGAGCGCTAACCAACCGCGCCGCTGCAACCGACCGTCCAACGTGGTGTAGTGCCAAGGACCGCATTACGACGTTCAACGAACTTACCCAGTTCCACCGCCTGGCTCGAAGGACTTTCCCACCCCCGCACACGGGGCTGAGCCGAGCGGAGGCGGTGCTGTTCAGACAATTGCAAACTGGTTCTTTACCCACCCCAGTATTAATGACTCATCTATACCCTAAATTATATGTGAGTGATGTGTGCCGCGTGTGCCAGCGGGAGAGGGCCACCCTGACGCACATCCTATGGGATTGCACCAAGTTCCCCAATGAGACTTCGACAAGTACAACGATTCCTCCGCGACTCGCGGCTGCGGCGGAATGCTACGACCACGAAAGCCAAACCTGGGCCGTCCAGCAGGTCTCGGCGGCTCTTGAAAGACAAAGGCCGAGCGAAAGCGACGGAACGTTGCCCCACAGGGCGACCAACCGCGGGAGTAACACGCGCTGGAGTTGAGTAGAGACCACCCGCTGAGAAGACGTCAGGGCTCGCGTCACGGCGCCATTTAGTCATGGTGTCGTTCTGCAGGCGACTACATGAAGTTGTCTCTCTCTCTCTCTAGCAAATCACAAGAAATGTACTATATCTAACCAGCCTCCCCCTAACTTATCATTCGGAACATTAAGCCGCAGAGTAGGCCAACGTCCGTGGGGCATCATCATCATCATCACCACCATCATCATCATCATCACCATCATCATCATCATCCTGGTTATGCCCACAGCAGGGCAAATGCCTCTCCCATATTTCTCCAACTACCCCGGTCATGTACTAATTGTGGCCATTATGTCCCTGCAAACTTCTTAATCTCGTCCGCCCACCTAACTTTCTGCCGCCCTCTGCTACGCTTCCCTTCCATTGGAATCCATTCCGTAACTCTTAATGACCATCGGTTATCTTCCCTATTCCTTACGTGTCCTGCCAATGCCCATTTCTTTTTCTTGATTTCAACTAAGATATCATTAACTCACGTTTGTTCCCTCACCCAATCTGCTCTTTTCTTATCCCTTAACGTTACACCTATCATTCTTCTTTCCATAGCACGTTGCGTCGTCCTCAATTTAAGTAGAACCCTTTTCGTAAGCCTCCAGGTTTCTGCCCCGTACGTGAGTACTGGTAAGACACAGCTGTTATAAACTTTTCTCTTGATGGGATAATGGCAATCTGCTGTTCATGAGCTAAGAATGCCTGCCAAACGCACCCCAGCCCATTCTTATTCTTCTGATTATTTCAGTCTCATGATCCGGATCCGCAGCCACTACCTGTCCTAAGTAGATGTATTCCCTTATCACTTCCAGTGCCTCGCTACCTATTGTAAACTGCTGTTCTCTTCCGAGACTGTTAAACATTACTTTAGTTTTCTGCAGCTTAATTTTTAGACCCACCCTTCGGCTTTGCCTCTCCAGGCCAGTGAGCATGCATTGCAGTTCGTCCCCTGAGTTACTAATTAAGGCAATATCATCAGCGAATCGCAAGTTACTAAGGTATCCTCCGTTAACTCTTATCCCCAATCCTTCTCAATCCAGGTCTCTGAATACCTCCTGTAAACACACTGTGAATAGCATTGGAGAGATCGTATCTCCCTGCCTGACGCTTTTCTTTATTGGGATTTTGTTGCTTTCTTTATGGAGGACTACGGTGGCTGTGGAGCCGCTATAGATATCTTTCAGTATTTTTACATACGGCTCATCTACATCCTGATTCCGCAATATCTCCATGACTGCTGAGGTTTCGACTGAATCAAACGCTTTCTCGTAATCAATGAAAGCTATATATAAAGGTTGGTCATATTCCGCACATTTTTATATCACCTGATTGACAGTGTGAATATGGTCTATTGTTGAGTAGCCTTTACGGAATCCTGCCTGGTCCTTTGGTTGACGGAAGTCTAATGTGTTCCTGATTCTATTTGCAATTACCTTAGTAAATACTTTGTAGGCAACGGACAGTAAACTGATCGGTCTATAATTTTTCAAGTCTTTGGCGTCCCCTTTCTAATGGATTAGGATTATGTTAGCGTTTTTGCAAGATTCGGGTACGCTCGAAGTCATGAGGCATTGCGTATACAGGGTGGCCAGTTTCTCTAGAACAATCTGTCCACCATCCTTCAACAAATCTGCTGTTACATGATCCTCCCCAGCTGCCTTCCCCCTTTGCATAGCTCCTAAGGCTTTCTTTACTTCTTCCGGCGTTACCTGTGGGATTTCTAATTCCTCTAGACTCTTCTCGCTTTCATTATCGTCGTGGGTGTCACTGGTACTGTACAAATCTCTATAGAACTCCTCAGCTACTTGAACTATCTCACCCATATTAGTAATGATATTGCTGGCTTTGTCTCTTAACCCATACATCTGATTCTTGCGAATTCCTTGTTTCTTCTTCACTGCTTTTAGGATTCCTCCGTTCCTGAGAGCACGTTAAATTCGATCTATATTATACTTCCTTATGTCAGCTGTCTTACGCTTGTTGATTAACTTCGAAAGTTCTGCCAGTTCCATTCTAGCTGTAGGGTTAGAGGCTTTCATATATTGGCGTTTCTTGATCAGATCTTTCGTCTCCTGCGATAGCTTGCTGGTATCCTGTCTAACGGAGTTACCACCGATTCTATTGCACATTCCTTAATGATACCCACAAGATTGTCGTTCATTGCTTCAACACTAAGGTCCTTTTCCTGAATTAAAGCTGAATACCTGTTCTGTAGCTTGATCTGGAATTCCTCTATTTTCCCCATTACCGCTAACTCATTGCTCGACTTCTTATGTACCAGCTGCTTCCGTTCCCTCCTCAGGTCTAGGCTAATTCGAGTTCTTACCATCCTATGGTCACTGCAGCGTACCTTGCTGAGCACGCCCACATCTTGTATAATGCCAGGGTTAGCGCAGAGTATAAAGTCTATTTCATTTCTAGTCTCGCCGTTCGGGATCTTCCACGTCCACTTTCGGCAAGTTGAAGCTTATTCTTAGAACAATTCAATCAGCAGGTGGACTATACGTCAGGAGGTAGCTTTTCAAATCGTCGAAAAAAAAAAAAACAAGAGGGACTGTCTGCGGTTTTCAAAGTGTCCCCACAATAAGTCTAGTTTTGCGATTGTAGTAGGCGTTACAAAATTGCAGCTTTTGCCATAAATTAATTATGCAAGCGCTATGTAACGTTGTGAGTGCATTTTAATATCGGCGCCAAATTTAGCCCGCTGCCCTGACATGACTAAACAGGCCACCCAGGTCAAACTTATCAAACAAGTAGGAAACATCCTGTCCGATTAGTGAGCGAGATGAAACGCTTGCCGGGTGAATACAAGCTTTCGGAAAATCCTTTAACATGGGCCCGAAAATGTTGTGCGAACGTTTTACGCGGTTTCCCAGTGTCCGGAGGAAAGCCTTTGCTACACAAAGCTTACGTTTGCGAGAATATGCGGTTGAGTATCGGGATTCCGTGAGTAAAATTGGTAGCCTTTTAGTTTCTTCAAGTGCTCTAGGGAACACATAATTAACTTTTATGAACGGCACAACATTTTCCAAGCAGCCGTTGCATTACTACAAGTGCCAACAAGACCAAAGTCAGAAACGATACGCGGGCTCCTAGGTTGTAAAATCTGTGCGCGAACTAAAATGCGTTTGGATCAAGTATAGCTTTCAGAAAAACAGTCAGAAAAATTTTGTCCAAGTGCCACGCTGCCCTTATTAGCTACATTTCCCGATGCCCAGAAAGAACTCTACGTTGCGCAATCTTCATACTAAACAGAAAAAAAAAACGGCATATTGATTGCAATTCATCCCAAAATTTTGACGTTACCGGACTAATTGAGAGCGCTACAAAAGTTCATGAACCTTCGTTTTTACAGAATTTTCATGCGTCATACGAAGTTCACCCGCTGTCTTAGGTGAACTAAAGGATGTAGCTTGCTCATGTTTGGTGAAAGTAATGGTGAGCTAATGCGTAGTGAGCAGATAAATTTGAAAGCGGGTATGTTTAGTGCGGCGTTTGCAATAAATTACATATTCTCTGGAGCGTTGTGAGTGTATTTTACGAGCGGCGCAAAATCCAGCCCGTACCTCCCCCAGAAAAAAAAAAATGCCACCGAGATTAAATTTAGTCAGAATGCAGGGAACACTACGGCAAATTTTCGTGCGCAGTTAAATGCGGGCGAAATAAATGCTATATTTGCTAAAAAGATATAAACACTGTTGCAAAATGCTATTGTCATCTATGCTCCCCAATAAAGCAAGATATTTTAGTTTTCATTTTCATTTATTTGTCATTTATGCGTGAACCTATACAAAAAAAAAAAAAATATGCTGGGCTAGTAGCCAAAGGTCCTCTGTCTGTATGCACTGACATGTAAGTCTAATTTACACCAAGCTTATTTTTATTGCAAGCAGGGATCATGTTTAGTGCGAAGTTATAACTTTCTTGGCCAGATTAAAGGTCAAGCAAGTAATTGCTGAGCCCTCCTATTTTTCGCTTACTTGTCTGTGATACGAGGTTTGTAGTACTTTTTCTACGGTGCCCTAGATGATTCACATTTTTTATGTTGGTTTAAAATTAGAGGTCTTTCATGGCTAAAGTATAAACGACGTTAAAGTTACGTGGACAGTTTAGAGGTCTTAGCGGGAAATTACGTGACCAGGTTATGCGGAAGTTAAACCTGTGCTTTAGGAACGCAGAACACGTCAGCCTGGGGGAGCTGCAAACTCCAACAATGTACCATCTAGTGAAAATGGTAGAGAACGTTAAGGCCAGTATTCTCGCAAAGTAAAATGCGTTAGGATGAGTCACTGTACTAGTGAAATTTCATTACAAAGTGTCCGAATGTCTTACAGATATGCGGGGATACTTCAAACAGAATAGTTATAGAGGGGCAACGTCTTACCTTTTGTGACCTAACTACAGGCAACCGAAAGTTTCATTGCGACTGCCCGAAATAAAAAGCTTCGCTAAAAATTGGGCTGGAAATATGCAAGGTGAAACCAGTCAGCAGTCTTTTTTTTTTCTTTTACTTTTCAGCCTGTGGCTTCACTATTGAGGCCTCGTTGTATATCTGTGTGGAGCCTGTTATTTATTATGGAAGAAATGCTATCACGGTGAGGGTCCGGTGCCGCCTTCAACAGACGTACGCGCATTGTATAAGCATAGACATTGAAAGCTACCACAACAGCTCAATTAGTACAACACTGGGAGATCTTATAACGAGTTATCCACCCGGACCTTGTCAGTGTATATTATAGTAGCCGATCAGGTGGCCATTCGTCTACTTCTTCATGCCGCATGTGGCTAATGATCAGCCGAACGTAATCTTCTGGAGCTAAGGAGAACATTTGACATCCCAGCCTTTTAAAAGAAGTTATGGGGTTTTATGTGCCAAAACCACTATCTGACTAACAGGCACGCCGTAGTGGCGGACCCCGAAAATGTGGACCACATGGGGTTCTTTAACGTGCACCTAAATCTAAGTACCAAGGGTGCTTTCGCATTTCACCCCCATCGAAATGCGGCCACCGTGGCCTGGATTCGGTCCCGCGACTTCGTGCTTAACAGCCTAACACCATAGCCACTAAGCAACCACGGCGGGTATCCCAGCCCTTTCTTATTTTTTTTTCAATATTATTGACCAATATCGGTACCACAGGTAAACCGGTCTCCTAACTCACTAGCTACTCAAACCTGTTCCAAGTATGCAGTGCCGTCACATGCGCATACATGGAGTAAAATCTCAATATCTCGCTAGAAATTAAATATTTGAGGCTTACTTCAACTCGCGTATTCCATCCATCAATTTTCGGCTCTATATTGGAGAAACCGTGGACCGCCATTTTTAATTGTATTGTAGGAGGCACCCTGGTAAAATTTCTTGACGATTCCGAACAGATTTTACTACTGGCCCACTTCTTATTGTTACGACTTGCCTCCGAGACGAACGTTCGCGTCGTGAAACTGAGAAAAAGGCCCCGAGTACTGAAGCCAGCGCGTGAATCTGTCCGTGCGTGTTTCTCCTTGTTCTCGAAAGCGTGGATGGGTGGTCCGGAAAGGGGCGTAGGGAAGGGAATAGATGGGGAGGCATGTCTTTAACGAGCGACGCTCAACGCATGAGAAAAGGCACGAGCACGAAGGCGAAAACATTGCAAGCCTAAACACGAATGACCGATTACGCATGCACAGGGCGATTGTCCTTTCCCGCTATATAAATGTTTTCGCAAGAGGACATGAAAACCAGCAAGTCCGTCAGTTTATAGTTTTCCCTCTCGAGCATTGTTTTGAGCCGATTGCTGGCTTCGTATTATACGTGTAAGTAAACGTGCTGCTTTTGTCCTACATGGCGCCGTCTCTGCCCAGAGCTTCTTCGATGGGCAGTCAACCTCCTTTCTGGCAGCGCTGATGCTATTTCTCGGACTGACCAGCCGCTTACAGGACTCGCTATGCAGTATGACGTTTTCCAGAAGCACCTCACAGGGACAAAGAATGAACGTCTTTTGCGTAAATGACTTACCTCCTTCCAATGCTAAAGAAAGAAGAATGATAGTGGCACTAGGTTAATGTCATTCACGAATATAAATCACGGCACCTCTGCACTTCGACCCCATTTTAGAAAGGGTATGGCTTCCATCTACGCTTCACATACTTTGAGTACTGTGCCAGATCCCGCAGTATGAACTCAGCGGCATCGAGATTTGAACAGTGAAGAACAAGTGCTCTTGTCACAACTGGGTCATAAAGGCTGGGCTCCAATGCCGAGACTTCACCGCCTTCGTCGCTAAAGTTATATTTTCACCATGCAGCTAAATGTTTATCGTAAGATGGCACAGTATTTTCGTATACCCTATGTCAGCCTGTTCCGACAACCATCTGGAAACATGTGAAGTGCTGAAGGCAATTTTAGAAGTGTTAACCTACACGGAGGCCTTGAAAGTGGGTAAATTAAACGAACACATGATTCATTAAGCCTTGCGTACAACGGCTAGTGGTGCTTCTTTGCACCACCCGAATGAAAATAAGAATAAAACTTGTCTAGAATGCCCAGAAGTGGCAGGATGACCGGCACTGCATGTGTGAACGCGGATGCAAGATAGGATGGAAGAAGGAAAGCGGCCTGCTCGGCTGTATACGTGGGAGCGACTGAGAAACTTGGGCTTTACCGACAGAAACACATAAAGGGTACTTAGGGATTATTCCCATGGCAGCGACAAAATTAAACTATGGGATTGAACGTCTCGAAACAGTACAATCGGACGCCGTACAGAATGATCCGAATTTGGACCAACGCTGTTTCTTGAATGAGCACACAGAGAAAAGCTCTTTTTCTTTCTGCTGAATTAAAAAATTAGAAAAATAAAAAGAAATTAAGAGAGAAAAGCCCACTACTACTGATCTGCAATGTAAGGCGAATTAAGTTCTGCCTTCATCCGAATGCAATCGCTTGTGAATCGAACCCGCCACCTCGACCTTAGCAAGGGAATGCCATCGCAACTGATCCCGCAAGGCAGACATAGTGATACGCTTGCAGCAAAGCCTGCGACCTGGTAGCGCTTTCAGATAACGCAGCCGTCAATAACTCCGTAAATGATTCGTAATGAAACTCTGTCTCGTAGCAACACTGACTTACGGGGTAAGTCAGTCAGACCGGAGCACAGAACAGTGCCATGAGATTCACCCTGCATTCCCATATTTTTGAAGTCTCATCATTACTGACCATAATGAGCATAATCACAAGGAAGCCGGCCAGCTGTGGACGGCCCGAACGCGATATATGTGCGGAGCTGGTGCTATCGACATTGCATTGTAGGCCTTTATTTGATGCCCCTACTCTGCCTCCATATTCAAATAAACGCCTTATTCGCGATCTGTTCATAGTGGGATATGAAGGAATATCCTGCCATGAACAGTCGGCAGTGCCACAGTGTCTTCCTGCCAAGCATTGGCCGAATCCAGCGCTGCTTACCTTGGGTGATCGGGCAAAAAAAGAAAATGATTTATTCCTACATTTGGCCTCAATTCGGCAGTTGCATCACTGAAACCACAATGACATAGCTACACTGATTTCGTCTTGATAGTGGCTGGAGGCTTTTGGATACATACCCTTTTCCTGGCATCACTCAAGTTCCCCGACCACATCCAATCGCCCTCGCATTCCAAGTATGGTGCGCCGGGGCACGTCAACCACGTTACCGGACCCGTCAGACAGGTTGGCGACCCCCCCCTCATGCGCCACACGTCGAGCTATTGTCTCCCCCCTGTTTGACTCTTCCCGAAACTCCAACGGCAGGCTGGCATGGTTCCAGGTGGTTGATCTTGGTCCCGAAGAAAGCTGTTTTTCGGCCCCGGAAGGTCGTTCGAGAACAACCCATCTCCTCCAACTGAGCACTTCCAGGGGAGAAGGCGACGCCGCAGGCAAGTCAACCATCGGACAATGGGGCCGTTGCAGCGTTCCCATTGGCCGAATGTGAGGGCACTTGCATGGGTGCTTACCATTGGAGCGAAATGATGACACCTTAGCTGGCTCAATCATTGGCCGATAATGTCGTGACCCTGAGAGACCGAAGGGGTTAAAAGCGAGAGTCAAGGAGGAGTTTTCTTTTTCGTTCTTCTTGCCACGGGCTGCATTGTCCGATTTGCTGCCGGCCGTCGATGACTTTATGATTGTTCCATTACATTGTCTTATTACTGTTGTAGTGAAGAGGAGGACGAAAAAGACGGCCCTTGTGTCGGTTGTGCACGCGATCAGCGTTCGTAGACTGTCGGTGCAACTAGACTGTGCCTAGTGTCTCGTAATAAATCCTCATATTACATTTGGTGGAAGGTGCTGGACTCCCCGACCTCACTCTGGAACTTCGCTGCCGAACTTTGACAACTGCTCCAATCGCTACCATGAACGAGGCTCCCAACAAACCGCTAGGAGCATCCGCCGCTCCTATCATGTGCGGCGCCGTCCAGCGGAGCCGTCCACCTTCCTGTTTTTAGCAGATCAGGTGAGACTGACGTGGAAGATTGGCTCTCTACCTACGAGCGCATCAGTGATCACAACAAGTGGGATGACCCGACAAAGCTACGTACTGTCATCTTCTATCTTGCTGACGTAGCCAACCTCTGGTTCCACATTCATGAACGGGAACTGCAAACCTGGTCCGCTTTCAAAACAGCATTCGCGGAAGTCTTCGGTCGCCCAGCCTTGCGAAAACTCCGCGGTGAACAGCGCTTACGCCAGCGCGCTGAACAGCTCGGCAACACTTACACCAGCTACATAGAGGATATCGTCGATATTTGCGCCAGCGTCGAATACACCATGAGTCAAGAGGACAAGGTGGAGCACATCCTGAAGGGCATCGAGGACGACGCATTTCAAACGCTCCTGGCGCGAAACCCTACTTCTATCGCTGCTGTCGTCACGCTTTCCCAGAGCTTCGATGAGCTGCGTCGACAAATGGTCCTTGCACCCAGCGCTGTTGCACCTGGTGACTCTCTCTCGGGCCACACGCTTCGCTCCCACTCCACGCCAGCAGCATCGCTCTCTGTTGAGATTAAAGATTTCATTCGTGAGGAGGTGGCGCGCCAAATGTCTATGCTGCCTCTCAACGATCGACCTCCCCAGCCTGACGCATCTCTGGCAGCTCCCATTAGGCGGGCCATTCGCGAGGAACTTGCTGGGTCTTTACCTTTCGTTTATTCCTGCCCTCCTGTGGCTGCACCTCTGGCGGCAACTGTCACTCACAGCGTCCACGCTGGTTCCCATCCTCGTTTACGCCAGCGACCATACCGCGGGTCGGCAGCGGAGCGAAAGATCATTAACGAGCAGGTAGACGATATGCTGCACCGTGGCGTCATTCGCCCTTCCCACAGTCCTTGGGCGTCTCCCGTAGTATTAGTACTCAAGAAGGACGGGTCAATACGCTTCTGTTTGGATTACCGTCGACTCAACAAGATCACTCGTAAAGATGTCTATCCGCTGCCTCGGATAGACGATGCCCTCGACTCCTTACAAGGCGCGGAGTAATTCTCATCTTTAGATCTTCGCTCCGGCTATTGGCAAGTGCCGATGGTAGAAGATGACTGTGAGAAGACAGCTTTTATCATGCCCGATGGCTTGTACGAATTTACTGTAATGCCATTCGGGCTGTGCAACGCGCCCGCTAATTTCGAGCGTATGATGGACACCATTCTTCATAACTACAAATGGAAAACATGCCTGTGCTACTTTGATGATATCGTGGTGTTCTCGCCAGATTTCCCGACGCACCTCGTTCGCTTGCGTGAGAGACTGACCTGCCTCTCCTCTGCTGGCCTCCAGCTCAACATCAAAAAGTGCCGTTTTGCCGCCTGCAAGTTAACAATATTGGGACGCGTTGTAGCGAAGGACTGTATGCTTCCCGACCCAGCCAAGCTTCGCGTGGTCGCAGAGTTTCCGATGCCCACTGCTCTTAAGGCGCTCCGCAGCATTATAGGGCTCTGCTCTTACTTTCGGCGTTTTGTGCGCAATTTTGGAACTGTCATCGCACCACTGACCAATTTGCTTACCACCACCAACGGCATATCCGCGTGGTCAACTTCCTGTGACGAAGCCTTCAAACAACTACGTTGCCTACTTACATCGCCACCGATTCTTCAACACTACGATCCCACAGCGCCTACACAAGTACACACGGACGCCAGCGGCATCGGACCTGGTGCAGTTCTCGCACAACCGAAAGACGGCTATGATGAGTACGTCGTCGCGTATGCGAGCCGCACTTTAAAGAAGGCAGAAGCCAACTACTCTGTAAGAGAAAAGGAGTGCTTGTCCATTATTTGGGCTCTCGTCACATTTCGTCCATACCTATATGGTCTCACTTTTGACATCGTCACCGACCACCATGCCCTTTGCTGGCTGTCCTCGTTGAAGGATCCGTCAGGTCGCCTAGACCGATGGGCATTTCGCTTGCAAGAATATGACATCCGCGTTGTCTACCGATCGGGCACAAAGCACTCCGACGCCGATGCTCTTTCCCGATCACCGCTACCTTCAGATGTGGCTCAGTGTCTCCGCTCTTCGCATCCATGTCAGCCTTCAACGTCGCTGATATGCCGGACGAGCAGCGTAAGGATCCCCTGCTTTCAGCTATGCTGAATTTCCTCCACGACCCATCCGCCACACCCTCTTCTCGAGCACTTCGTCGCCAAGCCGCTCACTTTGCTGTACGCGACAACGTCCTTTACCACAGAAATTATTTGCCTGATGGTCGCAAATGGCTTCTTGTAATAGCACGACACATGCGTTCTGACATATGCGCTTATTTTCATGCTGCTCCTCATAATGGTGACGCCGGCGTTCTGAAGACGTATACTCGGTTAAGGCAGCGTTTCTACTGGCACGGCATGTATCACTTCGTGCGCCAGTACGTACGCGCTTGCACGCCGTGCCAACGGCGTAAAATTCCACAGCGCCCTCCTGGTGAGCTACAGCAGCTGCCCTGCCCAGCTCGGCCCTTCGATCGCGTCGGCATAGAGCTATACGGGCCACTTCCCTGCAGCTCCTCGGGTAACCGATGGAAAATTGTAGGTGTCGACCACTTGACGCGCAACGCCGAGACTGCCGCACTCCCTGCAGCCTCTGCGCGTGAAGTTGCGTTTTTTATCTTGTGGAACTTCGTGCTTCGACATGGCGCACCACGCGAACTGCTCAGTGACAGGGGACGTATCTTCTTGTCCGAAGTAATACAAGCCCTTCTCGCTGCATGCAGCATCGTTCATAGCAAGTCTACAACCTACCACCCGCAAACGAACGGCTTGACAGGGAGGTTCAACCGCACACTCGGTGACATGTCACTATGTACGTCGCCTCAGACCACAGTAACTGGGACACTGTTTTGCCGTTCGTCGCGTATGCCTATAATACGGCCACACATGCTACCATCGGCTTTTCGCCCTTTTTTATGCTGTGTGGACGAGAGCCCTCGTGTACTACGGACACACTAAAACCATACCGACCCGACGCTTGCGAATACACGCCTGTGTCTGAAGCCGCCAAATACGCCGAGGACTGGAGGCAGCTCGCGCGAACACTTACGACCGTTGCTCGAGGTCGTCAAAAGCTGTGGCGTGACAGTGGCGCGCTTACACCACTTTTCCCGATTGGTTCCTTGTTTGGTTGTGGGTCCCGCCTCACAGCCCTGGCCTTTCAACTAAACTCCTTGCACGCTACCATGGCCCCTACCACGTCATAGACCGTACCTCCACTGTCACCTACGTTGTGGAACCTGTGACACCATCACCCGACCTTAGGCATCGCGGGCGTGACACGGTTCATGTCAACCGACTTAAGCCGCACTATGACCCCCTCATCCTGAACCTACGCCGTAAGTCGCCAGGATAGCTCCTCTTCTCTCCCGGGGTCCAATTCAGTGAAGAGGAGGACGAAGAAGACGGCCCTTGGGTCGGTTGTGCGCGCGATCAGCGTTCGTGTACTGTCGGTGCAACTAGACCATGCCTAGTGTCTCGTAATAAATCCTCATATTACACTGTACATGATGTAATTAAACCTTCAGTTCTCAATATCTTCCTCAACGTTGGCCAACTCCCGCACTCAATGGCAAGATCTAATAAGACATGTGCTTCAAGCAGAAGTTTATCAGAGTGTTTATAATTGAAAGAGCAGACGCTAAGATCTGCCTGCATGTGACAGTGTGTGTGCCTCAAACACACTCTCCTTACCTTTGGTCAATTCTTCGTCACTTACTGCGTACCAGAAAAAAAGAAGCAGCAGTTACGATACAGCCTTTGAAGTTCGCCATACCACCTTCATTGTTTATGTTAATTTGTAAAATTTATTAAACATCTTTTCACTTCCCAAAGGCTTTAACTTCCAGCTGAGGCCGTTAAACTTAACCGTAGTATGAGCGAGGCATGCCTTCCACTGCATAATCCTAAACGTCCTGCAGAACTCAGTTATTCATTAGAGTAGCGTGTCAGATGCAGAAATCAATCGCACAATAAAACAGCAACGGTCCTACTTTAAGGCACCTTGTCAGCTGTGCCATGGGGTTACACCGCTGTGAAAAGCATGAGTACGAATTTTTGTATTTTATTCCGGTTCACCGAAATGCATCTGCCGCGACGAGGAATGAAAACGACGACCCCGTGCGAATCAGCAGAATGCCATATCCACTGACCTACCACGGTCGGTGATCTCAAATGCATGAAAATCAGTCACGTCGTGATGAGCTCGGTAAAAAACGCAAATACCTGTATCTGCAAACAAATTCTAAACTGTACATGCGGAGCGAAGCCGTCTTGAAATTCCTGCAGTACCACGTCCCGTTCACATCAACACTATTGAGATCGCTCTACTGTTATAATGCTGTTGACAATAAGCGATAATCTAACCTCCCAAGTTACAAATCTAACCTCCCAAGGCCAACAAGCAGTTCTGTTGTAAGTTCCGTATATTTCTGCCCATGTAAACGATATGGAAAGACGGCAAGCTGTAGTCTACTCCATGGCGTCATGATGACATCATGTGGATGAATGGATTCTGGGGTTTCACGTGCAAAAACTACAAATTTATTATGGGGTACGCAGTAGTGGGGAACTCCGGAATCATTTCGACCACCGAGGGGATCTTTACCGTGCCCCCCACGCATGGAAATACACGTTTTTGCATTTCGCTCCCATCGAAATGTGGCCGCGGCCAGGATTCGATCCCGTGACCTCATGCTTAGCGGTACAACACCATAGCTGCTATCCCACTGTCGCAGGTGTCGCAATGTGTTATGCTGTCTGGACTCGAAGTTCAGCCAGATAATGTAGACCTTCCTTGCTCATGTAATAGGCAGGATTTCTCCTTACAAAGTAAGCCGATACCATTTTAAAAGCGTGACCAATCTGTCCAAGACATTAAGCTTCTATTTCTTGTTCTCGTATAGCGGCGATATGAGGTAAGCGCTTTGCTATTTAAACCATGGAAAGTTTTTCGGACGTTGAACCTCGGAGCAGACTTGTGCGAAGCGTACTGCTCAAGGAATCTCGTCCTTAAGAGCAGCGATGAAAGAACGTCGCTGCTCGTCGTCTACCGTCTGCTGTCGTCATGGTTAAAATTGCGAAACCTCCTTGCGCCCCTTCCTCACCCTACACAGGGTACACTTTGTGCCTGAATACTGGAAACAGACGGGTGGAGGAACAAAGCGTATTCTTAAAACCCGCTTCACCTTCCTCACTAATGCTGTGTTTTTTAATGAATATAAGGTAAGGAACGAACGCCACCCGTCTGAGATCAGAAGTTAGTGACAAGCTTTTCTGCGGACGCCGTTCCAAAACAAAGAAATACTTCGCATACTGGTGTGGCCGGTCATGCCACGGCTGTTAGATCAAAACGAACAAGGCGTCAAGAGACGCGTTCACGCTATCTTCCCATTGTATGTACAGCGCTTCTGAACTGTGAAATTCACTCCCTGAAAACTTAGCGACAAATAAGACCGTTAATCACTTTAAAACCGAACTGGAACAGTACCTTTTCATTCTCATTGAACATAAATAAAAGGTGATTTACTTAATAATTTCATATTCCTACAGTTCTTGCATTGAAGTTGATTTAATGAGATGTTTTGTGTCGCTTCAAAATTATAAATTAAAAATTATGTTTTTTACCAGTAGTTCGTCAACAGTTTGCTCTGCTGTAAGCGATGAGAACGCGATCGTCCCTAATTCAGCTTTGGCTATAGCTTGGTCAAGCTTGAATACTGACAAGCGCAGTTACGGTGCTTATCTTGACAAAGTGCACTGCCGTGCGCAAATCTAGCCCTGCACTGTCGGTCCTATGGTTATTCAAAATTTGAACTGAAACGAAGACAGTACTCGACATAAATATTCGACATACCTAGAAGTGGTCGAAACACATCACGCTTGCAAAGTGGAAGTGTTTCAGGCGAACTGCAACTGGTTTGCGTAATATAGAAACGCTGTAAGGAGATATTTTCTTAACTTTAACTGAATCATACAGCTGCGGCAAGTTATGTCGAGTGTATATTTATGTTTTTACTTATGTGTGAACGCTTCAATAAACCCTTCACTTGCGACTTCAGAGTTCGTAGTGTGTGTAGTTCTATCTGTCGGTTCTGCTTTTTATGTGCATTTATTTAAAATCACGATTATTCACTATACCACCGGATGGTGCGAGCGTGGGATGCTTTCAATTTGCCCATGCCTTCGCTACCATGTGAACGTCTTCGTCGCGTCTCACAAAGACAGGCGCTCCACATAGGGTGTTTTCATCATGGCCCACCTCTTATATTTGTAACATAACGCTTGCTTTCAGCAGAAGGATTGGATATGGCGGCTTTTTATGACGATGAAGGCCTAACACCTGCCCCTTCTAAAACGCTAAAGTCTTACCTGGTTAACTATAGTAATAGACCGTCTGCGGAAAGATAAGTTCTTTCGTAATTAAAGAGCCTGCCTAT
Source organism: Dermacentor andersoni (assembly GCF_023375885.2). Lineage (NCBI taxonomy): Eukaryota > Metazoa > Arthropoda > Arachnida > Ixodida > Ixodidae > Dermacentor > Dermacentor andersoni. Next base: position 197,164,743 of record NC_092816.1, on the reverse strand, counting down.
CTTTCTCATGTGAATTCCATATGGGGAGAATGTTTTCCATGACATCCCGGTGGGTACTTCCAGGCTCAGCCTGATGAAATACAAATCACATGTACCATGTGACGTTGAACATCTCCAACTTCGAATAGCGTTTCTTTTTCACATTCCTCAAAATGCTAGTAGTATGGTATTGTCTTTTCGCAACTGCGGGAAACATATTGTTCTCGGTGTAGTTTTTTGTGGGCAGCTGCCAGAGACCAGTATTATGGCTGTTATATTTAAGGTGCCGCAGCAATATTTAATGTACATACTGTGAAATGTGTGTCACTGAATAAAGCAGTTCCTTTTTATAAAGAGCTTTATGTGACTCTGAAACCCTAAAATGAAAGAAATGTGGGAGACAAAGCAGGAAACAAGAAAACTGACTCGGAGCTTCCTGGGAACCTCCGGCAGTGTGTGCGTCACCGGAGCCAGGCGGCCCCGAATCTTTCGAGCCTGAAAACAAGTGAAAACAAATGAGCGAAAGGAGCAAGCACGTGAGACTGAAGTAGTACAGAAGCCATTACTGGCACTTGAGTATCATACGTCCATAGTACTTTTTATTTTTGACGACATACTGAAGTTCACAACACTATGTTGCTTCATATAAATTTTTCTTGCAAGATTTTAATGTCCTGAGACGCGAAGCCAGATCACGAATATATCTTTTTCCGCGTAGGTTACGAACGTGAGAAGCACTTTTATAAGGTTAGACGTCGAAAGCAACATCTCAATGTTGAATGACAGTGTAGCAATCTATTCATGTTTGGTGCGGTAAAAAACACTTTTCTTTGGCTAAACTCAGAGATGAACATGCGACGTTTTGCGGCATGCTGGCACTTTTACCCTGCATGATAAATTTTCTAATCACTTCATGGTATCCGAAAAGAACTTCGCTCTGCTTCTCGTCGCGTCTGCGACGAGGCAAGGATATAAATCAAATTAGTGTAAATTTTACAAAGAGGCAACTGTGATAAAAACCACTAAAATGCAGTTCAGAAGGCATTCTAGTCTGTATGCCACATGATAATTATGGTAATCTCTTCGGAGTTAAACTTGTGACGGTAAATATGAATGTGTTATATAATGTACATTGGTCTCAAAAGGTTGATTCAAGAAAACACACGCAAAAAACTCCACAATAAATAACGGGTGGCTGGTTCCCCCCTGCAGCTGGTTCGAACCATGAACACAGCGCCTTTTTTTAAGCATTGCGGGATCCTAACAACGTTCCATTGAATGTCACCGCAAGACATCGATCCGTTCAAGTTTTGCAGAGCCGCCATCAAGAAATCCTACAAGAAAGGGGCGAACATGGCGCTGCAAGTACGCTTACCCCTTTCAGTGCATGCCTTCGCAGAAAGTCCCAAGTATAGTCTGCTCTTAAACGGATACGCTATTAATATGATGTCACCTCTTATCTCAGGAAATCGCCAAGAAGTAGTGCAGAGTAAATCTTAAAGCGAAGATACCCCTCCAATGAGTAGCATCAGGAACATTTCTTGGGGTAAACAGCAATTGTTAAAATTTTACTGGTTTGTTTGCTGGTTAGCACAGTAGTGCGGCCTTTTTTTTTTCGGCAAATGCACCTCAACCGTCTGAAACTACAAGCACAGGTACTTGTTCCAGCTGCGTTAATGTTAAGTACGGAATAATGTCGTTAAGTATCTTTCCCCAGTAAGAAATGGCTAGCTCTCTAAAAACAAGCATAAAAAACACAATGTGCTTTCATAAAAGCAGCCAAAGCACAAAACAAGCATTTATTCCTCGAAGCCTAGAATTTTGACTGACTTGAATTCATTGAAAGACGACTAAGTGTCTTGAAAATGTTGAATAAATATCGGTAAAAACTTGTCGTTTCGATTTTGATATATGTTTTTGTCAAACTCCTATTTGAAATGAGCTGGTGGCTGAAAGAGAGAGAGAGAGAGAGAGAAATTTTATATATTAAAACCAGATTTGAAGTCCCGTAGTTCGGGCCCATAGTTCAGGGCACCATTGGCGTGAGCGACGCGCTGGGCTTGATCCAGGAGAGCCACTTGGCTATACCGATCTTTGTCGTGAGCCGCGCCTCCCACTGCCTGTTAAAGACTTGCGTTTTTAGCTGTGTGGAGTTATTATGTGTCGGTCTGCTTGGGCACATTCTCGTGATATGTGGTGACGATGGGGATGTAACCGCACCACGCGCATTCCTCATTGTATCGTGTGTGGTGAATACGGCTAAGTGTGTGTAGGTTTGGGTACGCGTGTCTTTGAAGTCGGCTCAGACTCCTCGCGTGCTGACTGTTTAACTTTGGCTGCGGGCGTCCATATTGCCTCCGCTCCTCAATTTGGCGTTCGAGGATGTCGAGCGGTGTGGAGGGGGGCTTGTCACTAGGTTGGTCCGCAGCTCGGATGCTTAGTACGCGATCCAGCCGGTCCGCCTCTGTGTTATCATCCATGCCATCGTGTGCAGGGCACTGATGACGAGTAGGTCGCTCTTTTCAACTCTCTCCTCCGTTCATAATCTTGTCTCCAGGGTTCGTATTTTTTGCGAAAATTCGTAGAATCTTAAGATATTTTATGCCCTTAAACGTAATGTATCTTTTATACGGTGTCACGGTGCGGCATTATTCGATTCGGCAAAGCACCGCCCAACGGGCGCCAAAGGTCGTAGTAATAGGAACCGACGAGCAAAACGGTTATTGCCGGCCACTCGGGCAAGTGACCGAAAAGGCTCGAAAGTAGGTTTAGGGATTGTTGTCTTTTTGTTATCGGCGCTACCGGATGCTCCGAGGTTCTTTCTTTTTTTCATTTTTTTTGTAGGTACACTTATGTATTCTCTGCGCCGCGCGTGCATTGGGAAGCTTACTATGAAGGCGGGGGTGCAAATACTACGAAGTATTGGGTGTCTCTGTTCAATCCCATGTCCACGAATTGCTGCCAGTGTATGTGTGCCCACAACGCCGTATGGCCAGCTGCCGTAGTTTCTCTCATGTTGATCAACGGACACTGGAAGCCCGACACGGACTCAAGGGCGTGCGTGGAGGGTGCAATACGAGTGCGCGAACTTATCAGCAAGGGAGAAGCACCCGTTCCCTCGCCCCTAATCAAAAGGGGCGCGGCCAAGACCTTGGGAGGAGCCAGTATACAATTGGGTGAACTTGATTGGATCGTCACCAATATCTGCCGTCCTCCAAACCCAGTGCACTAAGGAAAGGAGAAGTTATTTAAGCGCAGCTTTGAGACCTAGCTAGGCAGTCTAGAGTCGAGAAGCTGAGTCAGCAATCTGCTGAAAAGCGTCAAGGAGCTAGTGCCGTGCAGTATCGCCTGGGCCGCCTAGCCGCGTCTGAACGGCGAGTAACTAGTTGGCGTAAGAGACGACAAACCAACGTCTGCAAAGAAGCTCACGGTAGTTCCTCTGAAGTTAGCTCATCCTGCTAGAGGGAAGACGTCAGACCTAGACTCCCGGGAAACCCAGCTCAGCAATCGCATCCACCGCAACGTGATCGGCCTGCCAGCATTCCTCGGGAAAGCTCTGCCGTCGACTCCACGCTTTATGGAATTGCTTTTGCTGCCCGGCCATCCGTATGCCTTAATTTGTTTTATTTTCAGCTCTGTTTAGTGGACAACGGTTCAGTGTATTCTTGTGCAGCGTTAATTTCTATATCCACTGTTAATTGCTGTTAATTGTATATTTTTGTATTCATCATTGATCTTGATTAAGTGCATGTGTCTTAGTGTTCTTATATGTGTTGTGTTTCTTTTAATTGTTGTGTCATTTTCAGTCGAGAAATATTTTTTTCCATCTTTCTGCCGACTCTGACTCTTCGCTGTGTTCGCTTGAGTACAGGATGACCAACCAGCTTGCATACCTCGTCGACGACTTCGCGCCGACGGCGAGCGGGTAACAAGCCATGACATACTGGGTTCTGCTTACATTTATACCAAGACTTTTCCACCGTCTTTTATCGTTCTCCACAGCAGAGTTATTTGCCTTTACCCTTTATATTCTAAGGTCTCAGATACCGGAACTTAAATGTCCTCGTTTACATTTCTACCGAAACAGCCGCATGGCTAAAATAACATACTCAACATATTTTGCACTGATACAACTGAAAAGAAAGTCGCATATTGGTCACCCGAAATTATGGCGATCATTTTAAACGGTATTTATAAATTAGAGCTAGACTTAGGCACCCAAATAATGCGCTGCTTCTGCTTACATTGCTCCCAACTCCACGAAAACGCTCACTAAGATGAAAATGTTGGTGCACATCGTCTTCACAATTGTGCTTCGTTGTCTGTGGCCGAAATGGGCGAAAAGTAAAGAAGTAGCAGGGACAAAAAAAAAGACGTATACCAACGCCAGCTTACATAAACGCAGTCAAATGTCTGATCGTGAAGTGGCGATCAGACATTTGACAGTGCGGGCGAATGGTGCCTTATGTAGTGCTCTAAAGCATAGGCACGTTGCCAAGGTTGACTCAGTTTTAACTAGCACAGAAAATACGCTGAACAAAAAACGTAAACACAGAAGACACGACGCTCGTCATGTCCTGCGTGCTTTTGGTTTTCTTCTTGCGCATTTCGAACGCTACTAGAAGAAGGTCTCAATTTTGCAATACGCAAGAACTCTGTAGTATAGTCCAACTTTCTTTTGTAATTGCTTGTTGCCATCTCATTTCGGTCTCTCTCCCTAGGTCTACGAGGAAATTGTGGAAAGCTTTCTTGAAACTAAAAGTGCAGCAGTGGGGATCACCGTGTTGCATAACAAGCAATGTGTCAATAAGAAGACCGGCACGGAAATTTTGCAATTTGTATACGGTCAGTGACAATATTCTATGAGGAAACTCCAAATTAAATACTTGAGACTGATCGTACGCACCTGCCTCTTCTTCGCTTCCGCTTTCTGAAAACAAAATAAAGTAGAAGACAAGGTGTCACTCCAGCAGGCATTTCACCACTGATAATAGAAGCAGGTATCTGTTCATTCTCGATCACAGCTCCAACGACACAGTCATGCATAGAAGGTAGGCTAATTACGACGACAAAAACGCTCATGTTTTTGTTAGTTTTTTCTTTGTTTTGCTGTGTGTGTTTCTCGTGCAGCTCAATTTCGCAGTGATGAAATTAATCGCTACCAGCTATGGGAATTTAACGTGCATTTATGACGTTTATCTTTCCAACATAAGCCGTTCTGCTAAGCTTACAAGGTACACCCTACGGTAAAATTACACATTGTTTAAAAATCAAATACATTACCGAGGCTTTAGTCAAAAAAAAATAAAATCAAATTTTTGCAACATGCAACTGATGCTGAGGACCGTGGAAAAAAGCCAGCAAGGCTTGACGTGGCCCATGGCCCCGTTTTATAGGCAGCAACAAAAACAAAGGATGAGCACAGTAAAATACAAGAGTAACTGGAAAAATAGGATTTCCACACTAATAACTGCGAAACATTAATCATGATAACTATGAGCAACTATTCGAAAAAAAGTAAAGCATACATGATGAGTAATTCTCATAAATACAGCTAGTCATGAATACATCACAAAATACGCAACAAATAATAAAAGAAATGCAGCACTATATACATCTCTATGATAAGACGCAATATATGAAAATGTTTCATACAGTAACATATACAGAAGAATTTGATACGTACAATACAAAAAAGGTTATTATACAAGAACTGAACCTTTTCAAAGAACTTTCAAGCGTCTATATACATATTTGCATCTATATATATGTTCATCCTAGCACGGAAATAAGCAATGCTTTGTGTTTGCCTTGTTTATATTGTAGGGTAGCCGAAAACGTAGCATTTGATAAGTATAATTTGTTCTAGGCCTTGGTAGTTCCCATATTTCAGAACTCCTTGAATTGACCGCCTTAGTCGTGGCACCTGCTTCGATGACGTCGCTATTAGGGTGGGCCTAATGGTGCGCATCAAACTTGTGGTGTCTAGATGACGTCTTCCGCGGGCTCTCTAATTCCCTCATGCCTAGAAGCAGGTGCATGAGAATTATGACTAAATGGCTGAGCACAATAGCATGAGCAGCCTCGGGCTGCCGGACGCAGTCGCGAAAATAAGCGCACATTTTCTAGGTGAACGTGTAGTGCACAGTGCGGTGTCAGTGGTATAAATTCCGGCACATCTCCCAATAAGCTTCGACGTTAGTGCGATTGGCATTCACACTACGTATCGGTGAACCATATCGCTCAAGACATCCTTACCATATTTTTTGCGCGTATGGCCTGCATTAAATTTACATGAATTTTAGAGTAAAGGGGTTGCGAATTATGTGCAAAATTCGGCATGAGGCTTCACGGCAGGGAGCAATGCTGTCGTGAAGCCACACCTCGAGGCAAGGTTCTCCGCCATTCAAAGTTACGTTATCGTTTACCCACCTCTGCCCCAACCCTACTGTTTGAGGCTCCCTCCTTCCCTCTTGCGCGCTCGCCAATTCTCCTCCGCCTTACAGGTCGCCATATTGCGTATAGTAGTTGGCGAATCACGCATGCGGCACCGGTAAACTCGTTCGTCACCCGTTCCCGTGGCGCTCCCTCAGTCTGCTCAAAGTGTTTGGCAAATACCTGCGGTGAGCGAAATCACCGCTGAAATTTTCGGCTCAGTCGCGTTTGATCCGCCGTCGTTTCCCGTACGAGTATTTCTCCGCCCACGCTGTGATCCGTTGTCATGCGAGTAATGGCTGCGAAGTGATCAAATTCATGTTAGATATCACGTGGCTGATTAGTCCGCGACAACGTCCGCGTGTGAATCCCGCTTTGTCAGCATCACCGAAGAATTGGGGAAGAGAGACGGTAGCCGAAGATACGAGTCGTGCATCCACGAATGGAGACTGTTTTTTTCGAACATTTGAGCAGTGTTGTATGCAAATACTTCAGAGGATTATACCCGGGGATATGTCTTGTTTCTTTCCAGGCTGTTGTAACTGGGGGTGCGATTACACGTGGTGGCTGGCTATACGCGCAAACATACGTATTTAGAATCTGTAGTGGCCGTTCTGAGATTTCTATTGCTTCAGCTATATGGCTCATACATCTTCTGCAGGATCGCCCCACATTGCTATGACACTTACTCCTCTGGGTTAGCTGACCATGGCGGAATGACGACGACTCTAAAAGGATGACGCAATGACTTCGATGAAATGGCGAGAAAGGGGTCGCGCGAATTGAACGACAAAAGTGATATCATAACAATGGGGCGCTTATTTTGAAATCATGACGATGGTATAAGGATGAAAATGTAAAAAAGACGCCACGAGGACAATGCGACCCCGACAAGTGCATGACGACGATGGCGTGATGTACAAGAATTGGATGATGAAGCTGGAATTACGATGATGGAACGACCGCGATGACATCACAATGACGGTATAGCAACGAATGCATGTTGATGACTGTGTGACTACGACGCCATGACGACGGTGTCATGACAACGGCGTCATAGTCACGATCGAATAACACCATAGTTACGATGGCATGACGAGAAGTAACAACGTCAATGTGATGACGAAGGCAGTTTGACGACAATAGGATAATATTTCTGAAATGATGTCAATGGTACGAAGGCATAACGACCATGCGATGATGACGATTTATCACGAAGATGACGGGACGGCGATGACATTGCCAGAGTCGGATGACGATGCTGGAATGACGATGATGTAACAACCACGAAGGCATCACGACTCCAAGCACATATCTAGTGGGCCAAGCTAGTATACAAGTGGACTCGCTGACACTGGAATCGACACTGGAATTGGAATTGACACAGTAACTGGAATCAGACAGACAGACACCGGAAAATGCGTGAAATGTCCTAAGAATGCCAGTCGCAATAAACACTTTTTTTTTACCGCCGACTCAGTTTTCTTTTAGGTTTTGCTCAGGCTTCTGTTGTGTTGATACAACGAAAATGACGTCCTCGCCTGACACGCCAGCTTCATCCCATCCGGCATGCCCGTATCAGGCGGGATGGGTAGCCGTTCCTATTCCGGTTGCCCCTTCACAGGAAGTGAATTTGGTTGCAGACTTTCCCTGTGCTTTATCTCACATCGGTACCGAAGTTCGAACGTTATCTCGGAGGTCTTCTTCAGATTAATTCTCGATAACCAAGTATTTAAGGCCTACCGTATGGACACACAGAGACTGCTCGTGGTCTTGCTGCAACAAAATGGGTGGGCGCTGTAATCTGTCAGCGCTACGACCAAACACACCGATGCAAGGCGCATGGTGGCAGATGGCCCCGCCGTTTTGTTGCAGAGAATTCGGCATCCATTGAGCAGTGTCGACGAGAAGGACATACACTTGTCCTTGCATTACATTGGCGTTGCTACAGCTGCAAAAAAAAAAAAAAAAGAAGAACGTAAGAGGTCTTTTGCCCGAAAGCGATGACCTGAGGCACACGGCAGTGGTGGACTCCAGGTTCTAGAGGTGGAATCAAATCAAGTAAACGAGAGCTTTTGACGTTCACCCCCGCCGGAATTCGGCCACCACGGCCGGGAACGCCAGCGCCTACTCGTGCCCAGCACGCCATTGCCCCGAGGCTACTGCGGCGGGGGTGCTGCTAGTCGAATACTCAAAGCATATGCGCTCAGCCGACTCGTGCATCAGTGCTCGGACGTGCCAAGTTAACCTTATGAGCATTTCAAGACAGCTTAAAGCATCCTGCATGCGTCAGCTTCTCGTGGCTAAACTTCATTTTATGCGCCCGTGACGTGTGTGACAGCCCTACATGCCCCGTCTGGAGTGATGGCTACATTGGCGGCAAAGAATTCAATGGAGCTGGCAGCTTCTTCAATAAAATAATTTTCGTCAGAAGTCGCACACCTAGTCTTAGTGGTTTTTGTGCAGAAGAAGCCGTGAGGCTTCGTAACAGCCCACAAATGTAGCGCCAAACGTCGGGGCGAGTTCCTGCAACATGGAAATGCTGCTACGGAAGTCGGGAAATATTCCCAACTAGGAACAATATTAAAGCCACCTTCAGGGATCCTTAAGGCTGGTAAACCTCGAGCAGCAAAACTATATGTGTTTTTGAGAACATTGACCACTTCGAAACCAACTGGCTTTCACCTAAGCACAAGACTGACAGATGGGACAGTTTATCGCATTTTGTGTATAACGCAAGCACTAGAGGGCTCGTGAACGCCTTACGGGAGAAGAGTGTTGCTCTGCTTGAAAATAATGTTCGCGTTCGTTGTCGCTGCAGTGATGTGAAAGCTCCCACAAATTATCCAATATTTTTTGGTTGTTATACAGTAAGCCTTCGTGAAATAATTTCTTGGTTATTATACAGTAAGCCTTCGTGAAATAATTGAGAAACGAAAATGCGATGAATATAACTATGAAGCACTATTCCAGTTGCTCTTCCTGGCGTCTTCGCCGGTGCTGCCTATTGTGGTGGTTGTGCGGAGCCCACGAGTGAAGATGCTTACCTGAAAGGCGGAGGGTTCTCGTCCACCGGGAAATTATCGCAGACGGTTTATGATAATAGACGAAGGTAATCTCGAGGAGAAGGTAATGATCGCACAATAGGGGACGGAATGACGATTCACGCAGTTAACGCTAAAAGAGATGAATACAGCGCCACGGATCACAGATTGGACGGGTGTAGTCGGCATGGTAGTTAAACAAGTCGATGTCGCAGATAAGATGGACAAATTGAGCACGGATGACCATGTAACGCGTTGTCCCGCCATGTGCTTAAGAGTTGTTTATTAGGCCCACATGTTTCGTAAACGCACTTGAGGGTTCGCACTTGAGGAAGATGGAGAATTCGGAGAACTGGAATGTTTGGACATAGCATGGATGTGGCAGATGGAGAACGGTGGCAACTGCCGAGGCCGTCATCCTGCACTGGGCGGTGGAGGACGACAACGGTAATGACGATAACAACGATGATGGTGGCCAAATATTTAAATTATCGTGACCGCGCACATCTAACAATCATTACGCTAACGTGTGGCCTCTATCTTCTTATCTGAGAAAAGATTGCTCGCTTGCTCGCTGAACGTGCAGCACGAGAGCTTGCGTGCGCCTGCGAACGCGACCGAGAACTGAAAGAGCGGCACGCAATGTTGGAACCGCTACAGAATAATCGTTTGCTTCAGTGGTTATCTTCCAGGTTTCAGGGATTCATAAATAAGGCTTAAGAATCTAGTGGGTTTTCTCGACTCTCAATAAAACTGAAGGGTTATTTTTTACTGTACCGATTTTGTTTTGCTTATCCTACTAAGTTCAACCAAATCCATACTACTTTCCAAATAGAATGTAACTAAAGCACCATATATTTTTCCTGCACACGAGCAGTGCATCTTTTTCACTTCGGGGCTTAAGCAAATGATCCAAAACAGAACGAACAAGTCATAGTTCTGGGACCACATGTCAACTGGGGCTCTCCCAAAACCGGTATGAAGGTTCGAACAAGGCATCAAGGAGTTAGGCTGTTGGAGATTTGCTGTGCACCGGGCGGTATAGCAAAATACGTACTTTCTGGCGAATTTTCGGAGGTCATTGTATTGCGTTCCTGCTGCGCGGATTGGACGTTGTAGTACTAAACAGAAGCTCAGTGCAGGCAAAATCTTCGTTTAAAATACCGTGAATACTTTGTTTAGCGCAAAACGACAGAGACAAGAAAGACGACAGGACAAGGCGCTACTCTCAACTGACATCATTTTATTGCGTCACTCCTTTATAGACCGCTCAAACCAGAGGAACATGCGCAGTGAGCACCATGCGGTGGAGCCACCAACATCCGATCCCAAGAGCGCACTCATGCGACAGAATCCAAAAAACCAAATTCAGCGCTGTACAAGGTTAAGGAAGGCACACTAATGCACTGTGACCCCAATGACTGAATGAAAAAAGCTTCCGATAACTCTCGGGCGGTGGTGTCACGGCTCTTTTTCAAAATCGTGGTATCACGAAACATGGGTTTGCACTTGCATGTTTTACAATGCTGAGCCAAATGGGAACCTGTGCCTGTTGGTATGGATCGCTCATGTTCTCTAAGGCGCTCGTTAACACAGCGGCCTGACTGCCCTACATACACTTTGCCACATGACAAGGGAATCTTATAAACCACACCGACTCTGCAATCTACAAACTTCACGTGGTTCTTTTCACAATCAGGTTTTTTACTTGTTTTAGAAATACGGCTGCACAACATTGACAGTTTCTGAGGAGCGGAAAACACTACCGGAATTTGATATCTAGTGGCGACATTCTTTAGATTGTGAGCCACTCTGTGGCAATACGGCACAACTTCAGGCCTCTTCTTTTGTATGATGCGGTTACTTTTGTGCTGCTTCCCTTTCAGTTTCTGAAGCAATACCTCCGAGACTGACGTCACCACCACACTTGGGTAACCAGCAGCCTGCAGCCTATTTAACTGAGCAATGAAACTCATTTTCGCAGAGTGATGACAAGATTTCATTAAGGAAGATTCTAAACACATCAAAGCAATGGCGCGTTTCACAGTCTTTGAGTGCGCAGACGCGTAAGGTAAAAGTTCCTTACGTGCACGTGGCGAATACATCCAACAGGCGTGGCCTGTTTGTAAGGAAAGCTGCAAATCTAAAAACTGGAGTTTTCCGTCCCTAGATAGCTCATGTGTGAAAGTTAATCCTTTGCCATTGTCATTGAACAGAGTTAAAATATCAGCTACCGTCACGGAGCAGTCATTGTTAGTCTGTTTCATCACAACAAGAAAATCGACAACATATCTAAAAATTTGAACTGAGTCATTGTTTAAGGCACTCTTAAGAGCGCGGTCGACAAACGATAAAAAGATATTACAAAGAGCAGGCGCCACACATGAACCAATACACACACCATTTTTCTGGATAAAAAGGTTGTTTTCGAACCGGATAAAAGTTGCACTTAAATAAAATTCAAGAAGGGACATGAAACTTTCCGAAGACAACCCGGTCGCATTGCGAAAATTTACCTCGCCACTTTCTTCGATGCACGTCATCACACTGCGAAATAGCTCATCATGCGGTATTGAATAGTAAAGATCTTCGACGTCAACAGAAAAAATGTGAGCTACTGAATGGTTGTCTTCCAGAAAGGAAACAACATCGAAAGAATCCTTTATGGCATAAGGATCGTCAATAGTTAAATGCTTCAATTGTTTTTGCAAAAAGCGGCTAACCAAAACCTGCCAACAGTTGTTTTCACTGACTATTGTACGGAAAGGCACATCCTGTTTGTGCGTTTTTGCAGTGAAAAAAACCTCTAGAGCAAGTACCTTACATTGTTTTACATTTTTCACAATCTTGGTGAGGCCCATATTTTCCAACAAAGAAATGGCTTTGCGTTTTACCTTCTGAGCTTTCTCATTTGCCAGAATGAAGTTCTTGTTGACAGCCTCAATGGCTTTTTTGTTGAAGACAGCAGACGGAGCTATCACAAAACCGCCCTCTTTGTCACTGAGTAACAGCCGAAGTTCATTGTCTCTAAAGAAAGATACTGTCCTTTTGATCACAGCTGTCGAAGGTGGTGCTCTCCCGGTGACGGTCCTACGAAGGCAGTCCACCCCATCGAGGAGGCACCGCTCCTGGTCCTCTAGTTCTGCTTTCCTTGCGATACGCCTGTTCAAAGCCAGTAGCTCATGTGCAGGAATTCTTGGTTCCGTGCTATACTTCGGCCCATTCTTTAACAATGCAGCAACTTCGTCAGGAAGCCTGGCGTCACCGAGTACCTGGGAACCAGCGGTGACAGGTTGCGTTTGTTCCTTTCTGCGCGGGAGTCTGGACCGGAGGAGTAGCAGCAGCTGTGTCCACCAGAATTCTGTAGTCTGAGTTGATAGACGTCTGTAGAGACGAAACTTCTTCTCAGCCACAATAGGCGCATCGCGCGAGTAGCAGACAGCTCTCAACCAGTCGTACAGAAGGCGTACCTGCCGCCAAATTTCAGAACGAAGAATCCGACACATTCGCCGCACGTGACCGACGGAAGGTCTGACGTTCCCGAAGAGACTCGCCACGTCTTGAGGAACATGTCCATTCTTCATGCAGAACGTAAGCATCCTTGCACGGCACACAGCAAAAGCTATGTGACTGACCAGAACAGCAGGATCAGGAGATGACAGAGACACACAAATATCAGGGCCCACAGTAGAAGAAAGATAGTTCAGCATAATGCGTTGGCGGGCTAGTTGGTGCGAATCCATGAATACTTTGTTTAGCGCAAAACGACAGAGACAAGAAAGACGACAGGACAAGGCGCTACTCTCAACTGACATCATTTTATTGCGTCACTCCTTTATAGACCGCTCAAACCAGAGGAACATGCGCAGTGAGCACCATGCGGTGGAGCCACCAACGTCCGATCCCAAGAGCGCACTCATGCGACAGAATCCAAAAAACCAAATTCAGCGCTGTACAAGGTTAAGGAAGGCACACTAATGCACTGTGACCCCAATGACTGAATGAAAAAAGCTTCCGATAACTCTCGGGCGGTGGTGTCACGGCTCTTTTTCAAAATCGTGGTATCACGAAACATGGGTTTGCACTTGCATGTTTTACAATGCTGAGCCAAATGGGAACCTGTGCCTGTTGGTATGGATCGCTCATGTTCTCTAAGGCGCTCGTTAACACAGCGGCCTGACTGCCCTACATACACTTTGCCACATGACAAGGGAATCTTATAAACCACACCGACTCTGCAATCTACAAACTTCACGTGGTTCTTTTCACAATCAGGTTTTTTACTTGTTTTAGAAATACGGCTGCACAACACTGACAGTTTCTGAGGAGCGGAAAACACTACCGGAATTTGATATCTAGTGGCGACATTCTTTAGATTGTGAGCCACTCTGTGGAAGTATAGCACGGAACCAAGAATTCCTGCACATGAGCTACTGGCTTTGAACAGGCGTATCGCAAGGAAAGCAGAACTAGAGGACCAGGAGTGGTGCCTCCTCGATGGGGTGGACTGCCTTCGTAGGACCGTCACCGGGAGAGCACCACCTTCGACAGCTGTGATCAAAAGGACAGTATCTTTCTTTAGAGACAATGAACTTCGGCTGTTACTCAGTGACAAAGAGGGCGGTTTTGTGATAGCTCCGTCTGCTGTCTTCAACAAAAAAGCCATTGAGGCTGTCAACAAGAACTTCATTCTGGCAAATGAGAAAGCTCAGAAGGTAAAACGCAAAGCCATTTCTTTGTCGGAAAATATGGGCCTCACCAAGATTGTGAAAAATGTAAAACAATGTAAGGTACTTGCTCTAGAGGTTTTTTTCACTGCAAAAACGCACAAACAGGATGTGCCTTTCCGTACAATAGTCAGTGAAAACAACTGTTGGCAGGTTTTGGTTAGCCGCTTTTTGCAAAAACAATTGAAGCATTTAACTATTGACGATCCTTATGCCATAAAGGATTCTTTCGATGTTGTTTCCTTTCTGGAAGACAACCATTCAGTAGCTCACATTTTTTCTGTTGACGTCGAAGATCTTTACTATTCAATACCGCATGATGAGCTATTTCGCAGTGTGATGACGTGCATCGAAGAAAGTGGCGAGGTAAATTTTCGCAATGCGACCGGGTTGTCTTCGGAAAGTTTCATGTCCCTTCTTGAATTTTATTTAAGTGCAACTTTTATCCGGTTCGAAAACAACCTTTTTATCCAGAAAAATGGTGTGTGTATTGGTTCATGTGTGGCGCCTGCTCTTTGTAATATCTTTTTATCGTTTGTCGACCGCGCTCTTAAGAGTGCCTTAAACAATGACTCAGTTCAAATTTTTAGATATGTTGTCGATTTTCTTGTTGTGATGAAACAGACTAACAATGACTGCTCCGTGACGGTAGCTGATATTTTAACTCTGTTCAATGACAATGGCAAAGGATTAACTTTCACACATGAGCTATCTAGGGACGGAAAACTCCAGTTTTTAGATTTGCAGCTTTCCTTACAAACAGGCCACGCCTGTTGGATGTATTCGCCACGTGCACGTAAGGAACTTTTACCTTACGCGTCTGCGCGCTCAAAGACTGTGAAACGCGCCATTGCTTTGATGTGTTTAGAATCTTCCTTAATGAAATCTTGTCATCACTCTGCGAAAATGAGTTTCATTGCTCAGTTAAATAGGCTGCAGGCTGCTGGTTACCCAAGTGTGGTGGTGACGTCAGTCTCGGAGGTATTGCTTCAGAAACTGAAAGGGAAGCAGCACAAAAGTAACCGCATCATACAAAAGAAGAGGCCTGAAGTTGTGCCGTATTGCCACAGAGTGGCTCACAATCTAAAGAATGTCGCCACTAGATATCAAATTCCGGTAGTGTTTTCCGCTCCTCAGAAACTGTCAATGTTGTGCAGCCGTATTTCTAAAACAAGTAAAAAACCTGATTGTGAAAAGAACCACGTGAAGTTTGTAGATTGCAGAGTCGGTGTGGTTTATAAGATTCCCTTGTCATGTGGCAAAGTGTATGTAGGGCAGTCAGGCCGCTGTGTTAACGAGCGCCTTAGAGAACATGAGCGATCCATACCAACAGGCACAGGTTCCCATTTGGCTCAGCATTGTAAAACATGCAAGTGCAAACCCATGTTTCGTGATACCACGATTTTGAAAAAGAGCCGTGACACCACCGCCCGAGAGTTATCGGAAGCTTTTTTCATTCAGTCATTGGGGTCACAGTGCATTAGTGTGCCTTCCTTAACCTTGTACAGCGCTGAATTTGGTTTTTTGGATTCTGTCGCATGAGTGCGCTCTTGGGATCGGATGTTGGTGGCTCCACCGCATGGTGCTCACTGCGCATGTTCCTCTGGTTTGAGCGGTCTATAAAGGAGTGACGCAATAAAATGATGTCAGTTGAGAGTAGCGCATTGTCCTGTCGTCTTTCTTGTCTCTGTCGTTTTGCGCTAAACAAAGTATTCATGGACTCGCACCAACTAGCCCGCCAACGCATTGTGCTAAAATACCGTATTTGCATGAATATAATAGGTGTTTCTTTTTTTCTTTTTGCTTGAAAAATGCTCGCCTCAGAGCGTGCCTAGCGTTCCATTCCGTTTCGTGACATGAATATCACGCGGTTCTTTCATTCTAATTTTTTTGAAGCACTTCAAACTGCAGTGAGGTAAACCACTAGACGCCATCACGATTTCCACTGCGTACGGAGCGGTGTTCGAACACGCGCAATCAATGCTGCCGCGGTGGGTGCATTGGCAGCGCACTGCTTTCCTTTGATGGCATGGGGGACGACGCCACTCTCGCCGACAGCGACGTCAGCAGCGAGAACAAATTCTCATGCTTTCGTCCTGTCCCTATATTTTGCATCGGCCGTTCGAAGTAACGAGGAATGAAGTGCCCCGCGGGTTTCCGTTTCTATACATCGTCGCCCCTTTCTTGGCGGCATCACTTCGTGTCGTAATAATAATAATAATAATAATAATAATAATAATAACATTAATAATAATAATCAGCCTGGCTACGCCCACTGCAGGGCAAAGGCCTTTCCCATACTTATCCAACTACCCCGGTCATCTGCTAATTGTAGCCATGTTGTCCCTGCAAACTTCTTCATCTCATCCGCCCACCTAACTTTCTGCCACCCCCTGCTACGCTTCCCTTCTTTTGGAATCCAGTCCGTAACGCTTAATGACCATCGGTTATCTTCCCTGCTCATTACATGTCCTGCCCATGCCCATTTCTTTTTATTGATTTCATCTAAGATGTTATTATCTCGCGTTTGTTCCCTCAACCAATCTGCTATTTTCTTATTCCTTAACGTTACACTCATCATTCTTCTTTCCATAACTCGTTGCGTCGTCCTCAGTTTAAGTAGAACCCTTTTCGTAAGCTTCCAGGTTTCTGCCCCGTAGGTGAGTACTGGTAAGACACAGCTGTTATACACTTTTCTTTTGAGGGATAATGGCAACCTGCTCTTCATCGTCTGAGAGATCCTGCCAAACGCACCCCAGTCCATTCATATTCTTCTGATTATTTCAGTCTCATTATCCGGATCCGCGGTCACTACCTGACCTAAGTAGATGTATTGCTTTACCACTTCCAGTACCTCACTTCCTGTATTATTACTTACATTTTGTTTTGTGCCCCCCCCCCCCCTCCATCCCACCGGCATTATATTCGTGATCGCGTTATCTACGTGCACTTATGGTACCTCTTTCGTCAGCGAATTTAATCTACTAATTTCTACTGATTGTGAGAAGTTTTTCAAGCAAACACCTAGTAATAATGGTTATTACGTGTGGCAACACTGCCATCGCGACGGTTGCGCAAAGGACGGCAAGGTGGCGTTCCGCCACACCTGCCCATCCAGCAGGGCACTTACCTTCCTCCTCGCTCTCTTCATCCTCGTCGCTCTCATCTTCGTCCGATTGGGCGGCGAATATTTTTGGCGCGTACTGGGGGTCTTGGATGATGCGACGCCAGTCAATGCCTGCGCAATACGCCTCAATACTGCATCCCACCGTTTCAAGTGCACCCCGTGCATTTTACTTCGCCAGTGCAATTGCACTTCTTTAAAGGCCCATTCAAAAATTGGCAAGAGATATGTTGATCTTTTGTTGTTCTAAGTACTATTCAACTACAACAAAAAAGACGCCCTGATAGACTTGAACGTGGATCTTACCCCGCCCCTCCCTTGCTTAGGGCGACGAACACGCAAAAGGTTACATGCAAGTACCAGCAGTCACAAGAGTAAATATTCAGTTGTAACTCAGTGCCAGTGTTGCCTATGAATACTCAAGGAATACAGCCAAAATTAAAGGCTAAAGTACAGAAAATATGCATACGTTCATTTTTGCGCATGATTTATTGCCACTGATCTCAAACTACGATAGCTAACAACTCTGGAATTACAATTAACATCATAAGAACGCCTAACTTGTGGCACACCAGGAGTACGTAAAGGCTTTCGTTTTTCTTGAGCTGGGTGGTTCCGTAAAAGCTTCACGTGTTACGGTTTACTAGATCAAGCGTTGTTCCTGCAACCGCACTCGCAATTTATTGATAAGAATCACGGTTAGCAGAACCAACTGCAGATTGATTCTAAGCTACCTTTTAATTAGAAGACGTCGAGAAGAAAACGCACTCCCATTCGGCCCATCAGGAGGAGAAACCGATTTTTCGGACACATTGTGCGACCTAGACAATAGGGCATTTGTGCCGGTGACATTTCTGTGATCTGTGGCCCCGGGCCAGAACGTTGCGCTTTGTCTGATCTAATGGGCTAGCACAGTATTGAATGACTTTGGTACGGGTCACCGTTAGTAAATTACGCATTTTAGACTCGAGCAAGAGGACCGAGCTGTCAAAGAAATGAGCGATCTGGCCGCCCCATATTAAACAAGCCCTAATCTGTGTGCTTCGTTTTCTTCCTGCGTTGATGGCATTCGACACACGAAGTGCCGACAAGCGTTTCGGCAGCTTCGTGCAACTGCACTCCCATTTGCTTCAGGAACTGGAAGCTGCGTTATCGGACTCCCCTTGGATCTTCAGCTCGAGGGCCGATAAGGTTCTCGTTGAATACACATATCTCCCAGACCACTCCCAGCCTCAAGAAGAGCAATATCTTGTAGATTGCATTTTACGACGCTCAGCGCCCTATTTCCCGTGGTTACCATGTGCTGACTCAACCTTGGCAATATAAACATTGTGAGAAGGCAGCTTCCACATTTCAGTTATTCTTCTGCCTTTCCACTGTAGGATTTTGAAACGCTGAATATGGAGCCATCTACAAAGGCTCCTTTGCCAAAGATACACGACACTGCGTACGAGCCACGTAGCGTCAAAACGATAATAAATACGTGAAGTCGAACGCACGGCCGTGATTTATTGGAAATGAGAGTATATCATAGCACAGGAAGACGCTGTCGGAAAATAATAAATTAAATTAGGGTATATGCTATTAAATGAAGGTAGACAGTGCCCAGAACTGTAACTTCTATGCACTAGCTATAACGTCGGAGCATGTTTACCTTTTCGTGCGCTCATGAAAAAGTGGCCAGAAACATCGCTCAAATATCACTCAAACGTAGCCCAAAAGTAGCTGGAGAGCCAACCACACATTTTAAGAGCAAGCTTTAGCTCGCGCCCAACTCCTAAGCGGCCCATACATATACATGTAAAACGCAGGAACGATTTTCTGAGATAACCCCTGGACCGATTTTAAAGAAATGTGTTACATTTGAGAAAGAAAGTTAAATTATAGTGACTGTTGGAAGTGGAATTTCGATTTAGGGCCTGAATTTTGTTAAACGAATATTTAAAAATTCGAAAGTGTAAGAAAAACAGAAGCACGAAGTTGAAAAATGAATTCCTCTGCATCAAGAACAGATACCGTGGTTCTGTAAACGGCATTCATTAGTTCATTCAAAGCGCACAAATTCATTGTGTCGGTTTAAATTTGACGTGGATTCGTTACGTTGTGTACAAGGATTCTCCAAAAGCTGTATTCTTATATTGCAACACTTTTGAGATTCACGAGAAAGTTTTGTCAGCTTTAGATGTACTATTAGGTGCAATTCGCAGAATTGTGCTATCATATTTCAATGCTGAGATATACTGTTATACTCATAGTCTCGTTTTCTAAAAATTTGCGATTTTTGACGATATTTAATAAAGAGTGACGACCTAAGTGAAATAATCTAAGTTACCAATCACTTCGTTTTAAGATTTCCTTTTCAATGCAAGAAATGTCGTCAAATTTGGTGCAATGGTTGCCGAGAAAAACTAATTCTTTTTTTAAATGTATTTTTATAGGAGCACCCGAGCTAAAGCTTCTTCTTAAGCCTCAAACGCTCCCGAAAAGTAGCCAATTTGGCCGACAGTAGCCATTAACGGTACACTTTGTGCGGCGGCAGGATAACACACTGAAATATAGCTCTTTTCTGGCACATCGAGACGTCAGGGGGATACTTATGAGCAAGACTCTCACACTGGAGCAGTAACTTAATGATGTGTGTCAACACTTTCTCGTCTACTTGTTCACCATCGGTTAACCCTTGGTAATAGGAATTTTATTATTCAAGTGCTTAATATAAATTTTGTAAATTTAAAGTAAAGGAAGAAAAAGATATCGCAGTGTAGTTTGCCCTGATATGCTGCTGGATTTTGTCACAATATTCCATCTATTTCAGTACATTGCAGGCCGCTTATGTTTGTTCAACTTTTCAATCCTTAAAGAATATTGTACATATACCGTTAGCAAACTACTCTCGCATGGCTTTTGTGATTTCAACCTCAACTGTTTTTGTATCGACCTGGCCGAGTAGAGATATTACGAAATTACAGACGCTGGCGCTCAAATTTTGATTTTAGTTTTAACTTTGTTTTTGCCCATGTTGGACATCACTTGCATTATGATTCCTAGGGAAATCAATAAAGCGGACAGCGCTGAAGGACACTTGACATGTACAGTTGTCCGTGAGTAAGAAACGAAGACAACACAGAGCGGGCGCTCCGCGGTAATATTTCGAGAACTTGTTCACTTGTACAAGGCATGGTCCTGCAAAAGAAAATATATTTTCCTTCCCTAAAAAGCGGCAATATGCACGAAATACTCTAAGGTAATGCAATGCAAAATTTGTTCTGCCCGTATAGAACGCCATGAGCTCGCGTCATCAGCTCCGCGAGGTTGCGTACGAATGCAATGCTTGGTTGACGATTACCTCTTTCTGTGAGGACTTGCAAGATATTGTCCACCGTAAGTTGTCCTGCGCGGAAGAGAGAAAAAGAGAAGCATGAATTCAACAAACGTTTCACGTAAATCAACGGCTTAAGCAATGGATAAGGTTAAAATAAAAAATAAATTATGGAATTTGTGTGTTAAGGTAGTCGACAAGGGTGGCGATGTGCAATAGCTCGTCGGTACATTTTGCGTAAAAGTGGTTGAGGGCAGGGAAACACGAGGAGAAGGCACATTATACACACAGGCACAGTGCAAAACCCCGATTTGACTCGGAGACAGGGCGCAGCGGAGGGCTCCAGATTAAGGCTGGAAAAAATTAGCAGATATTGCAATAACAAGCCACTGGCACAAATTATCCACAACCACGTTCTTGGTAGCTCATTATAGCAGCGTTTACATAAATACAATGGTGGCGTATCGCATTCATCGTTCTAGCACATGACATTCGTGTAAAAGGAAACATGGCCATAGGAACACTCATCAGTACGCGGACGCAGTTTAAGTGTGTCAAGTAGTGAATTCAGGTAAACGACGAGCCCATCGAATAAGCCGGGAAGAGAAAGTGTGACGTCTGGTGTTTGCTTTCCTTTACTCAAGAGGAAGAGTGCTGGCTGAAGAGAGATGCGAGATCGCTTCGGACGCTTATGATCATTGGAGTTTTATTAGTGCAAGCGCCAGCAGTGGCCAAAAATTGCTTCGGATGATGTCGCACGAGGATCGGTGCGCTACGCGTGAACACTGATGCGTGTCATCGTCAGACAACGCGATGCGCCAGCTTCGCGTTCGTGTGCGCGCCATTTTGATACTGCGTTTTCTGAAATGTATATATTACGTCGCCTGCTGCGTGGCTAATGTGATAGCTACACGGCGTCCTATGTAACATTTCTATTTCCCTATATTTCACAGAAAGCTGCTTTCACTGAATATTCAGCGGCACTGGTGTTAACGCGCCATAATTTCATTACTACAACAAGTCGTGTGTTGCAGCAGTTGGTTATTCTCCTAACGGAACAACCGCATTCGCTCTTCACACACAAAAAAGGAAAGTTGTGCGGATCCCACGCTTTCTCACAATCACTGAATATTGTAATGCTCGACAGCTTACATCACACTTTCAAAACGTAGCTGCTGAAGGTCTCGCAGAGTAGGTACATAATGGCAGATATGGGTGCCTGCATGCACTGAGGTGTCTACAAAACGCTGCACTTGACGCACGTCCAAGGCATCGGCACCTCTTCCAATAATAGGATAAAACTGCACCTCCAAATCGAGACGTACTTAATTGTTCTTTAGGTAGGGAGGCCATTTGTGCCGTAGAAATGAACGCCGCAACGCAAGGGTTTCCTCTCCAAACACTTCCAGGCTAACGTCGCTGCTAGGCTTACTGCTTTCCCTCTCAAAGCCTCAGCTGTGTGTGAGACTCCAGCTACGTCTACTAGACAAGACACCAGCGCCGGTCCCGGACAGCAGAGGCAAAGAAGCTACATCGGCATGCTACCCCTCGGAGATTGCATCGCAATACCATTGCCAGAATCGGCCCCCTCAGACTTGCTCCCGTACCGGCCCGCGTTGCAAACCAAATTTCGCTGCGAGTAGTGCAACGATCTTCCTTCAGCATAGCACTGCCATATCCATTTATTACAATAAAATAATTGTTGGCTTGAACGATGAAATTGTTGCAGCGAGGATATTTCGGTCCAGGGTCCAGTTCGTTATTGATTGCGTTATTCCGTATAAAGATCATAACCCGCCATCGGTATTCTTCAAGGCCAGTAAATACTGATCACTGTCTGTCGTCTACTCACATCGTCTACTCGTCTACTAACCCTAAACCGAGGCACAGCAGCGAAAGCTCATGCATCCTCATGCAGGCGCCCTAGTAAACCTGTAATTACATTTTAATGACGCTGTTATACGTTGAACATATTGACAGCATTGTAACTGCCAAGCTTAATCAATTCTTAATAAAACTTAAAAGCAATTTTGAGGCAAGCCCTTGCCGTTAACGGACAAAGTGTCAGAACAAACTCTAGATAAGACATTTTGTTTGGGAAAGCCGTTGCAAAATTGTCCTTCGAACGTATTTGTTTGCAATTTATTTTCTCTGAGCAAAATGGAACTTTAAAATATGGCCGATTTCTACAGAAACTGATACCTCGAATTTAGAATGTTACTTCAAATATATTTCGCCCCCTTACACCATCCTAGCGCCTAAATAAGAAAGAAGGAAAGGAAACGACATCGTTCACGCTTGATCAACATAATCGCGTGTAGTTTCTACTCTGTGAGCCTGTCTTTGGCTCGATTTGTGGCGGTATAGCTAACCACCAAAAATGAAGCACTCTCAGAGAAAGCACGCTTCGTGCTGGCTCCCAATCGCTATAGGGGCATCGACACCTAATCTGTAAGCAAAAGGTCGATGTCACTAATGAGAGATTGGAACGCTGGTGGAGGACCGCGCTACAATATTGACCCGTGTATGTACTTGTTTATCCTTATTGGGCGAACACGTTTCACCGCCTAACAAATTTTATGGCACAGTGCCGGACGCGCCTGCATGCATCGGAAGTTTCCGGAATGTTATCGATGGTTCCATCCGCTGTCTGCCACCGAATCTTGAGTAATGTGATTGCGTCTGTGCGCTACGCGAATGGAGTAGAACTTGGTGGAACACACGCGTGTCACAGTGATTGCTCTGGAACATTCGACGGCTAATGTATAAAAGCTGACGCGCTTGACCCACTGATAAGATTTCCGACGATTGCCGACTGCGTTCGCTGCTATCGTAGTGCTTTAGGTGTAGCCAGTTTTTGAGGGCAGAGCTTCGCCCAATAAAACGCTAGTTTCGCCATTCACAGTTCTGCTGCTTTTCTTCACCGTCACTGCCACGTTACATCTGGAGGAGGTGCTAGTTTGTTTATGTACCGGACGCCTCCGACAAGCCTGATATATGTCCGGAGAGCAAAAATAAAACCAACGTCGTCCCGGATCACCGAGCAAGCCGGCGACTGCAACAGCTGCCCTCGGAACACGGGTTTCTACCTGAGACGACCAAGAAGATGGTGGCCAAGACGACCCCAGTCGCTGCCCCAGCATCCCCCATCTTCTTGCAACAACCTCGTGGCCCACCGGCCTTCCATGGATCAGCGACTGAAGACCCGGAATCCTGGCTGAAGACCTACGAATGAATCGCGACTTTCAACAACTGGGAGTCCAACGATAAGCTGCGGCATGTATACTTCGCCTTAGAACACGCCGCCAGAACGAGGTTTGATAACCGGGAGTCGAACTTGACAACATGGGACCTGTTCCGTAGCGTCGTGCGCAAGAAAAGTGTCCATGCTATGCTAGAAGCCCGAGTACAGCTACCTAAAGAGAACGTTGCCATCTTTACGGAAAAAAGGAGTCGTCTGTTCCGCCAGGCCGACAAGCATATGCCCGAGGAGACGAAAGCCCGCCTTTTCATGCGTCGTATGACGGCAGAACTTTTTGGCGCAATTTTACGAAGCCCACGGAAGAGCGTCGAAGAGTTTCTTCGCGAAGCAACCAACACCGAGAAAACACTGGACATGCGGAACCGGCAATTCAACCGCCACACGAACTCTAGAAACTACGCCGCAGTTCAATCACTGGCCACTGATGACCTGCTTGAGAGGATCAGAGTGGTTGTGCCGGTCGAACTTCAGAAGTTGTTCCCTTCATCACTGCCTCAAGTGGCCTCAATCACCGCCTTCGTCCAAGAAGAGGTTCAGCAATCGCTTGGGGTTACTGAAGTGCGACCGCCATTACCCCAGCCCCAGCCGAAAGCGATGACCTACGCCGCCGTCGCTCACCGTGAAATTAAGCCTCTGCGCCTGCGCCAGGGCGCTGTAACGACGCTGTTCCGCCATCCGCCGCCGTCCGCCGCCGTCCGCCGCCGTCCGCTGCCACCGCCAGCTCGCCCTTCCGTCGTCAAGCGAAACTACCCGAGGAAGACAGACATCTGGTGCGGTCCCTACCACCGTGCGCTCTAACACCACTGCGGAGAAACGGATGAAGTCTACCGATGATGCCCATACCGGGAGATGGGACTGCGAAGGTTCGCCGTTAACGCGCCGCACCCACAGCTTGGCGAGCGACCTCGCGATATCGCGGACTACCTCACCGCTACTCAATGGAGCCCTCGACGACCATGTTCGCAATCACCAGGCCGCTACGTGTCGCCGCAACAACGACCATACACTGGCCCAGCCTAGAGCCGGTCTGTGAGCCCATGTCCAGAATACTAAAAGCAGCAACCGACGGAGGTGCGGTGGGTGTTCGTCGGACTGAATAAGATCTACGAAAACTACGAAAAGACGATCTCGACAAAATATCAGCGAGACGCTACCATCCCGACGAAGCCATGAAGTCAAGAATACACCGACAAAAGATAACTTCGCGATGCGACGTTCCAGCTTCAGTTCAACACGACGCAGTCGCAATTAGACGCCAACACCTAACTGCAACGCAAGACAAAGAACCACCGATCTCGACGTGTTTCTCAACGGCAACGCAGTACCCGCCTTAGTGGACACAGGAGCCGACTACTCTGTCATGAGTGGACCAATCGCCACCCAGTTGAAGAAATTTACGACTGCATGGGAAGGACCTTAAATTGGCACCACTGGAGGACACCTAATAACGCCGACGGGAATCTACACGGCAAGAATTACAGTTCAAGACCGCGCGACCCTGCCACCTTCATTATCCTCTAACTGTGTTCACGAGACGTCATTCTCGACATGGACTTCGTGAACCGACACGGCGCAATCACTGGGCTGAAGTCGAAGTCGATAAGGCGGTCGGAAGATCAAGCGATATCGCCGGAGGGCTGCCGTAGTCACCACACCTTGAGTGTGCTGGAAGATAAAGTAAGCATCCCGCCCCACTCCAGCATTGTAATCTCCGTCGGCACCAAAACACCTGCAGGTGTAGAAGGCGTCATCGAGGGTACCCAACGTCTACTACTGGACCGTGAAATTTGTGTCACAAGTGGGATCGCTGGACTGCACGAAGGAAATACGAAAGTGTTGCTGACAAACTTAAGCCACGAGTTCAAGCACATCAGCAAGTGCACGACGATTGCATACATTGAGGAAATTCTGGAAGCCAGAAATGCATTTGTGCTCTCGGATTCTGCCGCACATAGCCCGACGACCCTGGTTCCCAAACCAGACTTCGACATAAATCCAAGGCTCCTCATGATTAAGCCGCAACAGCTCAAAAGTCTGCTTTGACGATACAAAAACTGCTTTTACACATCATCGAGCATTCGACAAATACCAGTCGCAAAGCATCCCTCCATAACCGACGAGTGCGCTCGACCGCTCCGCCAGGGCCCTTACTGTGTTCTGACGCCAGAACGTGAAGCTATAATACAAATCAACGAAATGCTACGCGACCACATCATCCAGCCGTCTAAAAGCCCGTGGGCATCTTCTGTTGTCGTAGTGAAAAAAAAAAGGATGGAATCCTACGTTTTTGCTTCGATTATGGTAGACTGAATAAGATAACCTAAGAAGGACGTATACCCCCTCCCACGTATAGAGGACGCATTGGATGGGCTCTGCAACGCTAAATATTTCTTGTGCATGGATCTGAAGTCTGACTACTAGCAAATAGAAGTCGATGAGAGAGATCGCGAAAATACCGCCTTTATAACGCCAGACAGCTTCTATGAGTTCAAGGTCATGCCATTCGGACTATGCTCGGCGCTTGCAACGTTCCAGCGCGTCATGGACACGGTGTTAAGAGGGTTGAAGTGGCAGACCTGTCTTGTTTACTTGGATGACGTCATCGTCTTCGCCAGAAATTTCGACGATCACCTTAGGCGGCTTGCGACAGTACTAGAGGCCATCAAGTCATCAGGGCTCAATCTGAAGCCGTAAAACTGCCACTTCGCTTACGATGACTTCTGTTCCTGGGCCACGTCATCAGCAAATCTGGAGTCCACCCCTACCCACAGAAGACCGCCGCCATCGCAAAGTTCCAGCAGCCCATTGACAAGAAGGCAGTGCGTAGATTCCTTGGCATGTGTGCCTACTACAGGCGCTTTGTCAAGGACTTTTCACGCATCGCTCAGCCGTTGACATATCTCACTAAATTAGATTTCGAGTACAAGTGGGAAACGCCGCAGGCCGACGAATTTGAAGAAGTCAAACGACTCATGCAGTCGCCTCAAGTGCTTGCGCACTTTGAATAGTACACCGATACAGAAATACATACTGACGCCAGTAGCCGAGCCCTCGGTGGTGTTCTAGTGCAGAGGAAAAACTGACTTGAACCGGTGATAGCTTACGCTACACTGTAAACATAAATTAGCCCACATGGGTGTTTTAACAGCAAACATGCCATTTTTCCTACCCAGCTTAAAGTAAGTACTCCCACCAAAAGGAGTAAAATAACCTAGAACAAATATTTTACCCCCCACTTCATTTTAAGGGGCATTGCGGTTGTAAAACAGGGGTTTTTAAAAAACAACGGTGGCGTACGGTAGATTGGGAGGGTTGAATTACGCCCATATCTGACATGGGTCAAGTAGAGAAAAGAATAACTCAGCCATGACCAACAAGGCTTTCAGCCTCAGCGACAGCTTCAGTAGAATTATTTCTGCAGTCACATGCGAAATATCCCGCGCAATGTGTGTCTTTCTGTTCGGAGTAGCCGCGCCTTGGCGCTGCAGAGGACGCCGAAAGCCGAAACTGCGCGTGGAGGAGCACAGGACTTCGAAGCGTGCCCGCGCGCATGACAAGTGACCAAGCAGCAGCCATTACCAGCGACGGCGAATTATTTAAGGTTGTTGATGTCGCTCACAGTTTTGAACCCTCAAGACTCCACGGTAAGTGACTTTGAACGACCATTGCACGTTCTGCGAGTGTATATGTGTTTTAAGTGACGAGACGCGCTGGTTTGACTTATTGATGGCCTCAGTGCAACATGGCGCGTAAGGTGGCCGTCCAGAAGCATTTCGCACGATCACTGTGCTTCTTCGAGCTTTGTCGTAATCCAGTCGACTTGAGTGCTCAGAGTCAAGTGAGTGTATTTAAAAATCATGATTTTAGATGACGAGGGACTTTGCCACATCTTTAATTGGACTGATATGAGCGTTCGACATGTTACCCTAAGCGAAAGCCACTGCCAGAACAGTTACATGCAGTGTTAGGCCGCCAAAAGGCTAATTCACATGGCGCGATTGCGGCGAAAGAAATCATTCCGCCAGGCACGTCGCAGAGCGATTTTCGCTGACAGCTATCACATGCGTTTGTGGCAGTGCGAGTTCCGTCGCAGCGATGCGCAAGGTTCCATCCTGCTCAGAGAATATCCATGCCTGCATCGGTAAATAAAAACAACATGGAAACTAGTCAAATATTCGAATTTTCCTATTATTATTCGATTATAGAATACGTATATCATTTTTTAGCGTTTAAATGCGTTGAGACTTTACGACAACTTGCAGATACAGTGAGCGAGGCACTGTACAACACCGCAATTATAGCGTGCGGCTTGTGCGGCGTCAGCGGGGTGGTTCTATTTAGTACACTCTAGTTTTGTTGTTACTATGGAATCCACAACTTCTATTCCTGGATCAGTATTTGGTTTTGCAGAACAACAAGCTACTATTCAGTGTGCATGTATAAGCAGCTGGCGCAATTGGTAGTGATGAAGAGGTTGACGACTGTGCGATCAAATGGGTACGTGCCTTATGATGAAGCGGCGTCCTTCTCTCGGCTTGGATAGCGTGCAGCTTTTCCTTTTAAACGAATTGTGTAAGCGGAAGAACAGAAAAATGCTCATGAAGCTCCTAAGCCGCAAGCGCTGGTGGGTACGCCCTATTGAAACATAGCTAAAACTGGCCCGCGATATTGCTCCTCAGAGTTACCAACGCGTGGTAAAACAGGAAAGCGCCTATTTTGACAGCGCTTAGTTTCGTCACACGCAATGCCCCTCACACATCGCGCCGATCACGGCTACTCAGCGATGGCGCGACCAACTTCTTAGGTGGAGAGTCCATGACGTCGCGGCCGTCGCTGAGCGACGGAATTCGTTGTGTCGCTGACTGGAAACCGCGCCATGTGAAACAGCCTTAACCGCGGCCTGAAAATGTGGCGGCTCGTTAAGGTTTACTGCGGTGCGCGTGTGTGCGTGTTTGTACAGCGATCGCTTGAGCGAGAACTGGCGGCACTTCTATGTGTGCGGTATCTGCTAGCTGGAGCGTGCGTGGCGGCAATCCCCTAGCTCGTGCGATTGTGTGCAGTAGGTCGCTTACGCTATGCGCGCATTGTGCAGATTTGCCGGTACGCTCCGTGCTATCGTCTGTGTCTCCACGTCGCTGATTGTGCAGGCAGCGCGCGACTGCGGCGCGTAGCTGTATAGAGCCTGCGCCCGTCGACTTTGGTCTGCGGGCGACAAATATCGGCGGCGCGTTTGTGTTCGTGTGGTGAGGTTCCAACGGCGCTACGGGTCAACGCCGCATGAGCTGCCGATGAGAGTATAAAAAATTCTTTATAGTTAGCGTACTGCTTGGCGGTAACAAGTGTCCTGCGTGAGTTCAGATTACTGGATACGCCGTTACTGGACCCTCGGCGGCGGGAGCAGGGGAGTACAAGTGGTACCGGCACCTCGGCGGGAGACAATGATGCGGAGGCCGTGACGAGATGTATCAATTTACGGGATAGCGCTGCCGGGGCGATTGGTCATACGGGCGCGTCGCTCGGTGGCTGTGCTCCTTGCCGAGGCCGCAACTGCGCCTCCTGTGCAACTACTATGCTATTTATTATAGTCGGTGCTTGCACAGTGCTGTTGATGTTTAATTACTTTGCTGCTACGCCATGGGGTACAAATATTCACTTTTTATTTCTACGTGCGAAATTCACACAAAAAATTGCGTTTCTCAACTCAGGATTTTATCACACTTCATAGCGTCATCCTATATTGCACGAGTATTAATAACATCATTTCTGACGCTGGTCAAAACAAAAAAGGTTGACCGATCAAAGCGCATCCCTAAGAAATATGTGCTTTTGGTCCACCATTGTCTATTCTAAACAGAGATACTACTTAGGTATTCAATGTCAGTAACACTCATTAATTATCCATCCTTCTGTCTGAAATAATTTGTCTTAGAATCAATCCATTGTAGGGGATCAGTAAACATTTCATAGCTTAAGGGCACGAGTTGGGCAAATGATTTAGTTTGTCAAAAGCAAAGTCATTAAGGTATAAAATTTTGGCAAGCTTAGTTTAACAATAGTCTAAGCTGAACAACAAACAAAATTCAATGTACCAGCGGAAGTAATCCAAGTAAACTTGCAACCTGCGTTTGTGTGTTCTATGTGATCATTGTAACGTGTTCTGTTTCTCCTTTGTTTGAGGAGTGCGGGCTTTTCATTGTCAGCTGTGAGGATGAAGCAGCTTCATAGCCGTACATCAGACGCCTTCCAGCAGTTTCCCTTCCCAGCAACAGAGGCCTTGGTATGCTCTTACCTAGGGTTTTTTTACGCTGTATGTTTTACCTGCAATGGCTAGTTTGGCGGCTTCACTTAGAGTGATTGGTGAGACAGCTGTACCATGGGACAATGTATACAGATTGTCCCACGTAGCTTTAGCAGCCTTTAAATATATAGAAATGCCACCTAGCTGAACAGAACATAGGTAGTCTTGTTTGCTGTCGCTTGGAGAAACTTGGATTTTTGGTATTTCACTTAATTACACAGTTAGTCTTAATTATTCAACTTCTCAAATATTATAATTAGATGAAAAGTGTCAATTATATTTGTAGAGCAACATGAAAAATTCCCTTTACGGCTGTCTGTCACTCCATATGTGCTACATAATGTGTTTTTCCGAGCATGAAAGAAGCCAGAGAATACCCGCAATGTGCCTCGAGGAGACAGTCCCGTGGTGATTTTGCGTGTATTTGAGGGCTTGCCCTGTATACACATGCCCTGCATAGGCGTGTGTTCTATAATAAAAAAATCTACATACGGAAGGAGCCTGACTTAATGTATTTCTGGACAAGTGTATCACTTAAATTACTATGTGGTAATAAAATTAAAAACACAAACAACAAAATTGTGCACAGTAGAAGTGTGCGGGTGGGTGCATACGAATAACGATGAAAACCTCATGCAAGTTTATAAAAATATTCATAAGGTAGGTTTCTGTCATATTATTGTCATTGTTCTCAAACACGTTATTATTGCAAAAATATGCTCTCTAGTATTGCACGATTAAGAACTCAGTTCAAATACACATTTGCTTGCGCCTTCATATCCACAGAAACATAAAGAGGAAGTGTTAGAAATTTGCTGTGCTTCTCTGACATCCATTTTAGGTCTTTCGCATGTTTGTCGAGCTTCCTAAAAAGCATCGTAGACACCTTCCAGGGTTTACAGGCAGCGTGAGTACATTGTGCCAGACTGTGGAGAAGCCGAAGAGGTCGCAATATCTATTGTGGTGTCCGGTAAATGCAAGTTTCTTGCATGGTACATTGTTCTTAGTACCAGTTAGATTAAGTTATCATTTTCGCGAAATGTTTGTTTTGCAGATATGTGTCATTTAATGCGTGTCTAAAAATTGCACTTCTTAAAAGAATACCTCCTAAGTCCACTTTTAGGTTTTGTGAAATGCATGTACGTTAGACAGCATAGTGTTTGGCCTTCAGCTGAAGGTAGTATTGGCCCATTTGCATGTACATAATGCAGGATTAGGGCAAATGTGAAAAGACAAGTGATAGAACGATACAGCTATGTAGCAAAATTTACACATAAGCACATTGTTTGATGCAATCCCTAGAAAAGTAAGCGAAAATACAAGGATATGCTTATGGGATAAAAAGTACCCATGTTTCAGGCGCATGGCCTTTTACCGCCATGTACTATAACAGTTCATTATTTAACATTATAAAATTATTTGTACTATTTATTTCCAACTGCTCTAAATGCCAAAATTTTATTGATTGTACAATGAAGGTTTTGGCTGTGTTATGAGTCACTGCCAAAATTAAATTCATAGTTGTAGCCACTCTATCTGAGATAATAAATGAGCATTTCGGAACCAAGTGACTGTTATGCAGTATGCTAAGTGTGCGTATTAGAACAGCCACTTATATTTTCATTGTAAACGTGCATAAAGTGTGTATGTACACATTTCGGGGGAAGCCATAGACTGTGCAATCTTAATCGAAGGTGTTATTGTGTGGTGATAGGTTTTTCCGTAAGCATTGTCTAGAATCAGCAGTATGTTAAGGTGTATTGAAGCTAAGAGATAAATATTGTTCAAGCAAAATGGGTAAAGTGCATCTTTAAGAGTCTTATGCACATTTGTATGACTTTATAGCATGTAGAAAAACAAGAATGGGAGCTGAGGAGCTTGATTTTTGTTCGTTATTACCACATGGCCCCAGCAAACATTGAGGACAAAAGAAAAGAGGAAGGGAAGTGAAGTGGACCAAACGGCAACTCGCTACTGATGGCAGCTGCATTCACATCTGTGTGATGCATGCAATCTTTGATTGAGTTATAGCAGCAGCTCTCCTCCTATTCACTTTGTTGCTCATATTGTTTTGTGTGTGTATTAAGTCCGGCCCTGGCAGTGTTAGGCAGTGCCACTCGTGGCCGTGGTGCTGGATGCAACACATCCTTCTAACCACAAGGGCCACGTATTATGTGAACCTAACTTCTTTTGAATTCATGTATAACCCACAAAAGTTCTATTTTAAAGGATGTACTATATTCGCCACCATTGCCATGAGTAGCACTGGCTGACCGTCCCAGGACGAGACATTGATTAACCTTCCTCAGCTATTATGCAAAACTATTTTACATAGAAATGTAGTAATTAGTATACATGCTAAACGCCACACAGAATAACATTTTTATCCGCATTTTACAATGATTGTTATTTTTCTTCAACTCAGGATGCCTTTCTACCTGTGCTGCATTCTGTAGCTGACCACTCCATGGATCTCAGCAGAACCGTTACACATGTGTGTTCTTTTGTGATTCTGAGTACTGATAGTTTTGTAGTTTGATGTAAATGCGCAGATCAAATGAAGAACAGGTTAAAAGATGAGCTGACAGGCACTGCCACCAAACATTTGTTAGGAAGGAAAATCTTTGTTACAGTTTGTCATTATAGCAACACGAGAGTGTGCACGTCAAAACACCAGTGTCTAACAAGCAAGAGCACTGTACCGTAGAATAATAAAAAAAACATCATACAAAACCTGTAGTATACTAGGGACTGTATTAAAACGTTATGGAGAGACCGTTTCTAAAGAATGACAATTTGTGTTTTGGAGACTCAAATTATTCCTTGGGTTACTCTGCCTCATTGCTTGAACTCAACTGATGTGTCCTGTAAGGCAATTCGCACTCGTATTTGATACAATCTGCAGCAAAATGTGAACAAAGGGCTACGATACTTTGGGGGCCCACTATTGACGTAACAACCGGTCTGCCTAGTGTACTGCAGCCTTAGTAAAATGAAATGTGGTACACTGCACTACATTGACTGGGATGTCGTACAGCTCAATGGCTACAATTGCGAGGCACTATGTAGAAAAAACAGGAGGGGTGGTGGCGTGGCCCTTTACATCAAAAATGAATTTTCATATAATGTTATACCCGAATACTCTGTTGTTAATCCAGATTTTGAGTTCCTTTTCATTACAGCTAACGTATTCACACTTGGAGTTATCTACCGCCCGCCCTCTCGATCCTTAGAAGAGTTTTACCGCTTTTTTGAACCAATGTTGGAGTATTTTTCATCTTTCACATCGGCAGTAATTATTTTAGGGGATTTCAATATAAACATTTTGAACCAAACGGATTTAGTTACAGAATTTGTCGATATTATAACGTTAAATGATTTTTCGAATGTTATTGATGTTCCCACACGCATAACGGCCACTTCTGAGACTCTGATTGACTTATGCCTCACAAATCTCGATAAAAGCGATATTAATGCTGGTGTACTTACTACTGCTATCAGTGACCATATGTCTCTTTATTGTTTTGCTCCAAAACGCTCGGTGCATAGGGTGACACCCATAGCTACAAGCATTACTGTTAGGCCTATAACGTCGAGTTGTATTGATAATTTTCGACAACTTGTATCGTTGATAGACTGGGGTACATTAATGCAAGAGACTAATCCTAATGACCTCTATGATGGATTTCTTGATAAAATTATTAGAGCATATGATCGTGCGTTTCCGATCAAGATGATTAAGAAATGTGAGAAAGCAAGAAAACCTTGGATAACCCGAGAGCTATTGCGTCGAATAAAAGAAAAAAATAAACTCTTCCATAAATTTATAAAACACAGAGACTTGGCAATGCTTGTAGAATTTAAAAAGATCAGAAATAAGCTGAGCTCAGATATTAAGAAATCCCGAATTTCTTATTATGCTAGTAAATTTGCCGAAATATATTATGACCCTCAGAAAACCTGGCGCACTATCAAAGACTTACTACGGAAAACGCGAACTGACGTCCCCCAAGAAATGAAAATAGATGGGCAGAGATTAACTGGTAAGGCTCTCGCTAATGAGTTTAACCACCACTTTTTGGCTTTTGGAGCGTCGAAAGGGACCACCTGTGAGGATTTTGAAACATATATGGAACACAATTTGCCACAAACTTTATTTCTTTACCCGGTTACCGAAGTTGAAATTGCTGCTATAATTAACAGTCTTAAAAGTAATGTTTCGTGTGGTTTTGATGGCATTAAAGCAGCCCCAATTAAATCGGTCTCGGATTTGCTATCCGACGTAGTTTGCCACTTAATGAATACTATTTTGTTGACAGGAATATTCCCGGATAATATGAAAGTTGCTAGGGTTTCAGTTCTGCATAAAGGTAATCCTCTTGACTGTATTTCTAACTACAGACCAATATCAGTACTTCCGCTATCTTCCAAAATAGCAGAGAAAGTTATAAATTCTAGAATTTCTCAGCATTTATGTAAGCACAACCTAATATCTGAATATCAGTACGGATTTCAACAAGGTAAATCGACTGAGTCAGCATTATTAAACATTAGAGAAAAAATTTTAACTAATATAGAAAATCAACTGTATACAATAGGCATTTTCCTAGATTTTAACAAAGCCTTCAATTCTATTAAACATCCCATACTGTTTGCAAAGTTACCTTATTATGGTATAAGAGGACTTCCACTTCAGTTACTGCGTAGTTACCTGACTAACCGTACTCAGTTTGTTGTAATTCAGAATGCACAGTCGGATACGGAATTCATAAGTTATGGAGTTCCGCAAGGATCTATATTAGGACCAACAATATTCTTGCTGTATATAAACGATATTGTCAACATCCCCCTGACCACAGACATTGTCCTTTACGCAGACGATACAAATGTTTTTTTTACATCTAATAACCTTTCGTCTCTCACTCGTACTGTTAACTTATGGCTTCAAAATTTGTCCTGCTGGTTAGATGCAAATAAACTCTTATTGAATGTTAGGAAAACCAAATACATTCTCTTCTCATCCATTAATAAACCAGTTCACCTTGATAGTTCTATAACGTTTAGATCATGCCCATTAGAGCAAGCCTCAGAATACAAGTTTTTAGGGGTAATATTTCATGAAAATCTTCGATGGACAAGTCACGTGAATTTTATAAAGGGTATCATTGCTAAATCAATTGGAATGCTAAATAGATTTCGGACGTTGTTGCCAATAAGATTAAAACGGCAACTTTATTTTAGTACTGTACATTCCCGTATACAATATTGTCTACTAGTTTGGGGGGTCACATCAAAGTATAATTTGGAACGACTATACATAATGCAGAAGAAAAGTATACGATTCATTCAAAACCTGTCCAGTCGTGATCATACATCCCCACACTTTGCCGAGAACCAGATACTTCATATAGAAATGTTATATAAACAGCGTTTGTTGGAATTGATATTTCTCGAATTAAAAGCAAATCGTGAGCTGTTTTTTCATACATATACAAATACGGAGACACCATATTTCAGAAATAAGAACTTTGTAAAGATTAAAACGAGAACTAGATACGGTGTGCAATTGTTAAAATGGCAAATTCCGAACCTACTGAATTGTTATCTATCGTTTTTAGATACAATGGAGAGTGCTCCCTCCTTGCTTGCTTTCAGAAAACTAACCAAAACGTATTTCCTCCAACAGTTGTAATTTTGTTGTACATTTGTTTTGTTCTCTTCAAATCCAATTGTAGTCCATTGGCCTTAATAGTTCTGTGTCTTGTTGATGATGAATGTGTTGACGACTAATTCTGTCATTCTTCCTTATCTTGCTTTATCGTGTTTGATACTCTGTACATGCATTTTTATTTGTATGTGTTTGATATTATGCAGTGTGTTTTGAAGCATGTTGCGCTCATGTTGTGTGCTGCGCGTGCTGTCTGGTGTCAAAGGCCTAGTTAGGTGGCTTTTAATGCCGCCTTTTGCCTTGGCACCAAGACAAACCGCTCTTGAGCGTTGTTTTGTCAATAAACAAACAAACAAACAAACACACACACACACACACACACCAACCTTTAATCTGTGGGCATTTCTACACAGTGCTTGTGCAGGACAGGGCAACTGGCTGTTTGTTCGTGACTGAAACAACTACGTACATCAAGAGTGTATTGGGAAGCCACTATATTTTGCAGTAAGTGTAATAGTCCGTAAAAATATGGGATTTCCATGAACAACGTTTTGTATGCAACACTTTCCTTTGTCATTTCTTGCGCCCCGGCCTTGATGGCTGCAACACATTTCAGGCTGACTGAAGAGATAGTGGTAACCTAGTAGCTGGCCTTGCAAAGTTATTATATTGGCTTATTAAGAGCTAACTTGCATTGGCCACTGCTGAACGGACACATCAAAAGGCATGGGATTATTCACAAGCTTAGAATGACATTGAAATGAGTTTATGGGGGTTCTTTTTTAACTCGCCTCTGTCTGCTGAGACTAAATCACGTCGGCTTTTAATGAAGCAGTGCTCAGGTTGGAAAACTGCAAAGCTGTGTGGGTTCTCAAGCACCATCATTGTTTCAGCTAGCTGAAGTGCCTCTATGACATGAAAGCAAAAGCGAAAGACATGACAAAGGAATAGGTTGAGGGACAAATGGTTCTTGGTGGTAATTATGTAACTTCCAGGGCTATCGTACTGAGTAAGAAATATTGTTACCGATACAGCGTGAACATAGCGTTAATGCTGCAGAACAAACTGACACCATCTGTCTAGTCCTACACAAGCACGTGCACAAAAAAGGGGTGCCTGTCGCCCTTCAGGGCCACCACTGGAGAGATCGACTGCTATTGCTATGCATAGACTGTGACATCACATAACTAGAGCTCACGCCTTTGCTGCAGCTCGCTGGCTGGACAATTGAAACCTTGATTGTTAGGTTGCAATTATAGTTTAAATTACAAGGCAGCAATTTAGTTGCCAAGTCTTACAGCATGGTTTACTGCTCAGTTCTGCAGTAATGGACGTATTCGACCAAGCCTGGTGTGAATTCTCATGCGTACCCCAAATTCAAGCAGCCCCTAGATGCTTAGTTGATAAAGTCACTGAAAATGAAATAATATGGTCATCGAAATAGTCATGCAAGCGATGCACATAGGGCTTGTAGCGCTCTCACTTGGTATGACATCAGTCACAACGCCTTGTGCAAAAATGTTGGTAGAAGTGCGGTAGAAGTGTGGATTGAGGCAACCAAAATATAGGCTGCTGAAATTCCTCATATAATAGACCGATAATAAATAATCGTTCAGCGATAACTCTGGCATAAGGAGCAAGCCGCACTCCCCATAAGGCCATTCTGTGAAAACAGTAGTGCTATTGCAGCAACATTGTCTGTAGTCATTTTGTGAAAGATCATGTCAACTGAATAACCAATATAGAAGCATCAAGTTGCTCCAATAAAAGCCTTTGTTGCCCTAAAAACCAGACTGGGATGTAAGATCTGGGTTGTTTTGTAACCAGGACGCCCATATGCAATGCTTAAAACATGAAAACACTTGGAAGTAACTGTGATTAAACTGCTGTCGTGATTAAACGGCTGATTAAACTGATCAGCGCTTCACAGCCGGTATCACACAATGTTGCTTTATATGCCAAGGAAAGATTCCAGCAGGTGGGGACCACAATGTCTCCTAGAGGCCAATACAGACAGGGTGCCAGCAAGCACGGAATAAAGATTTTTCCATGTGCATTGATGTCTACCACATTTGTGTCTCCTGGGGGCACAGTCATATTGGGGTAACAATTTTCTGTCTGAATATTCACCGCAGCGAGCACTACAGCCAGCTAAAGCGAGTTTCTTGTTCGCACCTTGCCGCAGATATAGACATAATCCATTTATCTGGGCACGTTTGTAGGGTTAAAAAACAAGAACAAAGTAACTTAAGAAAACTTCATTCCTTCTAGATTTAGGGCGTGGTGCCAGCTGGTAACCATTGTTTTAAAAAATATTACATAACCGGGACACATTCCTTCTTGAAAGTCTTTTCTCATATCAGCATGATACAGTCGCTGGCTAAGTATGTGCATGTGCTGCGACTATATTTTTTTGGGGGGGGTGGGGAAGGGGCTCTGTTGTTTATCAGGTAATGTTCTTATTGAGTGTGTTACAGTCGAAAGGAAGTCGCGACTATATTTAGCAACCCTTCTTGTGACATTACGAAATTCCTTCACATGTCGCAACCAAGCTTATTCCCTCCCTGCTTTGTGTGCTTCATTTGAGTGTAAGTTGCATTACACAGAATGTATACCCCCGACTGCAATGCCAGTGCAGACGAAGCAGGTACTAAATAAAGAACAGCAAAAGAACGATTTTGGAAGGAGCAAAAATGGCATGTGTGATAAAAATATGCGACGTCCTGTTGGTGTCGCTGTTAAACAAGCAATTGTGATATCGAGGGATGGAAGGAAAGAACTAAACGTGTGCTTGCCAAACTATGCCTCTCAAGCTACCAAAAGAAGTTTTCTTTTGTTTCATCTTGTTCTTTTGCAGCTAAGCTGTACTTTTTCGTTTGATTTCTTTCGTTTGGCTTTTCATAACTATATCATGTGCCCATGTGACCAATAATGCCATATGGAAGTTAGTCGTTGTTCGTATTTCTCATTGCCTGTCCTTTGTTCAATTTGTGTGCTAAAGTCGATAGAGTACCAACCAGTATAAACGTGTATGTTATTGAATTCCTTTTGTTGTTTTGGTACAAATAATGTGATTGGTTATGTACTCAAATAAACAATTAGATGATGAAAACAAAGTTCATCAGAACATGTCATTTTACTTATAATTAGCTTATTTCAACGGCAGAATCCTATATTCTGGCATGCAGATTTAAATAGAACTAATCTTTTTGTGATTCTTAGTGCGGTAGAAGTTGAACAGTTAAGAGCAATTCTCAGGACACAAAGTGAAACCACATAGAAGCATGGATTCGTGCACTGTGCACTGACTCATATATTGATCTGCTTTCGTAACAGACAAGCAAATAAATATGCAGTAACTTTTGTGAAAGGGATGAAAGCATATAAAGAGGCGGGGGGGGGGGAGTCACACACAAATGTGCCATGGTTGTAGTTTTGTCAACAAGCATGCTATTTTCTTGTAACTTCGGAAAACAGATACTGCACTTACATATTCCTTTTTTCTTTTTGTTATGTTGTGGGATTTGACTACTGCCTGGGTTAATGGTTGCCGGTTTTCCTAACATGTTGCGCTTGTGAAATTCAGGCCGTCATCAGCGCTGCGTACAATGTATGTACCCTAACGGTCACATTGTAGTGGTGCTTAATCGTAAATGCTCGCATTCAAATATAAACTTGTTTGTTCTACATATGCGTTAATTCATGCCAAAGGAACAAGATATACCATGTTTCTGTCCGAAGGAAAGAAACTGAGGCTGGTGCTTATTATTGCACATAAATCTATGCTTAGTTGCAGTAAGGTTTTTGCATAATTTCAACAACTTGTTTGCTGCAGTTCTGTAACATTCACACGCTGGTTTATCCACTTAGGTATAAGGAAAAAAGGCAAAAAAGTAAACCACTGCAGTGGATTTAACTTAGTGCTCTTGATTCTTGTTACCTTTTTGGCCTGGTAGCTTTTCATTTTGGAAAAGCATATGTGCAAAGTCATGTTTTGATCAATAGGCTGATGTTCGCGAGGCTTTGCAAGCACTGCTATAACGTGATAGAAGCAGTGTGTGGCCATTTGGTTGTACGAATTCTGGTGTGAGGACACCACAAAAAGTAAACGAAGAAAGATATGTGCACATATGACACAAGCACCGGATCTGACCTGAAGCTTTAAAGTAAGGAAACAGTGAATATTTAATAACATGTGGATACATGATGTGAAGATATCTGCTAAAAGAAATTCTTCGTGCAGTGCAACTGAAGGATCACTGATACATTTGTCATTATTTTTAAATGTTCCAAGCCCCAATTACCTCGTATGTTGTCAGGTCATGATGCCTGGCTACAACGCAAGTTTTGTGGAACACAGAACCGCCGCCACATTCTTTTCAGTGTTGAACAATGTGTGAGGGAGGGTTGTTTCACACAGGTGACTCATACTCGCTAGATCTCCCTGATTTCACGTTAATAGAGCATCGCATCTGTCTGATGTAGGCATGGCCTTATGATGGCAGTAGACTACACAACTCTGCGGCCTTGTTCACCGGATGCGCATTCTGCTTCAAGCCACAACCAACCATTTTCATTTTTTGGCTTCTGCCTTTTGTTGCCACAGCACAAAACTCTCCTAACAAGTTTAGCAGGATTCGTTGTTGGGCAAGTTCGTTCATTGTATTTGGAAAAATAGGATGCGCTTTGTAGACAATCACGAGGGAGAAGACTGCGCCTCTCCCATCTTCGTCCTTGTAATTGTCTACAAAGCGCCTCCTAAGAAGTGCCAGAGAAAAATGATTTGCGCAACTAAATTAGACATGAAGATGGAATATAATAAATTACATGAGTGAAGTAAAAAAGCAGTCACAGTTTTGTATGCTTTTGTCATTTTCATTGGTAATTGTGTAGCTGTTCCCTACGGGCAAGAATTTTTTTTTGTATGAAGTCTGTGAAAATAGACTTTCTCTCATATGAGGAAAAAATACTGAAGCCACAGAAACAAATTAGTTTGGTTGTTGCGTGTGGCACAATTCGAAGGCGGTGCACTGTCTAACGGACGTTGTTTACGTGTAACAACTCTCATCCACACATAGTGATGCACTGCAATATACGCGGGTTCATTCATGTGTTCTTGAAAACTCGTAGCCAGAAATTATGACCAGACGTACGCAAGATAATTAAACTTTGGCATATTAACCCGAAACGGACAAATGCACCAGTCATTCACAGTTACATTGCGTGAAGAATTTGTTTTGAATGAATGATGTCACTTCATGTCACTACATGTTGTATGTGATCTGTTTTCTTATTAAAGCTAGAGTTAAGATTAGGCGCTTGTGTCCTGCATGTCTTTACCCTCATTTGCTTCTGTGGTGCTATTATGCCAAAATAAATTCACGGCAGGAGCTGCCAGTCCATACAGTTATACTACATTGTGCAGAGTATGGCTGGCGACCTGAATTTGACGAGTGCGAAGTAGCAGTAAGAGCTTCAGAATGATAGAAGTTTGGGTCAGTTGTTGATGTATGTTAGAGTACATGATGTGCAATAGATGGAACAGTGTGAGGCGAGACAGATGGGGCAAGTAGTATTGACATCTGTGAGCGTTTACTGTAAAGTTTCTGCACATTATCTTGCTCAGCGAAAGTTTCCAATGTACACAGTTACCATTAGCGCTTGTCCCATCTACATTACACTTCTCCGTATTCTAAAGCAGTAACAAAAGCAACGAACTGACCCAAGCAATAATTAAGGCTCAAAGAATTGCAAAATTGATGGAGAAATGCTTTGTTAACTGACAGGTAAATGGCATACTTGTCTGCACACCCGTGACCAGGGGCATTTTCAATGAATATCCATTATTTTGTACAACTGCTTCGTGCTTCTTAGGTTTTTTTATGGCTTTTAGGCACCATTCCAGGGTAGTGCTCCAGAGTACTTTGCTGTTTGTCTGTTCTAAAATTAAATCACTTGTGAGCCAGCACCATGTGTAATTACTCTATAAACCATTACGTTGTCAGTGTCCTTGGTGCTGTTCCCGCATAAATATGATTCATCAAATAGTATTTTTAAAATTTTAAGTATGAAGAGAGTACTCTTAATATGTATTTTATTAGGAACATTTTTCTCAATTTTAGGAAGAAGTCCTGCTGCTTGGTGTGAAATGCAGAAACAGCACCCCACATCCATCCATGCTGACTTGATGGCATAGCCAGCTTGTTAAATTAATTTTTGGTTCTTCCCTACAGAATTCTCAAAAAAGGTATCAGCTCTGTCATCCATTGAAAACAAATTTTTGCACTTGGAGACTCAGCCATGCGGAAAGCCCTTGAGCTCATTAATATTTTTTTTAAATATAGGGGGGATCCTGTTTGGAACTTTCACAAATCACGTCTTGAATAAAACCGCATTTCAGTGGAAGCGAAATGCAAAAGAACCCGTGTACTTAGATTTAGTTGCACGTTAAAGAACCTCAGGTTGTGCAAATTATTCCAGATTTACTGACTATGGCGTGCCCCATTACCAGATGGTGGTCCTGGCTCGTAAAATGCAATAATTTCGTTTTTAGCAGCTTGCTCGGAAATAGAGAGCAATAACAAGACCTAATTATTCAGCTTGTTTGTGTGATGAGTCCCAATGTCTTAATTTAGTACCTCGGCATTTATCATAGTATTTTTGTGCTAGTCCATGCAAAATACCACTGATTGGCCTCATTATACAGGCCACTGTTAACTTGGGGTGGCTTAGTCTTGCAAGCTCAATATATGATCTGTGCCAAAGTTTGGAATTTCAGTACAATATAACAGTTCAATATGAAATGAGGCAAGATTGATTAAATTAGCATTTCTTTCATTTACTAATTTCATTATGTTAGGACATGTCGAACAGTAGTAATGCCATGTTTACAATGTCCAGTGTTCTTCTTTTAAATCCATACAATTGCTTTACTGGTGCAAAGGTATTCTTCCTTTGGGCCAGAAAGTGAAGATAATATATTTGTTACATTTGGTATCTAATAAATTTTCTTTATCAGTATGTGTCTTGTGTATTTTTCCTTTCAGCAAGTAGCAACTGCTCTTGAAGGCGTTTGAAGGCCTCGGAGGCGCTGCCGATAACTAGCATTTTCGCGAGGACGACTGCGTGACAGCACACGCTTTGCAAGGAGGGGCTCTGTATAAGTGAAAGGAAAAAAAAATATCGAAGTGCGGTGACGGGTTCGTTCGCCCTTCGACAACGGGTGCATGTGACTTGGTGAATTCAGCGGTGGCCCTGTGCCGTTGATCGGGCCACGTGGGAGCATGCGGCGAAATGCATCGTGGTGGGACGCTGCTCCTATGCAGTGGCAGAGGCAGACGGAATACCGCAGGACAACGTGTCGGACGCCGGCGTTCAGTCCGAGCAGGCGCAACGCCTGCTCGGGTGGCAGCTCACGGACGGCCGAGTTCCCCTGAGCCTCGATCGCCGGCGTCCGAGATTTCGGCTTGCGGTATTCCCTCTGGTGCTCTGTAAGCGCGTGACCCGCGCCACCAAGCATATCACTACGTGCTTACCGCACCTAAACTAAGATGCCTTTAATTCCTTCACAAAACGCACATTGTACCTCCCAATCGAATGGGGGCAAAGTGGGCATTTTACCGTACTGCCGTTGTATGCCGAAATAAGGCCCACCTCAATGGGAGTTCTTTTTTGCACACCCTTGTAATGGGAGCAAAAACATGTACAAAAGGAAATGCGCTAGAGGACAAACGAAAAACGCCCGTCTCGGTGTTTTTCTGTTTACAGTGTAGGTGGTCGCTATCAAAAGGAGAAGGCAATTATTCTACGACCGAAAAGGAATGCCTCGCCATCGTTCGGGCTACAGCAAAATTTCCCCTTACCTATACGGCATGCCATTCAAAGTCGCCAGCGACCATCATGCGTTGTGTTGGCTAGCGAATTTAAAGGATCCTTCAGGAGACTGGCACGGTGGAGCCTCGGACTACAAGAATACGAAATCATTGTAACCTACAAGTCCAGACGAAAATACATTCTATGCCGACTGCCTATCACGCGCCCCTATTGAGCCCTCGCTGCAAGATGACGAGGATGACGACGCCTTCCTAGGAATAATAAGCGCGGAGGACTTCGCTGAACAGCAACGAGCAGACCCGGAGCTTAAAAGCCTCGTCGAGCATTTGGAAGGGTACACCGACGTTATCTCTTGGGAATTTAAGCGAGGATTGTCTTCGTTTTCTCTTCAAAACAACCTATTACTAAAGAATTTCTGACCAGTCCGCGCCAACTACCTTATTGTTGCTCCCTCAGCACAGCGTCCAGGACTATTACTGTACGCCCCACATAACGATCCGACCGCTGGGCGCCTCGGATTCTTCCGGGCGCTATCGAGGATAAAGTAAAGATATTACCGGCTGTGAATGACCGCTGACGTCGCCCGTTACGTGAAGAGCTGCCGAGACTGTCCGA
Organism: Dermacentor andersoni; assembly: GCF_023375885.2. Taxonomy (NCBI): domain Eukaryota; kingdom Metazoa; phylum Arthropoda; class Arachnida; order Ixodida; family Ixodidae; genus Dermacentor; species Dermacentor andersoni. The sequence continues at coordinate 197,120,439 of NC_092816.1, read as the reverse complement.
GACGCAAGACACCACCGACAAGGCAACCGGGATGGTTGCAACCAATCGAACCTTCTTGCCGATTATGTAAGCAGATCGGGAAGGACTTCTTGCGGCCTTTTCCGACGTCAACACCCGGAAATAAGTGGACCATCGTGGTGGCAGACTACCTTACCCGCTTCACTGAAACTAAAGATATGTCGAAAGGTAGGGCAACTGAAGTGGCAAAATTCTTCGTCGAGAACATCCTGCTAGGACGTGGTGCCCCAGAAGTCGTCAACACCGACAGCCGAACCGCTTTTCCAGTTGAAATTACCCAAGCCATATTGCAGTACAGTCAGGCAAGGCACAGGCGGACAACTGCCTACTACCCACAGACGAACGGTCTTACGGAGCGCCTGAATAAGACCGTCGCCGACATGCTACCAATGTACGTCGACGTCGAACACAAGACCTGGAATGCCGTCCTGCCGTACGTAACCTTCGCCTACAACACGACGGTGCAAGAAACAACACAGATCACGCCGCTCAAGCTGGGTTATGGCAGGAACTCGACGACGACTCTCGACGCCATGCTGCCGCCTGTCACCGACGAATAGAATCGACGTCGCCACCTATCTCCAGCGCGCCGAAGAAGCCCGTCAGCTCGCCCGCCTACGGATCAAGAACCTGTAGCGTATCGACAGCCGACACTACAAGCTCCGACGACGCTACGTCTAGTCGGCCCCCAGCGACCTTGTTTGGGTTTGGACCCCGATGTGCCGACGATGACTCGTTGAGAAACTATTACGATGCTGTTTCGGACCCTGTGATGTGTGGTGCGCGACATGGTGCGGTGATCGGGATGGTTACGACAAGGAGTGCGCGCCGAGGCAAATTCCGTGCTGGAAGGAGAAAAATGACAACGGCGAAGAGCGTCCGGCACCTGAACGCGCGGCGCAAGAAAAACAACTAAAAGAAAAGCAAACCAATTTGGAAAGACCACGGGGCGTCAGGCAGCCAATCGGAGAATGCCTAATCGGCCAGAGAGAAGAAAAAGCGTGGTGCGCCGAGGAGACGCAGAGACGCCGGGGAGACGCCGGGAGAGTTCCAGAAAGCGACGCCAAGAGGAGGTCAACCACCAGACCGGGAGCTGAAGACGAGCCGTCGGGTTCCAGACCCGAGCCACCAGGACTTCACCCGACCGGGGCCTCCTGCCAGCCCGTTCCTGTGCGTCACCCGTCTACCCGAGCGTGCCGTCAGCTCCTCAAGGCCGGTGAACTTCTGCGCCCGTGGGCAGGACGAGAACAGTCGGGCTACGGACCCGAGTTCTACGCCAGCTGTCCGGCCATAACGCCGCCCCCGTCTGTCGTTGTGCATGCTGCCCGAGGCCGGCGTTCGAGATTTGTGCCCGTGGGCAGGACAAGAGCAGTCGGGCTATGGGCCCGAGCTCTACACCCAGCTGCCCGGCCAGAACACCGCCGCCGTCTGCTCGTGCCACCAAGCCGCCTGCTTTACCTCTCCAAGCCAGAGCTGGCACGCTCCGGTCGCCCAGTCAACTAAATTACACCTCGACCTTTGGTGAGACCGGCGCAACTCCTTTCGTCAGCTTGTCGCCGCGTCGCCGCGTCGAGACTGTTGTGTCCCTGCCGTCGTGGCAAGCCCAGACTCGCGCACTAGTAAGCTTCATACTAGCCCCAAATGTCTGTCTTACTGCCGTGATGTCTATTTGAGTGTTTATTTTATTCTTTCTATTTCTTTGTATCATTTATTTTACGCTTCTAGTTTGATTAAAAATCTTTGTGTGTGTTTTTCAAACCAACGGCTTTGTCCTCCATTGGGTTCTCGAAGGCTCCGCCTAAGAGATCCGTTAAAACCTTTGAGTACATGAACCTCCGTCCCATATTTGGGCATTACAGACCCTACGACATCATCCGATGTAATGGCGAACTGGACTATGAAGTCGTGCCAGACTGCATTTCGCATTCACAGCGGCGCCGCGCACAATCTGAAATGGTCCACGTGGTGCGTCTTAACCTCTTTTACGCAAGCTGACGAACTCCCATATATTGTTGTTTCTTTGCTACGTGTCTTTTTGTTTATTACTTTCGCTTGTTTGTAGCATTGGGTCAATGCTATTTAAGAAAATAAATTATGGGGTTTAACGTGCCAAAACCACTTTCTGATTATTAGGCACGCCGTAGTGGAGGACTCCGGAAATTTCGACCACCTGGGGATCTTTAACGTGCACCTAAATCTAAGTACACGGGTGTTTTCGCATTTCGCCCCCATCGAAATGCGGCCGCCGTGGCCGGGATTCGATCCCGCGACCTCGTGCTCAGCAGCCCAACACCATAGCCACTGAGCAACCACGGCGGGTGATGCTATTTAAGAGGCGGTATGGACAAGTGTACTTGTTTACCTTTATCGGGCCACCACGTTTCACCGCCTAACAAATGTTATCGCGCAGCGCAGGACGCGCCTGCATGTATCGTAAGTTTGTGGAATGTTATCGCCGGATGTTCCAGAACAATCGCTGGGACGCACCTGCATGTATCGTAATTTCTGAATGTCACCGAACCTTGTGTAATCTGATTGCATGTATGCGCGACGCGAATGGTGTACAACGTTGTGGAAGGTGCACGGGTCCCAGCGATTGTTCTGGAACATTCGACGACTCCTGTATAAACGCCGACGCGCTTGGCCCGCGCATGAGATTTCCGATGATCGCCGACTGTGTTCGCCGCTATCATTGTGCTTTAAGTGTAGCCCTTTTTGAGGGCACAGGTTCGCCCAATAAAACTCTAGTTTCGACATTCACAGTTTTGGTGCTTTTTTTCACCGTCACTACCACGTGACAATATATTTGTGAACGGTAGAAGGAAGTATTATCTCATCTTAATGGTGCACTTTCACGCATGGCAGGGTGAAGCCTGTCACCGTATCGATACATGGGCCTGTCCGCTTGCTTGCTTCCCTGCTCAATCTAGTAACCGGCACTATTATTTGATCTGTCTGATTGGCGTATTTTGGGGTCGGGGGCTACGAGGCTTTATCCCTGCAGCTGGACATACAGACATAGATAGATAGATAGATAGATAGATAGATAGATAGATAGATAGATAGATAGATAGATAGATAGATAGATAGATAGATAGATAGATAGATAGATAGATAGATAGATAGATAGATAGATAGATAGATAGATAGATAGATAGATTTGCAATCTTTCTATTTACGGAATGGGAGACGACCGCACGCACCGGGATCCAGTCCGGCGAAGGCGGTCGCAGGCAGGGCCCCCCCGGCTGGCGCGGGCAAAGCTTGAGGCGGTGGTGCACCGAAGCTGGGAGCCACAGGCTGGTACTGTAGACCCGGGGCCAAACCCTGCGGTGCCAGAGGCTGCACTCCCGGTGCAGTTTGGGGGGCGGGCGCCGCATACGGCACCTGTGGAACACCCGCGTAAGGAGCCCGTGGTGCGAGACCCGCCGGTTGAGTGCCGGGAAACCCTTGCGGCGCTGCACGAATGAAGTAGTGCTTTGCTGTAGGTTTCCGGCATATTTTTTTTTTTTTGTTATGCCACCTTCCAAATCGAATAAATCATCTCACTCCATCGATTTAAAATGGTCCTACTTATGTATAACATGGCACAATATACCTCAAATTTGAAATGGTGTATCGTAAGTTTAGCAGACTGTATCTGGTCGTTGCAAGAGGTGCTGCAACACATACTGAGCGAAGAGTTCTGTGCCTCAGTCCTGTATAATGCGGTGACTGCCTCTCTCGTCTAAGTTGCGAGCATACCGCGTTCGACACCGACCGCCGTCATATCACCATGGCCGTGCCCTCCTGCTACCGTTATCGTTGGTATTTAGACGTCGTCCTTATGCCGTCCTCACATTCATGACATCCCCGACGTCGTCATGTCGGCGCCTTCGCGCCTTCGTCATATACAACCTCTCCTAACACGGACACACTGAGCCTTCTTATGACACAACAAAAACCATGCCAAGGCTAGACAGGCAGCTAGACGGGCATAGTGTCTCGTGCACGATTCCCACAGTGCATTGAGCCTGCATATATATGGTAATTAGGTTGATTCCCTTCTCTTATGGCCCGCTCAATTTCATGTGTGTGGTACAAACTGGCATATCAGTCACTTCTCTCGTGATAATTGTTTTTACTATAACCATGAGATGTGTATGCGTTATTTCATGTACTGCAGTTTTATTTCCTGCTCACATTTTAGTTTGTGTGTCTGTGCGCCCGATTTATTGTTCCTTATTTTATAGCAGTCGATGTATTTCTCTGCCACGGCCGCTTGATAACAATAAAGGTGCGGCTTGCAGCGTGCATAGAAAACAGTGTGATCCGCTGCGGCGCTACCAGTCAGCGACTGTTGTCTGGGATCGGCATACAAAATGCATCAGGAACGCGCTGGGAACGTCGTCTCCCGTCGAAGCCGACGCGTCTCATCCCTGACAGATAGTGCCATTCGGCCCAGCCAAGCGCCCGAGAATGCAACTAACGCTGTCACGTTCGCTTCCATTGCTTCTTTCGCATCCCGCGGCCGTGGGTCTGGATATCTAGCCTTCTTCAATCGAGCCCGTATTGTGATAGAAAATATCACTACATAATTTCATGGGAATAATATTAGGGCGAGAACCTCAAGTGGCTCCTTGCACAATGGGCTTGAAAGAAGCGCGGCGTCTAGTCGAGTGGTGGAAAAAGATACCACGTCACCTCCGAGCGAGCGGAGGGTACAGAAGCGAAGGAATGGCGCACGCCGACAGAAAAACAAGTGTTGCGCCGCTGACTTTACGTGGCGGCGATTGTGGTAATGATAGACTGCGAAACGAGAGAGACGGCGATGGAGGATGCTCGCCCGGGACCTAGCGGATTGCACAGTAGCCCTAGGATACTCGGTCCTAGGTCCTCGTATACTCGGTCCTCGGCTCTAGGATACTCGCTGCGGTCGAGGATACTCGCCAAGCGAGAAGCGAGGCTCCGCGTGCAAAGCGGAGGAAGCAACGCGTTCGACCGCGAGTGCGGCTTTACCCTGCAGAGAGAACGCAGCGTAATTGTGTTCGGCTTGTGTTACACATTTGTAATACTTACAGGTGTCAAGCATACTGCACGCTTGGGTAGTGCATTAAGTTCTGCTATGTGTCGTTGTGGGGGTAGACTTACAGCACTATGCGTTTGCTTCCCACTGCGGCTCGATATGTCTTGCAAGAAGTCTGACTCCTCCGATCGCATGACTTAATACATTAGCACGCGTAGCTTCGCGTGTTACAGGCGTGTAACCTGCTGCTGAACTTTCTTTTTACTACAGTCAGATTGGTAATTCGCGCGAGTTGCTTATACATTGCGAAATGCACATAAACGGTAGGCGAGGAGCGACTAGTCGCTCCTCAGTGATGTTGAGCCTCGGAAGCTGATGAGGTACACATGCCCACGTATTTTTGGCTATACACGGCCTCCCACAACTTTTACTAAAGTATCCCGGCACGTAGAACGGACACGCACGTCACAGCACTCCGAGGGCCCACACTGTTCCACCGTGGCCAAGGCGATCGTGCGTTTGTCGACGTCCCACGGTGCAGTAATGGTTGTGAGGTCAATCGGAAACCACAAGGATACACACAACACAGGCCACACAAAACTGGTTCCCCAGAAACTCCCTCTGAAACCTGGCCATTGCTCCGGTGAAACTTTCCAAGCTTGAGGGATCGGGGCTACATCGACGATCCGCATTTATTTTCGCCTCGTGGTCCTGGCTGGCAGCACGCTTATAGGACCGCCACCACGGGAGAGCGGAAGGAAAGGAGATACGCAAGCGCGTCGAAGGGCGACAATGAGAGGGTCGTGCGAACGTGACATGGCCGATGTGGGTCAAAGCGTAGTACCTGTTCTTATCAGCTTAATATCTGATACGGGTTCTATTTAGAGCAGATAATAAATTATTTTTTTCATCTTCGCAGAGTGCTTGATGTCTGCTTCACCTCTGTCGAGGGTCTGCCGCTATTGCACTATCTTTGGTATCGGCTCATGTATCGGGAGAAATTCTCGTTCTACACGGCACGATAGACCCACGCATTTTTTCCCAGAACGTTGCCATATACAGGTTCGCTGTAAACATAATAAAAAACAATTAACTTCATTAGTGTATACTAAAAAGATTTTGCGCCAAAAACAACACACACAAGAGAGATGACGACGTGTTGTTTTTGGCGCAAAAACGTTTTACTATGCAAGATCACGAACTATGCCAGCAGTTAACTCTTCTAAAGTATATTTCTTCATTAGTGCTTTACTGGAAGTTCAAACAGCGAATTTTGAGGCAGTCACATTTTATTACACCCTCATTTTCTAAAACGCCTGAGAGATGAACCTAATTCGATATATGCATAGTCGAATTTTGACAGTAAATCCAGGCAAAATTCAAACCGATCGCCGAGGGCACTCGCGTAAGGCGGCGCCGCCATCACACGAAGACACCCCGTGACGGCATGGGCGGGCAAGTTTGAAACCGCATGTCTCATGCGTCACGCTTTTTCTGGCAAGCAAGCGCGGCTGTATACCGGGTCAGGGTTCGCCGCGGCATGGCTATCGTCCAAACTTTGCCCCATCTCCGGGGCGTTGCCGTCTGACGCGCAATGGGACGCGCTCAGTCTCGATACGGCCTCGATTGAACGTTACAATTTGAGGATGACCATCTCGAACTAGGTGCGACTTTCAACATCTTCAAAAGATGGGTGTGCGTGAAAATATCACTAGCCACAAATTTGCCATTTTGATAAGCGCCCCCGAGGCACTAAAAGAACAGTTAAATAGGCAATTTGTGCTAATTTTTCTTCTGCTGTCTTCTTTTTGTTATATATAAACGATATTGTCACTAACCTCTCTGTTAAAATCAGGCTTTACGCTGACGACTGCGTTCTGTACGATGAAATAACAACGGAAGAAGACCAACTTAGGTTAAACAGGGACTTTAATAAGGTAGTTGAGTGGTGTAGACAATGGCAAATGAGCATTAATTTCGAAAAGACAGTATATATGCGGATAACATTAAAAAAGGAGCCACTGGTATATCGCTATGGCACAGAAAACACTTTTTTGGCAGAGGTAGCGCATTATAAGTACCTTGGATTGTACATAACAAAGGATCTTTCCTGGTCAAAGCACCTTGATACAGTAATAGCAAATTGTCGCCGCAAGTTGTTTTTTCTAAGACGCGTATTAAAATCCTCCACACCAACAGTACGTCTATTGGCATACAAAACACTAGTCCGCCCCGTTTTAGAATATGCTATAGTTATATGGGACCTGTTCACTAAAAGCGATATTGGAAAGCTAGAAAGCTTACAGAAAAAAGCAGTTCGATTCTTCTACAATACATATGGGCGTAGTTCTATTACTAACCTTTTATCTCGGAGCGGCTTGCCTTCTATAAGTGACAGAAACCGTGCATGTCGTTTAAAATTCTTTTTCCAAATAATAAATGGTAACTACAACATCGACACGTCTCGCATTATCACCTATGCAACAGGTTACGCTACCAGACAGCGACACTCACTAGCTGTAACTCCATTGACAACACGTGTCAACTGCTTCAAGTATTCGTTTTTTCCGAGAACTATAGTAGATTGGAATAAGCTGGCCGATAAAACTGTAACACAGGACTCATTATCACTTTTCGAAACATATCTTTAATTTTTTTTTTCTTTTTTTTCCACTTGCTGAGATTGTCAGTGATAGCACTGTTTTACTGTAGGATTGGGAAGTATCGTTGATGTAACCTTGAAGCGCTTGTTATTGTTTTTGCGCCTGTGTTTTTTGCGCCTGTGTTTTTGTGCCTGTTTTTTGCGCTTGTGTGAAGCGCTTGTTTGAAGAATTTTTGAGTACAATTCCCCATTTTTGTATTTATATTGTTTCGTGAACTTACTCGTGTACCACGCTGCTAAGATCTTGTTTAAGATCGCAGTATTTATAAATAAATAAATAAAATAAATAAATAATTAGTTTCTCGAAGCTCACGTTATTAGGGACAAGGTATGTCCGCCTCGCCTAGGAAGCCATCTGGAAAAACACCACGTTCGCTGCGCTCGTTATTTTTTATAAAAAGTCTCTAAGGTCTAGAAAACACAATCAATATATAGTAAATGATAGGAGCAGGACACGGGCTTCGTTATAAGCGGTTTCGAGTTAAAAGCCGGGACACTAAACCAGCCATAATAATGCTGAAGGCACGTTGAAATACTAGGGAGCTCGCAAAACGTATTAGAAGAAAAAACCGCGTTTCATACTTGCGCTGTGACAGTACGTACTATGGAGCAAAATAAGCATGTAGCGTCTGGCCAGCAATCCTTCTGGGGGCCATTAGTCGCTGTTTAGCTCTAACGCACCCCATAAGGTCATTTTCGCCGCAGCTGCAGTCCACTTTGTTGCTGTGCAGACGAAGTATTCTTGGCCTCTTCGACGTAGAGCTTCTCCGTCCAACGGAGTGTCGTTGTCGTGTTACACGCCCTATAGAGTGTGAAAAGGGGTACAGCATTCCCCACCTGCCCCACTAAAGTATCGCAGGTTAGAAATAGGAAATAAGAGGGCTGGGTTGGAAGGTGTTCGGTGAGAGTAGAGAAGGGAATAGGAAGTAGTATACAGAAAGAGGGAAAAGGGGGTAGGTGAGCGGATAAATGTGAAAGTTCAGAGAAGGTGTGGATGAGAAAGTGAAATAGTGAAAGAGAAAGCTACTATCAGCATCCACAGCCAAGGGGACAGGCTCAGCAAGCAGCGGGCATTTATTGAACAAAAATAAACAAGAATTACGTAAATTGCATTTTTTTTCCTCCGTCTTGAAGGGATTCTTCTTTAAGTTCTTCTTCTATCTGTTCATTGCTTGTCTAGTGCTTGAGCGGTCCTTGATTCTTGTCGGATCCAATCCTTGCGCTAGTTGTTAGGTCCATTGCATGTCTTGCGAAGTTGATAAGCTTTACGCTCCTAGCTTTTGATCGTTGTAGCCCGTTGTGTGGTGTGTATATTTGTTGTTTTGTTGTGGTGATATTGCTGGTCTGATAAGAAACAGTGCCTGAGGAGTCCTCACCAATAATGGTTTTTCTACACAATGTCTTTCACATAACCATGTTCGAATACGTTTGAAGATGTTGTTCTCAATTTTTTTTCACTATTTTAGTTAATTTTGTATTGTTTTAACACTGTATAGTGTTTTCCTTAATTTTCTCTATTACCTATAGAGTCGTCATTGTTTATTTATTCTTAATAGTTACTGTTTTTCTATTTTCCAAGTTATCACGCGTTTTTTGATAGTTCATTTGGTTGTATAGTTGCAAGTGAGCAATCTTCCAGGTAGCGGTCGAAACCAGCAATGGTTATCCCGCAGTGACATTTTGATTCTGATATTATGTTAAATTGCGAAAAGTAAAACGGGCACCTCCCATGTCCTGTCAGTGCCTGGGAAGTATAGAAATTTGTTGGAAAGTGTTTGAGGATCTTAATTACCTTCGTCATCCATTTCTAAATGTAACTAGTAATTCATTCTTTATTACATATTGTGTTACATGATATTTATAAATTTGCTTGCAGCTCTGAAATAAATGTTTTCGAAGTAGGGAAAAATGTTTCTTTGCCATCATTTGTGGATTCTTTTGCTAATACATCGGTTAGCGTATTTCCTAATATGCCACTGTGGCCTTTCACATAGGTTCAGTTTATGTTAAATTACTTTGAGTGATATAATATATTTTTTATTTAGCATATCTTTGGCTGTGAATTGCAAGGGTTTCTTAAAGCTTACAGTGCTGATAAGCTGCCTGTGAATAGTTGATATCTGAACGATTTTTTTGATGATGTGATGTGTTCTATTGCTTTTAAAATAGCTACAACTTCTGTATCGTAATTGGAACTGTATCGTGGTAGCATGTATTTTCTTAGGCTTTCAATTTTATTTTCTATGTCTAGTATTATAAAAGCTGCACTATTTCTTGTTTTGTCTTTGATTCATTTGTATATATGCTATAATCTACGTGTTCCTCGGTTGGTACACAAGGTATAGTAATTTTATTATATGGAAGGTTCTTCCAGTGGTCACATTGCCGCATTATTTGATTTTAGGTATACGCTGTGTTGTTCCAAGTGAAGTTTTTCTTTTCCTTCGTTAAGTATTTTCTATCGTTCGTTTTCTTTCAGAAAAGCTCCCTTCGCGACACACAGGGCCCTACCGCGTGCTCCGCCAGGTGACGCCTGTGACGTACGAAACTCCTCCTGTGTGTTCAACCTCGTCCTCTGGCATCTAGCGATGTCGTGCACGTCAGGAGGCTCTAGGCCTACTACACTGCTTCCGAGTCCGGCCTTTAGTCGCTCCGGGACGGCGCTTTTGCCGCCGGGGGTAGTGCTGCGGAACAGTGTTTACAATGACGAAGTTTACAGCAGTGAGAAGACGACGACGACGATCGGAGGCTAGCGCGGGCTGTTGCCTCTTGGCCAAGTGCCGCGTATTCCTTTGTAAATATATTTGTATATAGATTTTCGTCTGCGTCTTCCTACGTAACAATATAAAGGTTGGATTTTTGATAGAATATTGATAGAGAGATTTTTGATAGGCGCGGTCCTCTCGCCTTCGGCGATCGGAACGCACGTGATCTGTGCCCGGCCGGCGGAACACGGGGCTTTGTGCTGGCCACAGGGGTCCAGGTCTCAGTAAGGTGCCTGGTGTAGTCTCGTGCTGGAGCGATCCTCTCGGTAAGCGCGGCGAATATCTCATATTACTTCATCTTTTAAAATTTGCAATAATTAGAAACAGTTCTCCCGGAAACCATACTTAGTTCAAGGGAATTTTCCATGTCTAAATAATTTCTATTGTCGTATTCGAGTGCTGTTCGCCATGTTATCTATTGTCAACTAGCTTTTTCTCAAGTCTCTAAATTTACTACGGCAGTCTTTCGCGTGGGCACCATCGCCACGCACGGTTATATATCCTTCTGTTACTCTCCCGCGCGTGCGCTTTAGAACCACGACGCTGCAATTGTGTTTAAGTAAGTTTCTTTTTCCATTTCTTTCTTTTTGTCCTCCCTTGAACTCCTTCTCTTAACTACTAATCGCAGAAACAAGTGAACAGCGCTCGTATTCGATCCCATAAGGAATATATATATATATATATATATATATATATATATATATATATATATATATATATATATATATATATAGGAAGTTATCAGTCATAGCACTCGCAGTGCTATGAGCCCTTCTGGGCCGTTCTCTTTTCGAAAATAGTCATGTTAGGATAATCATAATTAGACAAAGGTATTTTGCTCTCGCAAGCACCATTCGTTGGGTTAGTTAGTCGGGCGAGTTTCCCACGCTAAGGCGCTAAGCGTGCGGCGCTCGCCTCGCACCTGCTAAAGCTTTTCCTAGTCTGTAGAGCTGCTCAAGTTCGCTGTCATCGACGGTCGGTCATTTTTTCAAGAAAGTATGCCGTCCAACCCCTGATCGCAGACAACATCAGGCTCTCTCCACGTAAGTACGAGGCTCTGGACAGGAGCTATACCGCTTCAATGTAACCTGGGGCCTGGCGGACCAACCGACTGAGCCATCTTTCCGGCCAACATCCAGGGGTCGCAAGTTCAAATTACCCAATTTTCTTCCTTTTTCCCTTCCTTTTTTATCTCTTTTTTCTAGTTTATTATTATAACAGGGAATCACATATCTTCGCCACGACCGTCCGCACGAGGACCCTCTTAAAATGGCCACTTACGTGAAGGTTATAAGCTACCCAGTTTTTCCAGTTGAGTGCCATGTGTGCGGTTTAACCGAGCTCGGATTGGTCGACCTTGACTGATCGAAGAAGGCATCACTGTAGGTTAAAAGAGACATGCAACTCCCGTCTCCCTACCGCAATGTCCCCTTTGACCAGACTGGCGAGAGACGGGCCGCGTTTGAGGAGATCCGAAATCAAAACTTGAAGACATGTTTTGAAGAGCGCTTTTGGCGAACCTTTGTGAGCCAAACGAGTGCGGCGGAACGCTATCGCAACATGCACGAGCATGTGGAACAGCCCAACGAAAGCTCAGTGGCCTATTTGACGTCACGGTGCGGTTGTGCATGGAGGCGAACTCGGATTTTTGGGACACTTGTGAGTTGGTCATCAGAGGACGACGTTCGAAACAACTCAGCCAGATGTTGTTCGAAAAAGGTCATGAAGACAACGACGACATTCAGCAATCGGAGAGAATCGAGCGTGACAGGCAAGAGTTTTTCGGTGGAGCACGTGATCGTAGACCGGCGAGCGCGGAAGCACGTGCTCAGTGCGCAAGCGCGCTGCATGCAAGAAAACCAGTCGACGAAGGAAGTACCAAGGACAGGCCACGCCCTCTGGCTAACGAAAAAGGAGAGCGAAAGTTCTACTGTAGCCAGGACGGACATAGGGCGAGAGACTGTCTACAACCGAAACGACCAATGGAATGTCTTCTCTGCAACGGAACAGACCACACGCAGCGTCTCTGCAAGGAGGCACTGCAGCGAAACGAAATAAACACAATAACTGAGACACTATGTGAAATCAAGAGTGCAAGCATTTCACTGAAGGGAGTCACTTTGAATGGAAGGTTCACTGTCGCTGGCCTCATTGACACAGGCTGTTCTGGCTGTCTCCTGCGTGCCTGCGGAGCAGCGAGATGTGGCATGAAAATCGTTCCTGAGGCAACAGTCCTGTATGGCTTTGGAAACAGCAGTGTACCTGCGGCAAAAAGCATTGGAAAATGCAGGGCGGATTTATTCATTAGTGGTGTGCTGACAAATGACATACCCATCCTCGTAGTCCCAGATGAAGCACCATCTCTCAATTTATTGGTCGGAATGACATTCACAAAGTTGCCTTACATCGCCTCTGCAAGAATAGGAAGTTCTCTGCGGTTTTGGCATTGTAGTGTGTGTCCATTTGCTCATTTGGAGCCCTATGAAAGTCACCAAAGACTGCAGCGGAGAGCCAAGGAGGAATGCTTACTACAGGGGGACACCGTGAACTGGATTAAATTGTCTATGAAGCAAAGGATCACAACTCCCACTGTGTACAGAAAATGTGGTCAAGGTGTCTTGCTCGACATGAGGCTCGTAGAAGTCACTGTTCCCGTGCACCCAGTGGGTGAAAGACAGGCTTTCATGCAAAAAGTGAACCGCTTGGACCAGCAACACCTGTAGAGATACTACAGATTTCTGCTCGAAGTATCATTTTGGATGAAACTGAGCAGGGAACGAAATCGATGAAAGAGGTGCCTGTGCCAACAGAACGACAACCGACACGGCGTTGAGAAGTGAACGTTGGACCTTCTGTGACAGAGCCGCAACTTTGAGAATTAGTGAATGTTTTGAACGAGTTCCTTGAGTCTTTTGCAATGACTCCGGCAGAAATAAGTTGCACGGCAGTGCTGGAGATGGACATTGTAGCGGTTCCAGGAAGCACCCCTGCTGCATTGCGTCCACATTTGACAAATGCAGAAGCGTGAGAAACAATCCGAAGAATTGTCAAGAAATGGAAGCACCTCGGCATAGTGACCAGGACCAGTTCTGATTATGCCAGCCCTGTGCTCGTAGTAGAAAAGAAGGTGGTAAAAAGCGCCTTGTTATTGACTATTGTAGGAAGAAGCAAGCGCTCCTCAACCCCCTTCCGCCTGGTAAGCACCCTTACGAGACGGCGCACCTGGACCACATGGGTCAATTCGTCCCAAGCAAGAAACGGAACCAACACTTTCTAGTAATAGTCCATAATTTGACGAAGTGTATGGGTCGCTGTACTTCTCGCGATACTTCGACAAAGCACGTACTGCGCACGATCAAAGAATTCATCCTCGAGAGAGGCCTTCCTCAGACCATTATTACGGATAGAGTAATTTGGGCATTTGCTTCACTTGAAAAGCCATCAAGGGGTTCTTTGCGGCACGGGCGGTTCGACATGTTCAGAACTTATCATGCCACCTTTAAGCTAATGGACAAGTGGAAAGAGTGAATCGTACCGTGGTGCCCGTCATCACAAGTGGTACTCTTGAAGGCAGCGCCCCAACAACCGGGAAATCCAACCAAAACACAATCCAACTACCAAGGCTCCTTCGTGACAACGCAAGTGTTGGCTGCCGAGACCTACAGAGTGCCAGAGCATAACAAGAACACTGGAAATAGGTACGCAACCACGGCGCACATTTCACAATTGAAGGCGTGGTTGAGGACAAGTAAAGCGTCTCATCTAGACGACGACAGAGAGTCGGATGAATCCGAGCACCGACTGGACCAGAATCAGTGCGACTAGCCACTGGCAGTCACGCGCCCACGCAGGCAATGGGTAGTATGACTGCATGTCATAAAACAGCTAGCGTTTTTTTCATCTGCGATTACCTTAACGAGGACGTTGAGATTTCAAGACGTCCCGGGAGAGACGATTTCAAGACGTCCCGTTTCAAGAGAATCCCGGGAGGCCCTTCATAAATAAAAACAACTTGCAGGATGGGCTGGGTGGGAATCGAACCAGGGTATCCGGAGTGTGAAACGGAGACGCTACCACTCAGCCACGAGTTCTTTTTTTTCATTTATTGCTGGTCTTCGACACTGTATACGACAAAAGTACACAAAATATATAGTGCGCCAGACGGCACAAGTGGCCTAACTGCCACTGAGGCCTGGCGTTGTCATCTTTAAAATTCCCGGAGCTCTACCAAAGGCTCCAGCCTTGACAGCCACTCAGGAACATCTGTTTGCGCTTTCAAAGTCTCCAGGAATATATGTACGCCTTCGCAAAAATACATGCGTGTTGGTCATGCGTCCGGATCACAAAAATAGCCAGCCATTCGGGAGCGCCATATACTGTGGAGACCCATCAGCCTAATCTGGTCAAAAGGGACGCCTTCCTCATTATCGGTTGGCAGGTACCTGATCCCGTGAGAGTATAGTGGTAATTCTTTTTTAATGGTGTTTTGGAGCACGTCCTAGAAAAATACCCCTTGCCAGCAATGAAGAAAAACGTGGTCTATTGCCTCAAGCTGCTTGCATATAAGGCAGTGGGAACCCCACGGTAGAAATAAACCCCTTTCCTCTAGAAATGGCTTAACAGTTAAAGTTCTAGTGTGTAACTTGAAAAAGAAACATTTGGCTCCCGGCGGCACCTGCATTTTTTAACTCGTTTTAAAACATTGCCTCCTGGGCCTCCAGAGTGTATGGTCCTGTAGAAGGGCACGAGAAACAGCGCGTCACAAACATCCCTGTACAATGTTTTCCTTTTTACGCTACTCAAATACTGCATCGAAAAACGTACGCTTAGAAATTTGACACTTTGAACCATTTCTCTAAAGAAACCACAAACACTTCTTGAAATACATTAACAACATACTCAGGCAAAACTTCCCGGAGTCTCTGTTGACACACGGGGCGCAGGAATGGGTCTCTAACATCACGGAAAAATAAAAACCTCTTTACAATCTGCCGCACAAACAAATGTCCCAGTCCTAAACCACCGGCCTTAACCTTCCGAAACAAGTTCGTGTGGCTGCACCTCTCCCTTGAGGACGCCCAAACAAAGACAGCAAATACACGTTGCAGCTTCTGCACGTTTACTCGGGAACAATGTAGCACTTGCATTGCATACCACAACTTACTCATAAAAAAAAGATTGCACACCGTAGCTCTTGCGAAGACAGATAGATGAGCGCTTGTCCATCTGTCCGCTTTTTCTCGCGTCTCTTGCAGCTGCGCTCGACAGTACGGATCAGTGTCTCTATAAAATTGCAGCCACACCGCCAAGTACTTCGGAGGCGTTGTCACTCAAGCCACGTTGGCAAAAGTGCCTGGGGTTGAAGGCCATTCTCCGTGCCAAAATCCCAGGCACTTATCCCAATTCACCCGACTTCCGGTTACCTCACTGAAGCCCTGCACTCTTTCGACTGTTTTACTAACACTTTACTTGTCCCTGCAAAGAACTGCGACATCGTCTGCATACGCAAGCAATTTCATTTCGGTTGCTTGCAGTCTAAATTCATGAATTTCCTCGCTTTGTATTATGTTCAGACACAGTGCTTCAATATATATATCAAACAACAGAGGGCTGAGCGGGCAACCTTGGCGCACCCCGCGTCGTACGTTGATGGGGGCCCCCAATAACTTATTAACAAGTAGCCTCATAGTGCAGTTACGGTACGCCAAGCTCACTCCCTCCCGGATGACCAAACCTATATTGATGTAGTCTAGGTTGCAAAACAAAATACAATGTGGCACACAATCAAAGGCATTTTCCAAATCTAATTATAATAGTGCGACACGTGCATATGTGGCGTCACAGCATTCAAGTACACACCTCGCCTTGTGAATGTTGTAAACAATGGAACGGCCTTTGATCCCACACGTTTGATGAGGGCTAACTATTTCGCCAATAACACTGTAATCTGCTGGCAAGAACCTTCATGTAGATTTTGTAGTCTACGTTTGTCAGAGCGACACAGGTAAAACAATTAATTCAAATGCCTCATTGAATACCGCAGTCAGCAATGGAGCTAGTTGTTGCTTGAAAGTTTTGTAGAACGCTGCACTCAAGCCATCAGGCCCATTCGATTTACCACGGTTTAAATGATCTATTGCACGCTCTACTTCTTGCTCGCTAATGGCCGTTTCCAGTCTTGCTTTTCGTTCCTCGTCTAGTCGTGGCATCGCCCGCAGATACGATTCACATATATACGACATATACGACATAACGCAAATCGAATAATGCCTGGTAATACTCAAAGAAAGCTTCACCGATTTCTCTATTATCTGTTGCAGTGCGACCCGCCCATTGTACCTCAGTGACATGGTTCCTTCTTGCGTGCGCTTTTTCCACCCCTAGCGCCCGTTTCGTGGGCGTCCCCGCCACAGCTATATGTTCAGCTCTCGGGCGCACAAGAGCTCCACGATAGCGTTCGTCTTCATTAATTTCTAGTTTTTGTTTTATTTTCCTAACGTCGTTCATGTATAATCCCGATGCCTTGCACTCCAGAGCTAATAATTTTTCCAGCAAAGAATTTAACTGTGTTTCATTTAATTTTTTTGCTACCGTATGCAGCTCGCCCTTTCAATTACTTTTATTTTGATCTGCTGCTTGGACAGTTCCCATTCCTGGCCCAATTCATGTATTCCCCCTCCAGTGACTACTAATTTCTTCCTCCGCTTCCTTAGGGAATTCTTGATCATTGAGCAGTTTGTTGTTTATCTTCGAAAGATCCCACTGAAAACAGCTGCTTCGCTTTTTTGCACCAATGAAACATTGAACCATGCAGTGATCCGAGAAGGATGCGGGCCCTACGTCATAGCCGTGACACTTTGGGACGAAACATGCAGACACGTAAATCCTGTCGAGTCGGGCGTGACTGGTACCTTGTAAATGAGTGTACTTAACTGGACGCCTGCTCACCAGGCATTCTCCCCACGTCCTCTAAAGCGAATTCGTCAATTAATCGAATAAGAACGGCAGTACTACTATCCCTGAAAGTACGCGCACTAATTTTGTCACCGGCGCTCAGAACACACTTGAAGTCACCCAACAAAATGAGCTGCCTTTCCGTGTTCAGGTGTTGCTTAATAAATTCAAAAAAGACAGTCCTCTCGTCAACTGCGGTGGGTACATATATACAGACAGCGCGCCATTCAGTAGCACAAAAAATGAACTCACAGACAAGTCCTCGTCCTGAAGGAAGTGAAACATGCGACTGAATAACTAGACGAGGCATTTTTTTGACAAACATGACACACCCGGCAGAAGTACCAATTGCGTGACTGACAACGGCCTAAAACCTAGACGTGAAACGCTGCACCATGCTCTCAGTCTCTTCTTCCCCTTCGACCTTTGTTTCTTGTGGACAAAGCACATCGATATCTTGGTCAGTTAGAAGGCGCAGTACATGACTCTGCTTTTTCTTTGTGGCTAAGCCTCACACATTTAGACTGGCAACTTTAAGCGTCAGTACAGAAGCCATTTTGCTGCGGTGATAAGAGGCCGAGAGCATGGTGCTTACCTTTCGCGTCCAGCACGTCGCTAGACGCTTTTGTTGGTGCCGGGGTCACCTGTTTGGCCAGGTGGGCCTAGCTGCAAGGCCTCCTTTTCGGCAACTCTCGTTTCCGACCTAACATTTGGCTTTGTTTTGAAGAGTGGTCGTCTCCCTTGTGTCGTTTTCGTCGGTGGCTCCTCGCTGCTCGCGGCAGCCGCCAGGTCCTTTTCGTTGCCGCTTTCGGTGTGCGTGCGTTTCGCTGTGCCGGTGACACTCAACGCTCGGCCGCCGCTCTTGTCGAGGGGCTCCTGGCTGTTCCCTGGTTCAGATACGTCCGGCTCTGGTGCTCCCTCTGCACCAGTCGCCCTTCAGTCTTCTTTTCCTTTGCAGCGTATCGTTGCCGTTTCTTTGCTTTCTTCTCCCTCAGTCACCGAAGACTTTGCAGTCGTTGCAGGCTTCTCGCATTCCCCGGCTCCTTTTGCAGCTACTTCCGCTTCATCAACGTCCATGATGTGGTCCGCCGAATCTACCGCCGACGCAGTTCCTGTAGCCACTGCGTACGTCTGTACGCACTCCTCCTCACTGTGGCCGAAACGTCTACATTTCGAACACCTTGGTATTTTGCATTCTCGGCGTACGTGACCCGTGCCGCGGCAGCGCAAGCACTGCATCGGCCGTCCAGGCACGACCACGAGGGCCAGCTCTCCTGCAGCTCTTAGCTGATGCGGCAGGTCCTCTAGCTTCATACCAGGCTTCATCTTTAGGAGCATGGTTCTCGTGGTTGAACCCTTTTCGTGGACGCCTTGAACACGCCAGCGCTCACGAGTCACTTCAGTGACCTTCGCAAATGCCGCAAGCGCCGTCCGAATGTCGTCGTCGGTCACGACATGAAGCATCCAGTGGAGTCGAAGCTTCACCTGTTGGTCCCCAGGGTCCCAGACAAGGCACCGGCGCCCCTTGACGTTCAGTTCCTTGAAGGCGAGAAGCCGCTTCGTTGCTTCCGCGCTGCCTAAAGTCACCGCCCAGACGTGGTTGATTTGGTACGCCCCCAACGCCACCACGTCAGGGAGCGTACCGGTCTTGGTCAGCGCGTCTCGGAAATCTTCTACTCTAAACGGTCGCACCCGTGGGTCTCCATGCACTAAAAACCATGCTCAAAACAACACGTCCGGTGGGCAGAGTTGGCAAAATAATCTGATACTCGCTATGTTGAACTTCTTCAGGACTGTTTCCGCTGCCGCCGAAGGCCGCAATCGCCGCTCCGCTGGAGCTCATGATTCGCCGTCTGTCACGCTCGGTGGCGGGACGTAGAATGCAGCCACCAGTTCAACTGTTCAAAGCGGTACAAAAGCGCCTCTAGTGAATGCAGTGTTGCCTTAGAAACGTGCCGTAGAAGGTTATACTGTGGTGTGTACCGGTAATTATGAGCATTTAACTTACAGAAGTCGCAGTTACACGAGTAGCGAAGTACGTTTCCGCTACATTTCTTCTGTGCTCTGAGCACACGCAGAGCCATCTTGCGGCAAGCACAGAAGACCCCCTCCTGGCAATGTGCGGCGCTGCCCCGACACGTGGCGCGCCACTCGCCCGCTTCTCCCCTTCGGGCCGTGCACGGACCGGTGCGAGGATGCCCCACTACCCTTGCCTTTAACAAGCTTTCTCGCTCTCTCCCCTTCCAACTTCCAAAGTGCGTCACTCGAACCCTCGTGTATAGGCGACGCGGTTCCTCTTTCCGCTCACAGCGCGATTCCTAGGTGCAGCGTCCGATGCGGGACGCCTCTGACGTGATCGCTGCGCCCTAGCACGTCGGGTGGGAAAGCGTCCCCTGCGATGTGTGCTGAGCTGCTTCCGAGGAGTCATGCGTCTGCGTGGTGCTCCCGAGCAAGATAGAGGACGATCCCATCGAGGCGTCAGCCCCATGATCGCGTCGGCCTTCATGGCGCGTCGCGGCCCGGCTGTCCATGCCGATGACAACGTTTGGCTCGCGTAGATCGTTTCTCCCTCCAAGACACCGAGTTCTTTGGTTCTTTCGGCTTGCTCAGGCGCACGTTTCGTTGCGGCGCCAAACGCTGCGTTGCTCGGCGCTCACCGCGCGATTCATCATCATCATCAGCAGCAGCAGCAGCAGCCTGGTTACGCCCATTGCAGGGCAAAGGCATCTCCCATAATTCTCCAACTACTCCGGTCATGTACTAGTTGTGGTCATGTCGCCCCTGCAAACTTCTTAATCTCACCCGCCCACCTAACCTTCTGCCGCCCCCTGCTACGCTTCCCGTCCCTTGGAATCCAGTTCGTACCCTTAATGACCATCGGTTATCTTCCCTCCTCATTACATGTCCTGCCCATGCCCATTTCTTTTTCTTGATTTCAACTAAGATGTCATTAACTCGAGTTTGCTCCCTCACCCTATCTGCTCTTTTCTTATCCCTTAACATTAGACCTATCATTCTTCTTTCCATAGCTCTTTGCGTCATCCTCAACTTAAGTAGAACCCTTTTTGTAAGCCTCAATGTTTCTGCCCCGTACTTGAGTACTGTTAAGACACAGCTGTTATACACTTTTCTGTTGAGGGATAATGGCAACCTGCTGTTCATGATCTGAGCATGCCTGCGAAACGCACTCCAGTCCATTCTTATCCTTCTGATTGATTGCACCCACCCACCGCAATGGTGGGTGCAAAGTCCGATGCGGGGCGCCTCATAAGTGATCGCTGCGCATAAGCGCATTGTCTTACACCCCTTGGCGGGTCGACGGGAACGCTATCGCGTTCCACTCTTGAAGGCGAAGCTTAACCCTTTGAAGGTTTTCGCCGTACATGTACGGCGGCGGTTTTCTGTCCCGCAAGGTCTTTGCCGTACGGGTACGGTTCCGACCCTCCGTTTGAAATTTCGCGCCATAATGACGATGAGCGCTCATCGGGAGGTGCTGCCACCTCTTAGCACTCACAAGATGCGTTTGAAATTTGTGCTACCTTCTTGGGGAGATAAACAGAGCTGATTGCTAGCTTCAGCGCGTCGCTCAGACTGCGGCAACGCCCCTTTGGCGGTTTCGGTTTCGCCGGGTGATCGCAACGGAGGCGCGCGAAACGTCATTTTTTTCTTTGTCGGCACTCTCTTGCAGGGCGATGGAAGTTGATTTCTATCTTGATTGGCGCTGCTCTTAGCTTGCTTATAGCGGCGTTCGCGAGGTATTCCCGCTCTCAGTAGCAACGCGCTTTCGCGGTTTCGGTTCCGCCGCGTGATCGCAACGGAGGCGCGCGAAACGTTGTTTTTCTCTTTGTCGGCACGCTCTCGCAGGGGCGGCGGAAGTTGATTTCTATCTTGATTGGCACTTCTCTTAGCTTAGTTATCACCACTTGCTTATCAGCGCCGTTCGCGAGGTATTCTCGCTCTCCGCGGCAACGCGCTTACGCGAGAGGGTGCCTCAGACCTCTGCCCAAGGCAGCCGCACGCAGAGATGGCATGTGTGCGCCAACACAACTCCTCGCTTCAAGAGAACAGACACGCATTTTCGGTGTGCAGACTGCGATAAGGCGCTGTGCGTAGACCCGTGTTACAAGGAGTACCACGCTCGGAAATACAATTGAACATTCTGCAGTTCTGAGTGATGCCGACACCAAAATACTGTTCCTAATTATTTTTGACTATTTATTCCCGACTTAATACATTTTGGACATTCAAGATCCGCAAAAAAATAATTTGACCACCTGGGAAAGTTTTTTTCAAAATAATTCGACCCTCAAAGGGTTAAGCGTCCTCCAATTTTTCACAAGCTGCTAGCTAGCGCCCCCTACATTGTACACCATGATCTGCGGCCGATACGAGCCTAGTGGCGGGGCGGTGGGGCGATTTTTTGTTGAGTGCGCGTGCAATCGTGCGATGACGGAGCTGTGCGAATGTGAGCGCAAGAGACAGTGTGATTGTTCGACAGACGCCATGTGTGAGTTTCCGTGCGACAAACTAGTCACTGCGTTGCTTCCTGTGGGCATTCTTTTTTTTTTGTCACTTAGTGAAACTATACATTCAATACCAATTTCCAATCCGTTTTCACGCGCTGGCCAACCTCGAGTGCGCCCGCCGTAGTCGCTCACACCCGGATGGGCGGAGTTGTGATAACATAGTCGGGCATTTTAAACTTGCTTTTGCAAATAGGCAGCAAGAAGGCGCCGGGGCCCGATAATGTATCAAATGCATTTTTGAAACGATACGCGCAGCAGCTGTCGCCTTTTTTACCAGATTATATTTTCCGAATCGCTGAGTACAGCCTCTTTTCCCAAGGATTGGCTATGTGCCAAAGTAATCCCCATTCATAAAGGTGGCAATAAATTACACGTGGAAACATATAGACCAATAATCACTAACAAGTTGCTGCTGTAAATTAATGAAACACATAGTAAGTAAAGCCATCATGATATGCTGAGAGAAAAGTAACGTATTATATCCTAAGCAACACGGTTTTAGAAAAGGCTTGTAAACTATAACACAATTATTAGAGATAACACGTGACTTCGCATCAATAATTAACTGCAAATTCCAATCTAATGCTATTTTTATTCATTTTTCGAAGGCTTATGACCGCGTCGTGCAATGTAAACCAATCGAGAAAATAAAGTCTATCGGAATTGAACACAATGGTAGTAGAATGGATAGCAGCCTATCTGTCAAACCGTACTCAATATTTTACCATAAATAAGTATGACCAGGACCAACTCGAAGTTTATTCAGGGGTACCACAGAGGTCCATATTGGGGCCATTATTATTTCTCATGTACGTTAACGACCCCGCTGGTTTTGCAGAAAATGGAGTAAAATTACGGCTCTTAGCCGATGACTTGGTAATCAATACATGCGTGCAAGGAATCGATGACCAGCTTCGACTAAATACTACACTAAGCAATCCAGCCCGCTCGTGCGACATGTCGGGAATGGAAATTAATCTTAAGAAAGCACAGTATATGACCATAACTCATGGAAAGTCGTTCTTTAGGTTCAATTATACATTAATGGGTAATGGTTTAATACAAACTGACAAAGAAAAATATTCAGGCATAACATTTGCAAGAGCGTTAAAATGGAATACCCTTATCGATAATACATGCAGAAAGGCCATCCGAACACCTCGCTTCTTTCGGAGAAGCTTAACTTCCGCACCATCCTTTGTGAAACTAGCAGCATATAAAACTTTAGTAAGGCCAATTCTTGAGTTTGGTAGCATAGTGGGGAACCTGTACAAGAAAGGTCTCTCACTGAAATTAGAAAGTATTCAAAATAAAGCGCTGCGATTAACATACCATAAGTATTCTCGACACGAAAGCGTAACTGCTCTTAGAAACCAAGCAGCACTGCCTACCCTTGTTTGTAGGCGTCGTGTGGCTGTGATGAAGTTTCTTTTTATGCTATGTAATCACAATATTAATATAAATAAGCGAGATTACGTGCAGCCACCACATCAACACTCCAATAGAACCTGTCATAATAAACACATCAGGCAGTATCCGACACAGTGCGACACGTTTAGATATTCATATTTCCCATGGGCAATCAAAATCTGGAATGCGCTGCCAAAGGAAATTGTAGAATGATATTCTGTGGATGGCTTTGTCGCAAAATTGGAGCCATATTTTGGTTGCTCATGAAAGTATTTGAGCGGGTAGTTTAAAGATAATGAGTTGGTTGAATGATTGGACACTAGTGCACGTGTGATTGTATACTGCCTTATGATTTCAAATGTAAATATTGCAATGTGCTGAATAGTGGTGTTTTATTGATCCCTGATAACTAAAAGAATGTTATACGAATAATACTGCAATTGTTTTAAGCACCTTTTGTTATTCCTTGATTCATGAGAAACAAAGAAAGTGTCTTGTGTTGAATGCCAGTGTTGTTGCATGGCAGTTTTTTTTCTTTTTTTTTCTTTTTCATTTCCCCCTGTTTTTTTCATGCCCATGTGTATTTTTACTATCCACTTCCTGTTTGGGCCTGTGCAAAGGCCTACAGCATTCTTAAATAAATAAAAAAAATTCCCATTTAGTTCAGCCTTGGATACGTTCAGCTTTGTCTACCTCGTCCTTTACTAGATTTCCTGTGTGTTTTAGAGCAGCTACACTACAAATATCTCTTTTATTTGTTTTAATGTAGTGCCTCACTTATTACGGATTAGATTCGATTTTGCTTCCAGGAGATAATATGCAAATCGTTTCTAGCTATTTTCATTTTGTTCTTAGTTCGCAACTGAGAAGCAATATTTACACAGCCAAGTGAAGATTCTCGCTATTCTTCGAACTCCGGGTCTTTCTTCTTGAAAGATTTGCGTAGGTCCTTGTGAATAAAAATGTTTTCTATACGACAATGCAGAATATGTCTGTGAAGGAACAAATAGCTCTAACGAAGAAAGAAATTTCTCTTTGAATATATGACACAAGTTCTCAACTCGTGTACTTAGATTTAAGTGCGCAGTAAAGAACCCCAGGTAGTCAAAATTTCCTGAGTCTCCCACTAAGGCATGCCTCACAATCAGATTTTGCTTTAGGCACGTAAAACCCCACAATTTATTTTTAAAGTTTCATTTTCCACTGTGTCACTACAGTACATAAATTGCGGCCAAATGGCCCTACTTTGTTGCCCATTTCACTACAAGTACCTTTATCATAAAACAATACTTTCCTGACGCATGACGCATTTATCTGATGCCTATCGCATGCTACAGTTGTCGTTAGTACTTCATGATCACTGGTGCCTGGTGCAGCAATACCCGTCAGCACCAAGTCACTTCGATTACAACAAATTAAGTCTGGAATGCTACTATTCGTAAAGTAAATGTAGGGGGAAGTTAACAAGCCTAAAAAACATATATTTGCTTTAGATCCTACAAAAAAGACTAAATAGCTGTACGTGCGCTATACAACGGGTGAAAATTTTGCCCCACCCAAGCTGGCATACTAACGTCATCTGCACGTGACGTTGTTTTTGAGGACACATACGGTAATTATCTTGACAAATTTATAACTGATTTTGTACTCTTGTTTTCCGGCAGCCAATAAAAATAACGTACAATAAGGATGCTCCCGGTGCGGAAAGCCAGCCGGCACCAAACCCACTCTGACGAATCATTCATTTGTCCCACTGGTGTACTGGATACGTCATCGTGAACGACAATAAATTCCCCTTCACCATGCGCATTACGATCCCTGCTACAAACACGGCATCTCTAAGGAAATATTTCACTGTTAGAAATTTCGAGCACCAACCAAGGCTCTCTTCCGATAACAAGGCAAGGTTGAGACATAGAAATGAAGCTTGCGAAATATGATACATTGTTTTTAAAGCTTCGAAAGTTAACAGCAATCAACAAGAACCCAAACACTTAGCGATTTTGACGTGAAAAATAAAGAGCCCTTTCCGCTACTCTGTGCGTTCTTTAGCGTAATTGTCAGTTTCACTGTAGACGTATGTTTTATTGCCTGTAAGCAACTTATTATACATTAGGACATGCTTAACAATTTTTCCACGAGTATAAGCGAAGGGTATGCTTCGAGCTTGTCACACATTCCTGGAATAACCTTACTAAAAATCAAGTGCCTCTTAGTTTCGGAGCAGCTGACCAAACAGGCTGTTTGTCTTTGAATAACGCAAGCCTAAGAATTATCGGACGCGCCTTACTTTCGCATTGTTTGTCAATACTGTGTGCTTTTTCAATGGCGCAAGAGTTTACCATTACACCCATTGTTTCGGTACATCCTGAAACCACCTTACATTCCTATTCATCCGATGTCGGCATCAGCTAAACCAAAGGAATAGAGATTGTTTCGGCCTGGGCGATTTTCTATGTCATCTTGATTTAGTATTACACTTTTCGTAGCACTAGCTAGTTCATTGCACTGTGCTTGAAACTCGTGTCTGGTTTGCTCTGCACGTGCCAAATATATTTCTGTGAGCTTATTAAAGTGCGTTGTCAAATCGCCTATCTTTACTTCAATGCATTCTTGCCTTAATATGAGCGTTGTGGTTTGTATCAGAATACGTTCTTGTTTTCATACCACTTCGGGAAAAATGCGCATTGCTTCTAGAACTTCATCAATTTGCTTTTCTATAATCAAATGATCTGGTCAAGGCGAAATATTCGCGTTCATATACACTAATTCTGTAAGCCGTAGACATTGCTTACCTCCTTGGGTTCCCGGAAAACCGACAGGCAGTGGTGAGCCCGGATAAGCACCCCCCGGAGGAACCTGATACGGCGGTGCCGCTGGCTGCTGTGGCTGAAATTGCTGCTGCTGTTGCTGCTGCTGTTGCTGCTGCAGTAGCTGCTGCTGCTGTAGCTGCTGCTGCTGTAGCTGCTGCTGCTGCAGCTGCTGCTGCTGTAGCTGCTGCTGCTGAAGCTGCTGTTGCTGAAACTGCTGCTGCTGTCGTAGCTGTTGCTGCTGCAACTGTTGTTGCTGGAACTGCTGCTGCTGCTGTTGCTGGGGTGTTAGAAAAGCCTGTTGCGGCGGAACGCCAGCACGAGTAAGCTGCTGTGCAGCCACTGGCGGGGCGCCGAACACGGGTGCGAACTGTCCCGTGGCCGCAGTGCCGGGTGCCGCTTGTTGCCCGGCAGCTGCGGCCGCCTGCTGGAAGGCGCCCGGCTGTCCCGTGGGTTGGAATTGGTTGCCAAACATGGCTGCTCACTGCGACGGGGGAGGATGCCTGACGTCGAGCTGTTGGTTGGCTTGCTGTTGCTTCGTGGACCTCAACGAAAATTATGAAGGTGATGTTGATGATGATTGCCTCATATTATGGCTCATGCCCACACTCGGGGATTGACCAAGAATTGTGTGCTGAAACTTTTGTGAACCTTCTCGCGTTTCTCGGCGGGAAGTCCTGGGGCGCAACAGTGCCACCAACGTTGCAACTATTTTTAGGCTTCGTGCGGGACAGCTTACCTGTACTAGGAAATATTTGCATTGCAAATATCCGCCGACTCCCGAGTTTGCAAGCCCAAGGGCTCCGAACCTGTCTCGATCTTCCATAAACTACGCCACTGATCGCTGATCGCGACAGCGGCTATTGCCAGAGATGCTCCTGTGACATTCTCTATATAGTCTGCATTACTACAGCTGTTCTGAGAGCACATATCCTACACCTTACTCACATTCCCTCACACCATCTTGCTTGCTTAGCAGCGAAGAGGTCACATTCAACATTTGCCAAAAGTACTGTAACACATAAGTCCTACTTGCCATCAAAATTCACGCCTATTACACGATTATCAGACCCATTGTGGTGTCTGCATCGGCCGCAATGACAATTTACAATCCCGGGTATCGAAAAGAAAGCTAGAGCGCCATTGCAAGCTTTGAAGCAAGTAACTTTGAAACACATTCATAGCATGCACAGATTCCGGCAACATATATACGCAGAGGGTTCGCTCCAACAGCTCGTCAACTGCAGTAATCATCCCGGCAAATATGAAGAAATCGAACTAAAACTTCATGTGTGACCACATCGACGGGGGCAGAACTCACGGCACTCCGGGCTGCACTTTATCAAGAACCATCTCAACCATTAATCCATTAATTAATCCATTAATCAAGAACCATCTAAGCAATGGACATTCTTTAATGGCTCGCAACCAGCACTTCAGTGCATACAAAGCTCAACGCGCCACGGACCGAATGAACAGCTGGCTTGGGACATTCGACAGATATATCATCGCAGCCATGACCAGAGACACAACATAATCTTTCAATGGATTTGAGGAAGTTGCAGTATCAGCGGGAAAGACCACGTCAAGGAAGCTGCCCGATCAGCGCATGAAAGTGGTCAACGTGTCTTGATTCTACTTGTGCGGACCCGCCGTGGTTGCTTAGTAGATATAGTGTTGGGCTGCTAAGCACGAGCTCGCTGGATCGAATCGCGGCCACGGCGACCGCATTTCGATGGAGACGAAATCCGAAAAACACCCGTGTACTTAGATTTATGTGCACGTCAAAGAACCCGAGGTGGGCCAAATTTCCGGTGTCCCCCACTACGGCGTGCCTCTTATTCAGAAAGTGGTTTTGGCACGTAAAACCCCATAATTTTTTTTTCTGCTTTCGCGAACAGACCATGCGGCTGGGCTGTGGTTCATGTCCCGTGAATGTACTTTGTCTCTGTAGGACTCAAAAGTTTTCACCATGTGTCGTTTGCGTTCGTTGTCTCCGGATATGCGGATGCATCTACCGCCTAGGTTACTACGACGGGAACAGACCATGCTGTACCGTCTGCGGCTTGACGTTACATTTACGAACTCATATTACTTATGGGAATGCCCAACAGCCCCACGTGCGGCAGATGCAGCAGCGATGAGACGCTCGCTCACATTATGTGTGTGTGCCCACGATATAGTGCCCAGAGGCAAGTGATGTACCGAGTGGTGCACCAGTTGAACAATCGTCCACTATCATATCTAAAAGCTTTAGGTCAGTGCTGCCAAAGCGCATCCGCACTGAAGGTTTTACTAGCGTTACTAAGGGTGCTGCGGTGTACGGGCCTTCACGATAGACTTTAACAAGGCAACGCCCTACCGCTCTTTAGTGTGCGCGGTTTGTTTATGCTCGTCTGTCTTCCTCTCTCTTTATGTCTATCTGCCGCTCCCACACTTTCTCTCTTTTTACACCCCTACTCCTTTCCCCCGTACAGGGTAGCCAACCGGGACTACCGCGGGTCAACCTCCCTGCCTTTCTATGCATCCTTTCCTCTCTTCTTTCATTACTTCAATGTTTTTAGATATTGCACATTCGATTACAACAAAACACACTTACAAAAGCAAATAAAAAAAGGAACAAGAAACCTATTTGTTTAGTGGAGTATATGCAACCGCAAACGGCATCAAACACGTTCCTTGGGCTAATAGCTATAACTGACGCAACGAAAGATAGTATTATTTCTGATGGTAAGGTTAACCATAAGTCAGCAAGCGGAATTTCTAGCAGTGGTTTTCGTAATACTTTGTATCGGCGACATACCAAAAAATAGTGTTTTAGGGATTCTGTTTCTTGGCAGTATGGATACAGACGCGATAACGTCCGACCAGCCTTGTGTAAATACAGGTTGAAAGGGGCAATACGGCAGCGTAATTTGGGGATCACTACTTCCGATTGTCTTAATGAACACCATTAGATTTTCCACGGGAATTTTAGGTGCCGAAATTCTGTCCATGTTGCTATTGATTCAATGACATCTACACGAACTCAATATTTTTGATATCTAATCTCTGTTAGGTGTGGCACTATTGGAAAAATAGACATTGTCAGTTGTTAGAGGTTCTTCCAGTAGTGCCATTTAAATGAATTTGCCACTTTATTGAAATGCTATCCAATGTGACCTGGCACACATAATAAGTTTAGAAAATTCAACTGTGGAGGAAGTAATGTTAGAGAAGCTTTTCGAGTTGGCGAATTGGGTGAAGCTGCAACCGAAGTACAGAGAAAAAGGAAGTAAGTTATAATAACCTTGCTTATGGCGTTCGAAGGGAGTTTCTGAAGTGCGAAAATTATTTCAAAAGGTCGGCTTCAAAACGAGAACAAAATCTAGTAGTCTGAAAGAGAATGATGAGCCAAGTGAAAGCGAGAAAATGCCTAGGCCTGCCTCATCATTGTACACTAAAGTGTCTATGGCTATTATGGTATTTGTTTCTACGTGGTATTGTTTTCGTACAAGCACAATTTGCGGAGTATAAAATTGAGGCCAATGAGCAAGGAAACAGGAACTGCTATCATTAATAAAGGCGTATTCATTTCACCTAAGCGGAAACTTGTAAAATTGCAGAAATGTTTGAATCGTCAAGATGCGAAACCTGCAGGGCAATTTTGATAGGCGCACTCCTTGATAGATATTATGAGCCACAAACATGGAGAGTCCCTGATATAGGCGCAAGGCGTCACGCTCCACAAGACCCGGAGGCTTTCTTTTATAAGCATGGTCGCCCGCGAACAATACACACCCGAATTCTGATCTATGACCTATATACATTCCCTAAATCATTAGCGCAGAATCCCTGCGTAGTTCACATCGTCGGTCACTTACTCTGCGCTGTATACTTAAGGCGCGTTGTGCTATAGATGCTGCATTTTGCTCCATGTGCGGACTCCCGTTGAGTTTTCTATCATAGATTATACCCAAATATATTAGAGACTCAACCTCGGGAATTGGTTCTTGTTTATAAGATATAGAAATTGAAATCGGATCCATGAGTGGGAACACTGAAATTGTGCTTTTACTTACATTTAATGTCACGCAGGTTGTCTAAAGCATAACTCAAACGTACCCATGTAGCTTTGAAATCGTTGGTACGGAGCGTAAGCGTCACTGTCAGCCGCGAAGAATGCAACTGGATACATGTAAATTTCTACGTCCTAACAAGTGTGGATGGAGCTCCTTATACGATTAAATATTCTGGGAGACAGCACTGCTCCTCGCGGAACACCGCTAGTCGGTCTGAGCTTATACTAAGAACAGGCGTTCTTGAAACACTAAAGTTCCCTTGATCGCAAAAATTCTGCCAACTGCGCAATAATACAAGTTGGGAAATTATGACTCTGTAGAATATCCAGTAAAATCGAATGTTTCACGCTGGAATAACCATAGGCCCACACTCTTGAGCAATCAGTAAAACTCTTTCTTGGGCTATTTGGTTCATGCTTGAATTAGTAAAGGCAAGGCGCAGAAGACCAGTACTCTAGATGGAACACAAACACCGGTCCTGACGTTTGTGTTTCATCGCGAGTCCTGGTCTTCTGTGCCTTGCCTTTACTAATTGAGCAATCAGCTCTGAAAGCTATTTGATTTGGACTATATATTCAATTAAATTATCATTAAACTTATTCTTATTATTCTTATACTTATGGCGCATACCCAGGAGGGAGATTGGCCATGATTCGAAATGACAGCACAATTTGAAGTTAGTTATTGCTTCCTGTTAACTTATTGATTACTACTACCTAATTTATTTTATAGCGATAAAATTATTTTTCGTTTATTCTTTTTTTTAAAGTGTTGATACCAATTGTGATGAATATGCTAGACTGGAAATATTGCGATCTAGTGTTAATGACGTGGAAACGATGTTTAACATAAGAGTCGCTGTAGCAATGACGTACGCGTGCACAATATGAGACACTTCCTTTCGGGCTCAACCAAGATACTTGCACTACATAAATTATTAATGATGGACAAAGGAAGGCCCATACGCATTGAGGGCTGCTCAAAGTACGTCTTCTTTCGTAATTATATTTTCGGCCATATAGGAAGAAATGGTGCAGTGAGTCTATATTCCCATATGACGCACAAAGGTTTGATGGTATGAACCCACACCTCCTCATGTAATATTTAATCGCGGTATTCAAAATCAAAATAGGGCAACCTAAACTTTGCACTGCCGAGAGGGGCATGACCAGACATTCCATGGGAACGCTAAATGTCCGAAATCCGGTGCAGCGTTGAGGGGTTCATTTTTTCTTCAAGGGAAACTGCGCAATACAGTGTTGATGATTATGATGATGGTCCTCCTCTATGATATGCACCCATTAAGGGAGGCTGGCCAAGAGTCGGGCGACAGGAGATATCGCGAAAAATTTTATTAGAAGAGGTGCAATAAAAAACGCCGTGGAAAAGACTAGAAAACAAGAATAGCGGGCAATTTATCTCTCGGGCAGCATGAGAGAGGTATTATTGAAGGTGCCATCAAGTACTGCATTATGTGAATTTCTGGAACCAGTTTCAGTGAAATGAGAAGTGAAGAGAGCGTTATTTTAAGAGACTAACCAGTATTTATTTCTTGTTAAACTTGCATGGCACATACCTACAATGAGCTCGCAATTGGCTGATTGCTTGGTTTCTGCTAAGTGAAATGGCGCAGGATCGGTCATGGATTGCAGCGCACTAGAGCTCGAGAAATTAAAAAAAAAACTCAGGAAGCCAGGCAAAAAGCCAATTCATTATAGGAAATTGTGAAATTAAACGTTAGCTGATGCAGGTATGAAGCGAATAATAAATAAATGTTGTAGTATATAAATGACACAATGAGAAGGCATTAGCTTTTAATTCACTCGATATGCCATTTAGAACACCACTCTGAGACAGCGTCGAAGTCATATTGGAGAATATTACGGTCAGATATGTGCGTCAGTTTGTGATACACAACGCGGTACACCAGCAAACATTTTAATAGTTTAATGTACAAGAAGGTGAGGCCGTTGGAGAGGTCATTATTAGACATGAAAACGAGGAGTGTTCTAAGAAAGAAGTGCAATCTAGAAAAAGTGATACAGCATTAACTCGAATGCAACGTGAGGGCCAACTTCTCAGTCAGCGAAACATGACAAAAAAAAACAAAACTGGTAGTGTAACGTGACACCGACGGAAAGAGAAATGATAGCTTTATTGAAGAAATCAATTCGGAAACAAGTTCTCTTCCATTGTCCTCGTCGTCTCAGGAGGAGAGTGAACTTTCCTTGGGTGCTATTCTCGGGCGGTCACACTGGGAGATAGTTTCACTTTCGGGAAAATTCGCAAGACTCGGCCCCGAAAGCGTCCCTGATAAGTGTTTTCGGAACTGTGCCAAGCTCATTAGCAGCTCCAAGGGCGCTGTCGGCCGTATACTTTGAGTGGTTCGGTGCCGAAACGAGTCAGGTCTCGTGAAAGCGAAACTATTTCCGAAAGTGATCACCTGAGAATCAATCAACCGCGCCGTTGAACTCGTTTGAGATTAGGTACTTGTGGTATTGCCATGAGGGGGGGGCGGCACCATCAACGCCACGGCGAGCACGCTGGGACGGCTGCCTGAAGCAAGACACACGGACGCAGACGGCACCGAGACCAAGAAAGTCCTTAATAGGCTCTGAAGAATAGGAACAGCACCCCCTGAAAGCGAATCAGCTCGGTTTCGGAACCGAGACCTCGATTTCACATCCTCCTCCTCTTTTTTTGAAGTCAGGGGAAGAAACCTCCGTATACATTTCTTAATGTATATACATGCCATGATTTACTTATACAATTACGTTCAACGGTTCTCATATCTTAAGCATTGAACCTTGAATCAAGGAGCTCATTTAAATTATACAATACCAAAGCTAATTCACAAATCTCTCCGCCCTCTTTCAGAAAACAGGCAAAATGTGATACACAGAAGAGCACTCGGTATTTTTGTCACTTTGAATACAAACAATGCAAATACAAACAAAAGCACCTAAGAATGTACAAGTATGTAGCAATTGCACTGCAAAGCAGAAAAGAAAAATTATCCCAACCAATGTTCAGAATAACTTACATATGGAAATGCATTGTATTGATGAAGAATATGAACACAGTCATCAGTTTGTTTGCATCAAGAAAGAAAATATTTTAGGTGACGTGATTTCTGCCACCGCCTCTTCAACCGCACAGGCGATAGAGGTGCGCAAGTTTAGGCGGAGTGTCCTCTGTAGGTGCCGACAATGGCTCCGAAGCTACCTTTGAGCTTTCCTGCTCAGTTAAAGACCCACCAGGCAAAACTGGGGATGGGGATAAAGACATTAAATTTGAGCTTCCACGCTCACTGATGTACCCGTCAGACGAATCTGAAGGCGAATAACAAGATTAAAATGAATCCGTAAATTCATTGACGCGCTCTTCAAGAACAGCTCGTAGCGAAGCCTGATCTAGAACTGAATGGGATCAAAAAGACTCAGAGACATGAGTGCTATGTGTATCAGAAAAAGCATTGGGACTTGGTACATCAGTCATTCCTTGTGAAGGTACCTGCACTGGACCTTCACGTTCACTCACACGCCTATCAGGGGAAAGAAGGAGTTCATTTGGGCTGTGTATACCACAGCCGCACATTGGACTGGCACCTGAGCAGAATACTCAGATCCTCTGAAATGCTCAGCAGTCGACGCGGCTAGCAGAGCATTTCGACTTGACACGTCGGTCGGAATTTGAACACGTACCTGATCATCTTGCCTTCCGGCTCAATATGATATTATGCTAGAATAGGGATAGCTACCAAAGTATGAATCTCATTTGGAAAGGACTGAGAGCTTTGCTACAACAAAGGAGAATTGTCAGGGGACTGTGTGTTCTGATTACCTTTACCACTTTTTCCGCATGCACAAGGAATAATTTGGAAGCATTCCAAATATTCCCATCACTCAAGTTAGAAGCGTTATCCGCAACCTTTGGCAGTACTGTAAAAGGACCTCTGTATTTAGGACGTTTCCCTGGCATGCGTACGCTTACCTTATTTCCAACCTGTGTACGGGGAGTCTTTGCTACGCTCTTTGCATCCACATATTGTTTCATGTACTACTGTCTTCGGAACACCCTAATTCGTGCAACATGAGCAGTGGAAAAGAAGTTGCAAGGGTATAGTTGAATATCAGTTATTTGAATGGATGAGCGATGTTGCCGACTGTGTAAAAGCCTTGCTGGAGACAACCCTGTCGTTACCTGTGACATCATCCTGAAAGTAGCTAAGTATTTGGTGATAGCTTTCGTCGTTGGAAGTTGCCCAAGCTGTGCTAGCTGAAGTTGCTCCTTGAACGTCCTACTAAACCATTCTAGTTGTCAATTAGTCTGTGGATAATGGTTAGATGAACACGAACATTCAATTGCTCGCTTTCTAAGGAGGGCCTCAAACTGCTGAAATTTAAATTGTGGACCATAGCCCGTAACTACGGATTGAGGAAAATTCTCTCGGCTAAAAACGGCAGACAGAAAAATCATAATAGCATCAGAATTCACCTCGCGGACAGAACAGACGTCTGGCTACTTGGATTAATAATCGATCATTGCTATAGGAAATCTACAGTCAGGAAGAGCATGAGGCAAAGGACCGACTATGTCCCATACCGAACTTTTCCCATGCATTTTCAGGAAAAGGAACTGGTTGTACAGGAACAAATAACGCTTTAACCGAATTGTATGTTGGCTGATAGATCTTACAATTGCGAACTGTTTTTTCGACCTGTTTGTCCAAACAAGGACGCCAGTGCCTTTCTCGAAGTGACTGTTTAGTCCGCACTATGCATGGATGGTTTTGATCATCAAGCTGTATAAGCTTGTTTCTTAAAGACTCGGGCATAGTAACGCGTTTATGGCGAAACACCTATCCTTCAACATTAGAAAGTTCATCCTTAACTGCAAAATAAGATAATTATTCAGAAGGCAAAGATTTCTTCATGGGCCGCCCATCAGCAATGAATTTGATTACCTGCCGCAAGAGGCTGTCCCGAGTAGTAAACAGCTAGTAAATCAACTTTATTGTGCCTTGGAGTGCCTGAGGAGACAATTTTTTCTTCCAGCTCTTGAGTTACAGGAAGCTCGAGAGGCAACCTAAGCAAGGCATATGCTACTACGCTGTTAGAGCCCTCGCAATATTGTAACGTGAAATTATAATATAGGAGTCGGACAGACCAGCTCTAAATACGTAACGGGTGTCGCCCAACTGAAACAGCTGAAAGTAATTTAGTTAACACTTCGCGGTCAGAGCGGAGAGTGAAATGCGAACTCCACAGGAACACGTGCCAGTTTTCACAAGAAAATAAACACGAAGTGCCTCGCATTCACTAGCAGAATACCTGCGCTCAGCAGACGACAATGTTCTCGAAGTAAAAGCCACCGTGAACAGCTGGTCTAAGGTAACTGCTGAAGTAATTTCGATACCTAAAAAACAAGGACGTGGATATAATTCAGTTAACATTAGACCAATTTTTCTTGCGTCCAATTTGGTTAAACTAAAAGAAAAAATTTAATGGCCAAATGAGAACCTACATGACAACCCCAGCCAAATTGGCTCTAAATCTGGGTGCTCGAGTGCGCACGCTCACTTAAAGTCGCATACAACTTGCTCGTCATCGAAGAGAATATTCAGCGTTAGTGGGCGTAGACCTACCTAAAGCTTATAATTCTGTGGAGCATGGTATACTGATAAAGCAACTGGAGAATTACACGTTTCCGAAGTATATCATGGCATGCGTTTCAGAATTTTTAAGGGAAAGAGAATTCTATTGTTTCCAAAGCGGGTGTTCATCGTCTAGATATAAGTGGAAACGAGGGGTACCATACGAGTCAGCGTTATCTCCTGTTCTGTTTAAATTCCAGCCCGTTGCTTCAGGACCTTCAGGTAAACTTTTATGCCGATGACATCACTTTTTCTGCGTCGAACAATGATATATACATTCGCTTTATCAATATTTACAAAATTACTTTTGTAATCTTGAAACTTGACCTGAGAACATACATATGCCTTTGAAGGTCACTAAAGGTGCACTTGTTTTTCCTTCAGGTGTTCCCGTTCACATATCGCTCATGTGTCGTCAAGAGTACATTCCCAAGGTGGATTCTCCGAAATACCTTGTAATCACCTATGATGGAACACTAAACGGAAAAAGGCACATTGAAAAAGTCGCGTCTAAGGCAACTTGTGCCACGGGATGGTTGTGTAAGGTCAGTAACTGATGATCTAGTTTGTGGAGACACACATTAACTATGATATATAATAAGTATCTCCAACCCACCATGGAATTTTAGTGCGTGTTGTTTTCCGGCAGCCCAGCTTATAGAATGTAGCCTTTAGTTTTATTAGAAAGGGAAGCTCTGGGATTGTCCCTTGGACTCCCTAAGTTTGTTGCAAACACCGTTCTGGATATGAAAGCGCGAAAACCAAGTTTAAAAAAGTAGATTCAGGATCCTTACATCCCAAACTTACTTAAAATTTACAATTCTCCTGAAAGAAAATCATTGTATGTTTTCATTTATGAACAAAGTTCATTTTTGATAATCACTGGCCTTGACTACGCACCAACTGTGCGCAGTTGCGGCCAGTGCCTGCTTAACGGTACCTGTTTGTACAGGCACAGTTAAAACCATTGAATGTGCAAATTCTACGTATTCAACGAACAGGTCAATCGAAGATAAGCCTCCGAGTGGAATATGACATATTTTCCCCTCACATGCTAAACTAATGAGATATGAATAATTAAATTACCAATTACTAGATTACCTTTCTCGCCTGGAAGCAAGCAATATAACATCTACTGATGCTTCACTATCTAAAGGAAAGGCTGGCGTAGGCATTTTCACTCCTTATCTTCGTTGGTCCTATTCTATTTGCTTTGCAGATTATACGCCTATTTTCATAGCAGAATTATTGGATACTGTTCTAGCGCTGCGAATTCTTCCCGTTAATCTATCGTCAGCTGTTATAGTTATAGATTCTTTATCGGTAAGCGTTTCGCTTTGCACGGTAACAAATACAGCTGTTTTATCTTTGCTTCAAAATTTAGTTCCTACAACTTCACAAAAAATATATTTCCTGTGGGTTCCTGGCAAACGCGGTTTATAGTTAAATGAAATGGCAGATTTATTAACCAGAACCTATTTAGGCAGACCTTTGATTCCTGTTTTACTAGATACAACTTAGAGCACTGCATCAAGATACAGAAAATTTTGTTTCCAAATGATTTAGATAAATTATCCCTGATACCATCTTCAGACTTTCACCATCTCGTCTTTTGCTGGAATAAACAGTGGTGTCCTCATCGGCAATTGGAAGTTGCATACACCAGACTACGCTGACGCATCCTGCAATTGCATTTTTATTTATATAGAGCTGGTCTGACGATGTCCCTTCTATGCCACCATTGTAAAGGAATTGAATTGATAGACCAGTACTTTTTATCGTGTAGACGACATTCACACGAGAGAAAGATTTTACCGGAAGCTCCACTCTGAAACAATGGACAAGGATAAAGTATACCGTTACTATTACCATTTGGGGCCTCGACACTGTGCTATAGTCACAGAGACGTTTGTTCCGCAGTATTTGAATATTTAACTGAAACAAAACAATTATTTTATTATTTATTTATTATTACCTCAAAGGCCCCAACGTGGGGTATTACATGAGGGATGGGTGGCCACTTCAGTGGAATATGGACTCAATGGCAGCCTTGAAATGATGTGGATTGGAGTGGTGCACGGCGTCGGCGGGAAGGTCATTCCAGTCCCGGGCAGTCTTCACAAAGAAAGAATGTAGGTGCGCAGTGGTCCGGGCAGTCGGAGGATACACAGATTTTTCATGACATAATCGGCAAGACTGACGGTGTGCTGGAATGATGGCTGAAGCACTAGGAGCAGAATGATAAAATTTGTGATAAAGACACAGTCTGAAGACATGACGCCTTATATCTAGATTGGAAATTCCTGCCTTTAATTTTAGCTGAGAGACACTAGTGTGGTAAGAATAATCAGAATAAATAAAGCGAGCTGCACGATTCTGAACTGCTTCTAGAGTGTTAGAAAGGGTGATTTGGTGTGGGTCCCAAACAGAGCATGCGTATTCTAGCTTAGGTTGCGTATTCTAGCTTAATTGCCCTGCTAATTATTGTATCCTTATTCTTGATATCAAATCTGCATTCAGTTCAACTAAATTTGTTTCTCTAAATTATTTATTGACATTATTTGCTTCTTACTGTAGCCTACTTTAACATTCACCTTTCAGTTAGTCTGACTGCTCGCTCGCATACCTGTCTAGGATTGCATCATCTCCTCTTTTGTATTTAATTCACTTTGACTTTATCATCTTCAAATACCAATTTAATTTAGCTACCTACTGCCGCCCGATTATTGGCCTTAGTGGATGCCGCCATGTCAAAGGATCACCATCATAATAATCATAATCTAGTGATGAAGGGGATCAATGATGGCCATCTCAAAAAATTGAAGTAACGAAGTAACTTTTACCTCCACAGCTCTGGTCTGACTATACCGTCTTCGTGCCCTTTATGCAATGTGATCGAATCTCTGAAACACTCCTT
This sequence comes from Dermacentor andersoni, assembly GCF_023375885.2. Lineage (NCBI taxonomy): Eukaryota > Metazoa > Arthropoda > Arachnida > Ixodida > Ixodidae > Dermacentor > Dermacentor andersoni. The sequence goes on along the minus strand of NC_092816.1, from coordinate 197,081,655 downwards.
TTTGCAATGCCACCGTTTCATCATTCAATGGAAAAGATTTTTCCAAACCCTTCTAAAAGCTTTGCTTTAATTTGACTCTTCCTGTAATTCTTTCCGTTGGGGCTACCGCACTGAGTTACAGTCACAAGAACGTTTGTGAAGCCCTCTGCACCTTTTTGCGTGAGTCAAAACGAATTGCATGCTAGAAATATTCTAACTAGTTATTATACTCACGAAATTCACCAAATACCTACCTAATTGATTATTCATTTCTCTAACAGTAGAGAGTTTAAATCCCATCTGCAAGATACTTATTTCATTTCACCCCAATTTATTTAAAAATTTGCTATCAGTTCCTTCCCGGCTTGATTCATGGCCGATTCCTCAGTCTTGGTTGCTCGATTTCACTAGGGGAAAAGAACAAGTGAGGGGACATACAAATAAAGCCCCTGTACTCTTTACTGTGCTTGATGGTTCCATAGTTACTGGTGATCTGGACTACGAACGCGACCTTCAATGGATCAAAACCAGACCCCAGATTACCTTAGCCCCGCTCCTACTACCTCTGCAACTGGTCAGGCACCTTCTACGGGTGTACAGGAGCTAGAGCAACATTTACGCTAACACATCTGTGGCTCCCCGATCGCTACATATGGTTCATACACGCTGATAACAAGCTCCGCTGTCATCATGTCACGTAGGAGTTTCGCAAATATGAACTCCTGCTTGAAGCTTTGCTGCTACAGGCCATGGTCGAGACACGTGACATCCTCGTCCAGCCACATCAGGAATGCCATACAAGACAATCAAAGAGGCTCTTCGCCGTTTCGTCCCGCCTGCGCATGGGCTCATTCAGCAGCTCCTGAACGAAGAAGAACTCGGTGACCGACGTGCAATTTTCTTATACCCGGTTTTCATCTGATTATCTATTTTTTTTTCTCCAGACATAAAACGTTTACTTTTAAGCTCACACGCCCAAATTGTTAACTCCCTTGTTTCATTATTATTTTTAGGCACCTAATTAAACCGCCCGATTCTTGGCCAATCCCCCACTGTGGGTATGTGCCACGGCCACATAGGACAACAACAACAACAACAACTCAGTTTCTACGTCAACTGCAAAACCTCACTGGCCACCAACTAGATTTGTTGGACTCGGCCATAATACGTGTGTTTTTCCTACAACGTCTTCCACCCAACGTACGCATGGCTTTCGTCACAGTGAAAGTGAAAGTTTATTTTCTTTCCAACGAAAAGAGGGCGCCAAGACAAAAGACAATAACAGCCTGACAAGGTCCTGGTCACCCTTAGAACAGCTGGCATTGTGCACGAGCGCTTCACAACAAATTCACAATGAATTTCTCAAGCGTTGTCAAAAGCATGACGCAGTAAGTTAACATGCATGAAATTTGTACTAGAAAAGAATTAATGGCATACACAACTTACCGCGTGAGTGGTATACAGATACATAACTTTTTTACAAACATAAAAATGTCAGTCCTAAAACACTGAAGCAATATGACAAAGCTTACAACATGCGCGTTAGAGAAGAAACATTTGAAAGGTAGTAAAATAAGTACAAAGACAAAGTATGTCGGCTAAATAAATATCTCATTCCGTTTGTTCCAATAGGAATTTTTTAATTGTTGATTTAAAACGTTTTTGTGGAAGGTAACATTCAGTTTCAAAGGGAAGTTAATTTATTACCGTGGGAACTTGGTAGCTCAGTGTTTGCTTGCCATCATTGGTGCGTGCGACTGGAACAAGCTTACGTTTCGTCCGAAAAGCATATCGGCTGCTGGAATTATCTGCACAAGAAAAATTCCTAGTAATGGACGTACCCAAGTAGACACAAACTACGTGCATCTTTTACTTTAAAGATGCCATGTTTCTCAAGTAGCTGTGACGTAGGAAAATCTGAAGGCCTGCCATGAAACCCCTCAATAGCACGCGAAGCGCGTTTCTGAATTGAAATTAGTTTAAGGTAATTGCTGGACATCGTAGTTCCCCGACCGAGGATAGAGTATGATAAGCTTGAGTACAGAAGTGCCTAATGCATGGATATCTTTAACCAGGAGGGCACAAATGAGATATCTTATTCAAACAAGCGACAATTGTACTCAGAGCAGACATTAATTTGGTGGTCCGAAAATGCCAAGAACGACTCTCAGTGAATCAAACACCAAGAAATTTCTGGTCTGAAACTCGTTTTAATTCAGTATGCTCGTAGAAAATTTTCAGAGTGATACTTTCTACTGCACTAATAGGACGAAAAGTAATGTAATTTGTCTTTGATAAGTTAAGGCTTAGCATATTGGTCAATGACCAGTTATGTAGCTTTCTCAAATATGCATTTGCCGTAGCCTCCATTTGGTACAAGGACTGGGATGAAAAAAGATATGTTCGTATCGTCAGCGTACATGACCAGATTAGGTGATTCGGATATATTAGCGATATCATTTATGTACACTAAAACCAATAACGGTCCTAATATTGATCCATGAGGAACACCATGCTGAATTGCCAATTTCTCTGAGGGTATGCCATTAACTTGAACGTATGGCAATCTGTTATTTATAGAGATCTTTAGCACGTCAGATGCAATACCACGTATGCCATATCTGTTAAGCTTGCGTAGCAGGTTGTTGTGATGAACGCAATCGAATGCCTTTCGGAAAAATGTAAAAAAAAGACCAAAAGTGTACAGTTTCATTTTTATATTCTTAACAATTTTTTCTTTTACTGTTAACAGCGCCTGCTCTGATGATTCCTTTTTCAGAAATCCATACTGCGAGGTAGTAATAACATTGAAGTTATGGAACAAATTTTCGAGACGAGTATTATTGAATGAATGAATGAATTTATTTCTCCTGTTTACAACAGAAAGGAAGCAGAAGCTAAAGGCCATGTGGCCTGACGAAGGCTTCTGCTCCCACAGCAATTCGGCACGCAGGCCGTACGCAGCAACATGTATCAGACATACATACTGAAATCAACTGGATAGTCGCGAGACAATAGTGTTTTCGTAAAACAAAACATGTATACAAGAAACCAACAGGATAATCAAAGTAAGGTGCATTTTGTTTGAGACCAACCACAACCAGAAAACAAAAGAAACAAAAGAGTGACATTTTATATTGGGGTTCTAATCAGACGAACTCAATATTGTTCAGGATGAGAAACTTTTTGAATGATTTATTCGAATATTCTATAATTGCATCTTCAAAATCAAGTAGGTGATTTAGTAGTGAAGGTACCTGGTAACTGACTAGTTGTTTTCCGTAATTGGTTCTTATTTTTGGTGTTCTCATGTTATCACTTATATCACTTATATCAGCGGATAACAGTCCCGCAATGCAGTCAGTTGGGTGTACATTGGTTATGCATATTGCCGCTAGGTGTCACGCGCCAGCGCTAAGAAAGAAGTGACTGGAACGCGCGCTCGGCAAGAGGTGGGGGCAGAAGAAGAAGAAGTAGTCGAGGCTGCGGACGCCGGCTTGAGTTTTGTGTACGCCATCTTGTACAGCTGTCTGTCTCGCCGACACCTGGTACATCTTTCATTGTCTTTTCGTGACAAAACTGGTGGAGGTGCGGGGTACAAACACCTGGGGGACGGCGAGCGCGACTGCCGCCGCGGGAACAGTGGTATACTCTGCTGGGTCAAGTATTCTTCAATCGCCCTAGGCCTTTCGCCATATCTGGGCCTAGGTGAATCCACGGCAAAACCTTGCAGTCCGAGGCGGCGGTATGGGCACTCGCGGTATACGTGACCGGCTTCTCCACAATGATAGCACAGAGGCCTTCTGTCCGGGGTACGCCAGACGTCAGATTTCCTTTGCAGCGGGCGACGATCCTCCATGCGTCGGATCGGTTGCACAGATGGGAGCGGGGGGCGTATGACGCGGCGTAAGACGTGGCGGGGTCGAAATGGGTCGGAGCGGGGACAGGGACTCGCCTCAAAACTTGCGCATACGACGGCCGCTGCAACTGTGCTGTCACAGGCGGCGCATTGTTGCTTGGAACGGGACCTTGGATCGCTTGCTGCACTTCGTTCCTCACGAGGGCAGATATGGAACCTAGCGTGGGCTGAGGCGGACAGGTGAGCCGTTGAAGCTCATCACGCACCACAGAGCGGTTAAGATCTCGGAGAACATCCACGTTTCCAAAGGCAATCGCGTCCGTCAGTGAAGCAGCGTTCGCGTGCCTGTCATACGGAGCTGAGCGCTGGTCCGAAGGTGAAGTTGGGTTCAATTGCCTTTCATAGAAGGCTGATCGCTAGTGTAACATCTTTTCCATCGTGGTGGCTTCGGTTAAGAATTCAGCCACGGTCTTCGGCGGGCTTCGAACAAGGCCAGCAAATAGCTGTTCCTTAACTCCTCGCATTAGATGGCGCAGCTTCTTTTCCTCGGACATGGTTCTTTTCCTCGGACATACTCCGCGATTGTTCTCGGGACCTCATCTTGGGCGTCGACTTTCTGCGAGAGTATGGTGCCATTATAGACCTAAGGGAGCGCACAGTGACTTTTTCGACAGAAAGAGCAGCGAATAACCACGACAATTACCGACGTAACGCGCTTCGAGTTTACGCCGACAGTGTAACTGTACCACCACGCGCAAGTGTCCTGGCAATGGTCGTGTGCGACGATCTGCGTGACGGCGAAGCTGTTGCAGAGGGCAATTCCTCTCTTATGCTGACTCATGGTGTATGTGCAGCCCGCAGTCTCATTATGCTTCGAGGTGGACTTTCGGCGCTCCTCGTGACAAATTTCAGCCAGGAACATCGGCACCTATTTCGTCGTACTACTATGGCTTTCGCTGAGCCCATAGCAGACGTTGCTGAATGGTTTGCGTCTGCGACGAAGGAGAACCCAGCTCAGACACTCAGCAATATCGACATCAATTCAGACCTTTCGGAGGAAAAGCAGAAAGCGCTGCGTGATTTGCTCCTTCGGTTCAAGGAGTGCTTTGCATCTTCTTCTAAGGTACGCCAGACGCCCATCACGAGACACCGCATAATCACGTATGACGACGCTCGTCCCATACGACAACTGCCTTATCGTATATCGGCAAAAGAGCGCAACGTGATTAATGCACAAGTGAAAGAAATGCTTGACGATGACGTCCTACAACCATCCCAAAACCCTTGGTCATCGCCGGTGGTCCTCGTCAAAAAGAAAGACGGAACGCTTAGATTCTGCGTTGACTATAGAAAGTTGAATAACGTCACAAAAAAAGACGTTTATCCGCTTCCCCGGATCGATGATTCGTTAGATCGACTCCGGCGAACCAGGAATTTTTTATCCATAGATCTGAAGAGCGGATATTGGCAAATTGAAGTAGACGAACGAGATCGCGAAAAAACTGCCTTTGTTACCCCGGATGGACTGTACGAATTTAAAGTACTTCCATTCGGCCTGTGGTCTGCACCGGCCACATTCCAGAGAATGATGGACACTGTTCTGACGGGTCTGAAGTGGCAGATTTGTTTAGTATACTTAGATGACGTCGTCGTGTTTGCGGCGACCTTCGAAAAACATATGAAGCGTTTAGAGGTGGTACTTGAGGCGCTCCGCTCCGCTAATCTCACACTAAAGTCAGAAAAGTGTCACTTCGGTTACGAAGAGTTGAAGTTTCTCGGTCATGTGAACGCCGACGGCGTCCAGCCTGACCCAGACAAAACATCTGCTGTTGCTGCTTTTCCGACTCCTCGTGACAAGAAAGCAGTACGTCGCTTTCTCGGTCTGTGTGCGTACTATCGTCGCTTCATCGCTAATTTCTCCCGGATCGCCGAACCACTCGTACGCCTCACGCGAGAAGACACACCCTTCATTTGGACGGATGAGCAGGACGCAGCTTTCACCGAGTTACGGCAGCGCCTGCAGGAATCACCCGTCCTCGCTCACTTTGACGAGGACGCTGACACCGAGGTGCATACCGACGCAAGCAACATCGGTCTTGGCGCTGTACTCGTTCAACACCAGGAAGGCGTCGAGCGAGTGATCGCTTACGCCAGTCGCACCCTTTTGCGCGCCGAGATCAACTACTCCACCTCCGAGAAAGAGTGTCTAGCGGTTGTGTGGGCCATCATGAAATTTCGGCCTTATCTCTACGGTCGCCCTTTCAAGGTGGTGACAGACCACCATTCCTTGTGTTGGTTAGCCAACTTACGAGACCCGTCCGGGCGACTTGCTCGTTGGAGTCTCCGTCTGCAGGAGTTCGATGTTACCATCGTCTACAAATCGGGCCGCAAACACGAAGATGCGGACACGTTATCGCGCGCTCCCGTCAAAACTTGCGATAAGGACATGGACGAAGACGGCGCATTCCTTGGAGCCCTCACCGCATCTGACCTGATCAGACGGCAGCAAGAAGACGCCGAAATACGCCCTCTCATCAATCACCTAGAAGGCAAGAATGCTACAATCCCACGACACATTTCTCGCTGTCTCTCGACCTTCTGCCTCCGACAGGGCGTCCTCTACAAGAAAAACTCGAGTGCCAGCGACAAAGAGTATCTATTGGTCGTACCTGCCACCCTCCGTGATGACATTCTCCTAGCCTGCCATGATGAGCTCACGTCTGGACACTTGGGATTTTCACGTACGCTTGCAAGAGTACGCCAGACGTACTACTGGCCCAGACTTTCTACCACGGTGAAGCGTTACGCGCAAAGCTGTCGTGAGTGTCAACGCAGGAAATCGCCGTCTTTGAAACCCGGGGGGTTACTCCAACCCATCGCACCACCTAGCGCGCCGTTTGATCAAATCGGCATGGATCTTCTGGGACCCGTTCCCTTGTCAGCCAGCGGAAACAAGTGGATTATAGTCGCCACAGACTATCTAACACGCTACGCCGAGACGAAAGCTGTACAACGTGCCACGGCCTACGAAGTTGCCCAGTTCTTTATCGATCAGATAGTCCTCAGACATGGTGCCCCATCATACGTGATCACCGACAGAGGAACTGCCTTTACAGCCCAACTGATAGAGGAGATATTCGAGTTGAGCTGCACGCAGCATCGCAAGGCCACTGCCTATCATCCGCAGACCAACGGACTGACGGAACGGCTAAACAAAACCATTGCTGACATGCTGTCTATGTATGTAGACGTGCAGCATAAAACATGGGATCAAGTCCTGCCGTACGTTACATTCGCGTACAACACCGCCATTCAGGAAACCACACGATTCACACCGTTCCGTCTTGTCTTAAGGCGCGAGGTCCAGACCACGCTAGACGCAATGCCCCCCCATGACACCGACGCATCACTTACTTCCGACGCCGAGCAACTTACTCAACACGCAGAGGAAGCTCGTCAACTCGCCCGCATACACATCACGAAACAGCAGAGTACAGACGCACGACGCTACAACCTTCGACATCGGCAAGTTGAGTACCAGCCAGGTGACCAAGTCTGGGTGTGGACGCCAATCCGTCGCCAGGGCTTATCTGAGAAGCTACTTAGTAGATACTTTGGACCCTACAAAGTGATACTCCGCGTTAGTGAAGTGAACTATGAGGTCATTCCCGACGGTGCCGCGTCGCCTCGGCGTCGACAGCACCACTCGGAGATAGTGCATGTTGTTCGCCTCAAACCGTATTTCGCGCGTTAAGGCGGCGCCAACCCGATGTCATACGACTTCCATACTTCCAGTTTCTTTTAGTAAGCATCGTAGTTTAGTAAGCATCGGGGTCGATGCTTTTCTTTTGGCGGGGGAATAATGCCGCTAGGTGTCACGCGCCAGCGCTAACAAAGAAGTGACTGGAACGCGCGCTCGGCAAGAGGTGGGGGCAGAAGAAGAAGAAGTAGTCGAGGCTGCGGACGCCAGCTTGACTTTTGTGTACGCCATCTTGTACAGTTGTCTGTCTCGCCGACACCTGGTACATCTTTAATTGTCTTTTCGTGACAATATATCGAGCAAGGTAGCTGTTTGCGCCGTTAGCCTCGTGGGTTCCGAGATTACGTTTGTGCACATGAACGAATTGATGAGACCAGCTAACTGTCTAGATAATATGTCGCCCGACAACATGTCGATATTTACGTCACCCATTATGACAAAGGGGGAGGACGAATGGCTCAGGAAATGTAGTACCTGTTCTAGGAAATCAAAGAACGTCAGTTTGTTTCCCAATGGTGGGCGATACATAACCACAACTGTGACATATTCTAAGCGCACCATTATACATTCTATATTGTTCGTTACAAGTGAAAATTCTGAAATTACCTCATGTACAAGGCACTGTTTAACGTGGACAGCCACACCACCTCCTCTGCACTTTGTTCTTACTAACCCATGGTACGTGTAATTTTCACAGTACGGGGGGTTATCATTCACAGTAAGCCATGTTTCACAATACAATAAGATGTCAGAATTGCGGGCGATTGACGCAAAAAAGCAATCCAGTTCGTCCTCTTTGTTTTTTATGCTCCGCACGTTTAGGTGAAACATTTTTAGCAATTTACTGGTATGAGACACTAATTTGTTGAAAGTCTCAACATCATAATATGTGCAGTTCATACGGTGAAACTAACTTTAAAAAAGGAAAGAAGAGAAGCAGGCCATGACCTTCACGTTGTCATCTTATGAATGTCTTCCATACTGGCAATTCGAATAGCTGGTAAATTTTCGTCCTTGCGTACGCACACTTTGCCGCCAGCCGTCCATACGAACCGCCATCTCAATTCCTTCTTTCTTTCTACTGCGGCACCTAGAAGTCTTTTGCCATACCGTGTGAGGTGTTCGTTTACGAACACCTTTGAGGACGATTGAAAGCCCAGTGTAATTGTATCCATTCTGCTTTTTTAGCTTTGCTAAGGAAGGCATTCCTCTTGGTTCTGCGGACAAACCGAACAATGATATTTGCTTCATCATGTCGAGCAGTAGGCACTCGGTGGCAGATGTCGATATCAGCCTCTGAGACCTCTTCCTTAATCAGCTCGCCAATTCGCCTCACAACGACTAGTGGTTCGCCTTCAAGTGGAATGCCCTTTATCTCAATGTTATTCGAACGTTGATGTTGTTCTAGTTCCTCAATTCTGTATGATAGCTTGGCGTTCTCAGCGCGAAGATCCTGGTTTAATTTTAGAACCTGCTGTATTTCTGTTTTGAGCGCAGTAACCTCTTGAAACTTATCTTTTATGGTCCTCAAGTCTGCCCTGAGCTCCCGCCTCAAGTCTTCAATGCCCTTAGCCTCTTTCGACATTGCACAGCAAAAGTGTACGTCAACACACTAACAACACCAGCAACAAGAATCAAACAAGTACAAGAAAGCTGATAGGTTCGGCAGCAGTGCACAGATTCTATGACTTATTGAATAAATAAGAATATTCCGCTCACCTGCAAAAGCAGACGCAAAATTTACATGCGGCTCCGTAGTGCACTGCTGCCGAACTGTAACAGGTGCTCGCTCCGTTGACGGTTTTATGCTGTGGTCTGGCACTCGTCCGCCCCTTGCGCAGTCGCAGAAGAGTAGCTCCGGCCACGTGACTCCGATCACTGTTGTGGTGCAGACACACGCGGCACTGTAGACGTCAGAAGGGGCGATAGCACGTTGGTCGAGTCCGGTTTCGGGCTGCAAAAGCAGAGGCAAAATTTACATGTGGCTCCGTAGTGCACTGCTGCCGAACTGTCTGACACCTGACATGACACCTTCAAAGACTTTTATAGAACAGGTAGAACAGAAATGGGTCTATAATTAGATATGTCATTCTTGCTACCACTTTTGTAAACTGGACATACATGTGCTATCTTCAGCGGATCTGGGTACACTCCACTTTCTAGCATACGATTTGCGATGTAACACAAGACGTCACATATTAAAGAAGATACATGCTTCAAAGGTACTGCTATTATACCATCATATCCAGATGAAACATGTTTTTTGCGTCATGCATTAATGAAGCTAGTTCATAAGCAGCAGCTGACATAGGCGTAATAGAATTTGGTAAGGGAGTGATTAGATTAGAAAATGCGTCTGGCACTGATGTAGTCACCGACGTACACATAGAATCTGCTAGATTAATGTAAAAATTATTAAAAATGGTTGCGAGATGAGAGCCTGTAAGTTCACCATTGAGTGTCATAATAGTAAGGGGCTGGTCTGGATTACATTTATTAGTTAAAAAGGTAATTGCACGCCAAACGTTTTACTGTCAGAATGTACTTTGGTAAACCGATCATTATTGTAAGTAGATTTATATACTTTAACATCCTGGTTAAGTTTATTTCTGTATTTTTAAATTCAATAAGGGTGTTGGCATCGCGGCTCTTGATAATCTTGTGATACGAATGGTTTTTTGTTTTAATTTTTTTGTATAGTTCCTGAGTCATCCAAGGATTTTTCAAATCTTTTGCAAGTTTTAGTTTATTTTAGTGGAAAGGCATTGTTGTAGCACCAAAGAAACTGTTTATTAAATGAATTATATGCTTTGTTTACATCAGTTGTATTGTACACATTATCCCAATGTGAATTTTCGACAAATGTTTCGAACTTACTCATCGTGTTACCGTTAATTACTATGTATAACCATGGGACCTTCACATCTATGTCGTGCATGACAGGCAGGAAGTAAAAAATTGCCAAATGATCGCTGGTGTAATGGGACAGGACTCCAAAGCGAATTTTATTAGACACCAGATTTGTAATACAAACGTCTAGTAGACTATTTGTTTCAACAGTTACCCTTGTGGGTAAAGATATGCAATTCGAGCAGGCAAAGGATGCAATGGTATTATTGAATTGCACTGCACATGGATCGTTCAACAATAAGTTAATATTTATGTCACCCATAATAATAAATATGCATCCGGTAGCAGTCAGATACACCAGTAAATTTTCTAGGAAGTTGAAGAATTGCCGTTTGTTACCGGTGGGAGGTCTGTATTCTGCAACGTCCACTGCATTTTAGTAGATACAGTAATGCATTCGACATCAGATCTATTACGCAAAATTCATCTATTACAGAAATTTTGTAAATTATTTTTACATACACAGCTGGACCACCACCCTTGCAGTGAAGGCTTAATAATCCACCATAAGTATAAGTCAAAGTGGGGATGATCCTCATGGGTTGTTAGCCATGTTTCTGTAAACACCAAAAAACCAAATTTATCCTTTATGGACGCGAAAAACAAGTTCAGATGGTCACCCTTGTGTTTGATACTACGAGCATTAAAATGAATAGCACTGAGCCCTTTCTCTAGGGAGCCGAGCTTCGTTCTAAAAGCTTCAACACTACAGCCAGCACAAGCTGGCTCGCAGTTCATGGTGGTGCGACAGTCCACCTTAGGAAACAGACCTTACCTAGTCATTTTTTCCAGATCACCATGATCAGTGATCCTCAGAGCGTCAGTCATTTCACTTTGACGTGCGAACACCTTACCCCCTATAGTCCCGACATATTTCCATGACACTAATTTCTTATGTGCAATGGCGGTACCTAACAACTGCTTATTAAAGTGACATAGATGCTCATTAACATAGACAGCCCCTCCATTCGAGGAACCAGGCATACTGCTATTAATATCTGTTTCCTTGCCTTAGAAAGGAACGTGTTCCTTTTTTCTCGTCGAACAAAACAAACTATAAGGTTCGTTTCGTCCGAGTTCCGAGTGAGAATGCGATGACATGTACCGATGTCTAATTCACTGACTGGTTCGCCAACAACTTCACGAATTCATCAACAGGCTCTGAATTCGCCTTGACACTCTTTACTTCCACATTCCTGAGCCTCGTGTATTGCTGTAACTTGTCGTGTCAACCACTTGTTCTCGCTCCTCAAACCTTCATTGCACTTAACAAGTTCGCTGACTTCCTTTCTCAGTGCCTTGACCTCAGAGGTGATCTTCATCTCATCGGAAGTGTCGCTGCAGAATTTCGTGCTCTCTTTCAGAGAACGCAGTTCTAATTTCATTTCCCGCTTATAATCATCGAAGACTCTTGCGAAATCCTTAGACATATTAAAAAAAAACAATGAGAAATTGCACAGTCAAAGTGGGAACTGTAAGAAGTGTGGCAGGCAGTGAGCAGCGGGCAAAAATGACAAGAGATTGCTCCCAACGGGTGCTTACTTGCAAAAGCAGATGCTTTTAGTCGATGATCGCGAGGCCTGCGCACTGCCGCCAACTAAAAGGACAGATGAGAGTGCGTCCGCTTTTAAAGACCAAGGGCGACAGCTGGCCCACGCCGATCTGTTTATCGATGCTTGTCACATCGATCAGTTGGCATGCGCTGAACAGAGGGTGCTCCTTGCGGCGATCTACGGCGCTACCTTCGTAACAGCTCGGTTGCAGTCCGAGATAGACTTGGCTCCCTGAATCAGCTGCAGCCAGAGATACGGTTCCTTTCGTTGTCGCTGGAAAAGCAGATACTTTTTGTAGATGATCCCGCGGCCTGCGCACTGCTGCCAACTAAACTAAGCATAGGCCCTTGTCGGAACTCGCCGAACTGGTCAACGGTATTATGGACGTCACTCCGGCAGTGATAGATATCGTCCGTAGCTATTCACTTCCTGATTTCTATTCTCTTCGGGAAATAGTAAAATACCTCGAATCTCAAGTAGCGGACTTGCGTCACGAATTGCGCAACGCTCGCAACTTCAGTGGCCGACCCTATCCAACTCATCAGGCTCTCACTCCGCCTTCTATGCAACGGCCCTTTCACCACCCTGAGCGCAGTTTTTATCACAGGGCCTGTGAAACTGTTACCGATGTTTTCGTGCCGCGGCTCGTTGATGTGTGTCACCCTGTTTGTGGTACACGGGAAACGCTCAGGCCGGTCGTCAATAACAGCGGCGGGTGAGCATAGCCATATGTCGAGCAACCTGGACCCTATAACGTAAAGCTATTCAAATATGCCTTTATTCCAATCTCCTGACGTCACATTTACGTAACCAGTGATGCAACCGTCAGCCCAATCATACGCTCTCCTGGTTTACAAGGGGTAACTTTTGTTCGCTTTTGAAACGAATATCATTCCCTACATTGAGTGGTTTTTCTTATTTAATTGGTTGACAAGAGGCAAGGCGCACGATCAAGTGAAGAAGGCTTCGATGAGGCCGAGCCAGCACACTGAAAATAAATAACCGGATGAAGAGGGTGGCGCCGGCGTCTGTGGTGGGTCTGCTTCCCCTTACCTAGCTTGTGGTGGCTCGTCGAAAAACGAAGCGGCGTGCAACGGAAGGTTAAAAATGCCTTCAGATCGGATCATCAACAAAGACGAAATGGTAGAGCGATGTCGTATACGTGCCGAAAGAGTTCGATAACTTTATACTCCCACGGAGCATTTCTATCTTATGAAAGTAAATCCATGCTCCCCAGAAGTTCCCAGTGGGCGATAAGCGAGAAGCCATCTTCTTTTCCTTTCGGAATGGGGCAGTCTCCGGCAGTTCAGAAAAAAATTAAGTTTTGTTCGGCCTATTAATCCATTCTTGATGCAGGCACGTCACTTTAAAACGTCGAGTTCTCGTGGTTTTCTGAAGTCGTGTGACAGACAGGTGTAGTGCAGAGAGCTAATGGCAAAAAAAAAGTGTTGAATAAAAAAGAATTATTTTTGTTTGGTCAAATGACGCATAAACAGTCTGTACACGTCATGTCAGATGGGGAGCTGTCGCGGTTTCGTGACGCCATGTAACAGAGAGGCGAAGTGAGGGTAGCTCAAAAATGTTTTTGACCAACTGCGGAACGCTGATTGCAGAATTTGAATAGAAACGTTTGGAAAAGCTTTAGGTTATTGCACATATTTTTCATATGCTAGACAAAACCACAGGACTGCGTTTGTTGGTAGACACTAGAGTGGAGGTCAATATAACTCCTGCGTCCACAGCTGACCCGCGTCTCCACGTAATGTCAACCCCCTTACAAGCTATGAACTCTTTCATCATCGCAACTTACGGACCGAGGTCTCGCTCTTAAGAGAAAGTTGTCGTGACTATTTTCAATAGCAGACGTCCACTGTGCCATCTTAGGGGCTGATTTCTTGAGTGATTTTCATCTGCTCATGGACATGAGCCCCTGTCGTCTGGTGGATAACATCACGGGTCGCTCAGTCAACGGTTTTCTGTCACACGCTACTGCACTCAACCCTACATTCATAAACTGTCTACCTCACCGTATGCAGCTCTACTCATCGATTTTCCGGAGATTACGCAGTCTACAATGAAAGGAAAGAAAGCCTAAGCACGAAGTCATCAGAGGATTAGTGTTTTTGTTTTGCCTACACAGATGATCTTCTCGTTGCCAGAAGCGATGCTGAAAGCCACAAAGCACATCTACGTGATCATTTCACTCGACTTAGTGATAAAGATATCGTCATCAATGTTGACAAATGTCAGTTTGGGGTTCCGGAGAAGGATCTTCTCAGACATCACATCACCAATCGGGCATCACTTCGCTGCCGAACAAGGTTTAGGCTATCATCGACTATCCACCGCCAAAGTCCAAACGTAGCTTGCGACGTTTTCTCGGACTCATAAACCTTTGTCGCATTTTCAGACCTGCGTGCTGTAAGTTTGTGCAGCCTCTTGAAGCACTCCTTTCCAATTCTAAAGCTGAGTCTACCGCACTTCCTTGGGACACGGTCGTTCATGAAGTTTTTACCTCCGTTAAGACCGAACTTGGCCAAGCTGATCCCACTAGTCTTATACTGGACGCTTCTTCGGAAGGTGTGGAAACTGCTCTTCATCAGTGGATTAATGGTACATGGTCCCCCATGTCCTTCTTTTCCTGCAAGTTACGCGACACTGAACGCCAATACACTACTTTCGGACGGGAGCTTCTCGCGGCCTACCTCGCATTGAAGCATTTCATGTACGTACTTCCTTGAAGAGCGACAATTTAAAATTCTTACCGACCACAAACCGTTTGTTTCGGCTTGGCGTTCCTAAAGTGCCACCCATACTCCAAGAGAGCTACAGCGTCTTGATGAATCCACGACACACATACGCTACGTCACAGGCAGCCTTAACAAGGCAGCGAATACCCTCAGTCGCGTTACCATCAACGCCACTACAAGTTCTGTCCACCTTTCTTTGTTTTCACTCGCGGTGGCTGAAGCATCAGACGTAGAAATTCCAGAACTCAGGTCTTCTGCGTCCTTCGGCTTAGACCTGGTCCTACTTCTCCGACCACGAGGTCACACTCTGGTGGGATGGCTCACATAACAGTACCCGCATTTATGTTCCTGCTCGTCTCCGTTGTGCAGATTTTGCTAAACTGCACTGAATCTGCCATCCAGGCATACGTGCTACGCAACAACTTATCCCTGGACGTTATGTATGGCCAGGTATACGCGCTCATATACGAGTCTGCATCTGCACTTGTACAGTGTGTCAACGCATCAAGGTGCAACGACACATCAAGCCCCCGTTGGGCCAATTCGCCCTCTTCGATGCACGTTTCCAACACCATTCATTTGGACATCGGTGAACCTTTGCGCCCATGCCATGGTTATACACATTTGATTACGTCTATTGATAGTTACAAACGGTGGCCTGGTGGCCTGAAGCAGCTTCAATGCCTGACATAAGGGCGGAGACAGTTGCTCATACTTGTCTGTGTACCTGGATAAGCCGTTTTGGTGCGCCGTCAACAGTGACCGCAGATCCAGGCGGGCAGTTTCTGTCGGCAATTTTCAAGTCTGTAACATCCCTTCGGTACTGTGCGTGCATTCGGACAACTGCTTACCATCCTGCATACAACGGCATCGTTGAGAGGCTACATCGACGCTTGAAAGCTGCACTCGCCGCTCAGACTCAGGTGGCGGATTGGGTATCCCAAATTCCAATCGTGCTACCAGGCATTCGGTCAACACTCCGACCAAAACTCCCCTTCTCTATAGATTGTAAGAGTTGGGCTCGGGCATCTATAAAGGGCCAGCCGGCCCATGGCGTTGTCTGACTCATCCGTGCTAAGGACGTTGTTGAAGGGACGAACAGGTTAGCATCGAGAACGAGGAGTACAGGGTTGATTTCTAATATCTGCATGAAGAGTGGAAAAAGCTACATCTCAGCAGTCTAGCGTGACATAAGTGAAGCACACCGACGTGTTGGAAAAGTTCACTTAAACTCTCTCTGTCCTTCCTAGATCCTCGGGACACTGAAAACTGCCGCCCCGCCTCCCCCCGGAAAGCCCAAAGGCGTCGAAGGATCCGCGTTGAGGGCGATAGTTGACACAATCACTCCCGCACTTTTTTTTCACTGAACACGCAGAAATGATTGGGAGCTTCGTAGACGGGGATTGTCACACTTGACTAAAGCTGGAGCGCATTGGTTCCTGAGATTAGTGCGCAGTTAGCTAGAGCGCCTGTCAAACGACGATGGCGGTTACCTGGGTCCGCGAGGAAACGCTGTAGAACACCCTTTTTCAAGAGAATTTTGCTTCCATTAGTCCGCAAATTCCACAGTGAACTAGCAAACAATACTCGGTCCACCAAACTTGTCTCGCCTTGCGGTGCCGTGGGTCTGTCCGAGGGGGGGGGGGGGCGAATTGCTGGCTTCATGAAGCGATTCGTCGCAATGGGGCTGTAGAGGCTTGTAAATCAATACCCCTGATGGCGGATCACAACAGCTCCTCCATGGCCGGAAAATCTCGACTGGCCAGTCCTGATAATCGCTGGGCCGGAAAAGAATGGCTGGTGACAGGGGGGAATGACTTGGCCTGGACCAACCAGCTGCGAAATGCTGACGTAGACCCCAAAACGCCTCACAATGACAGGCAGCAAAACGAACCCGACAACACGGCTCTGAGCAATGATAAAGTTTGTTGGATTTAGCTTTAGACCCACCAGGTTTCGAAGAAAACATGAATGCAGAAGCAACAAATACTCCATTTTGGGATGGAAGTTTTGAAGGAATTTCGTGCCGACAAAGTTATCAAAAATGGACGGAGTCCTGCTAAATTAAAGCATTAAATTAAATTAAATTAAAGTCTTGGCTTAACAAAAAAGAAGTTAGTCGCGATCCCTAAACGCAGAATGAGTTTCATATTAGCCCACTCAAAGCTTCCGCATTGCTATGCAACTCTCCTGTCCTATATCTAACGGAGAGGTTGTACCATTGAAGGGTGCGGCTCCAACGTAGCAAGCGGTCTTTTTTGTGACATTTGATTAAGCAACGTCAGAGGGCAGTGGTCGGTGTCAAAGATGCATTTCGCTCCATACAAGTAACAGGACAACTTCTGGGCTACCCAAACGAAACAGGCACATTCCTCTCTGAAGCGCTATAGGCATCTTCTCTCACAAATTTTCAGGACTGGCATGGAGAATAGGATGTTCTACATTATCGTCGCCGACTTAAGTACGATGCCAATTCACCTCTCGCTTGCGTGGCACAGAACTGTGAATTTCATTGTATAGTCTGGCGTGTGATGAACAGGACAAGAAACTAATAACGTTTTCAAGCCTTTGAAAGCGTTCTCTTTGTCCTTATCCCAGTGCACGTTACTCGGTGCACCGTTTCGCACTGCATTCGTTAAAGGACTTGCTATTTGCTAATAATTCCGAATGTACTGTTAGCAGTACCAAGCAAATGCCAATGATGAACCAATGTCTGTTGTCGTGTGCGGCTGTGAAAAATCTGCAATCGCAGCTGTTTTCAGTTCGGCCGACAATATGGCCCAGATAATTAACCTGCGAACAGAAAAACCTAGATTTTCCGCCTTCATTGTTAAGGCTGCTTCCATCAACTGCAAGAGCACCTGCCTGAGGTGCGATACTTGCTGTTTCCAGGTGTCAGAGAAAATTGTGACATCATCAAGATTTGGCACTGTGAACTCCAGCAAGTCTTTTAGAACAATATCCATAAACTTAAAGAAGCTAAAAGGCGCGTTCTTCATCCTGAGGCGAAGAATGAGATGGTGAACAGCACCTACAGGTAAGATAAATGCGGCCTAGCGGCTGGCACTTCCTGAAAGGGGAACTAGTCAATATCCTCGCACGGGATATAGATTCGAAGGGTATTTATCAGGGCTGACTCTCGTTTCGTTGCTCAATGCTGGGTATTGGGCACCACTGATCCCTGGTGATGGCAGTTAACTTCCTGTAGTCAGCACACGGACGAGGGTGCTTGTTAGGATTTTTCCACAAGTATTGGCGATGACGTGTAGTCACTCTCAGCGTGCTCAATGACTCCCACTTCTGGCATGTGCTGTATCTCTGCATCTATAATTTCTGTCTGTCGTGGAGACACGCTGTAAGGCTTCCGTCTTACGCGTTCGGCTGATGTGAGCTCTTTTCACGCGTTATTAGTTCGGTTCTACCTGGCCGACTGCTGAATCTATCGATATATTCCCCCAGAGCCTTTAGCTCATCTAGCTACTCGTGTTTAGGAGCGTCCGTGCTTACCAGTTGTTATACAACTTCTTCCAGGCTGATTTCAGATACGGGGGTCACCTTACCCTCATTCAACTCATTATTAATGTCATCCGGCTCTTTGATAGTAATGTTAAAGACTCTGTTCCGCTCCACGTACGGCTCCCTCCAAATGCAGTGGTATATTCTCGCCACCTTCCATCAACCGGGCTCTTTCAGAGCATAGTTAGTACTTGAAAGTTTGTGCAACACTTCAACGAGTCCGTCCCAGAGAACTTCAAGTTTGTTCTTTCTTGAAGTTCTCAAAATCATTGCCTCGTCCCCACCGTTAAACGTTCGGAGCATCGCATTCCAGTAGTAATATCTCTTAGCCTTCTTTTGGGTCACGCCCATGTTCTTTTCGACTGGCTCTTGTGTTGCACTTAGGCTTTCCAGGAGATTTAGCACGTACTCTACCACAGTTTGACTCTCTCCTCTTTCCTCCTACATCACTCCCAACATTCTCAGTGGAGAACTGAGTGCCCCCTCATACACTAGTTCTCCTGGTGAGAACACTGTAGTCTCATGAGGAACCCTTCGCAAAGCAAACAAAGTAGCCGGAAGACAATTCTGGCAGTCCTCGTTGTGCTCGTAACAGTGTGCCCGAAAAAACTCTCCTAAGCACTAAATGCCACCTCTCTACACTACTTGACTGCACGCGATGGACTAAACTATCCATTAACTATACTCAACACTTTTGTAAGAATGTGGAAGTCAGTGAGCTGGTGAATACTGACCCTTGATATGTCTGAATTTTGGCTGTAAACCCAACTCGGGCGAACATTGTCGAAAGTACTATTACGGTGGAGCTGAGTTATTTAAGAGGGATTGCCTCCGGAAACTTTTTAGGCGCACACAGCATGGTAAACAGGTATTTGCAACCCGACTTTGTCTTTTATAGAGGCCCTACAATGTCAATCACAAGCCGTCGGAAAGGTTCTGATATTAAGGGCAATGCCTTTGAGGAGCTATCCATGTTTCTCCTGGTTTAGCGGAGCGCTGGCAGGCTTCGCACAGTCTCACAAAGTCTTCCATGTCTTTTAAACAGCCAGGCAAGTAGTGTTCCATAAGCAATCGTTTCAATTTGTTTCTGCCTAGGTGGCCGGCCCACCAATTTCCAGGACAGAGACGCAAAAGGTCCTGCGTGTACTAAGTAGGTACGGTTAACTGACCAAGAACCCTTCCCTTTCAGTCTCTGTAGTGCCGATATACCAACCCTCTTTTGTCTTGCATCGTCACGTTGAGCCTAGCAATGCCTTCTTTAGCTGTTCTACGTAATTTAGCTAGGCTGACATTCTTTTGCTTATCTGCCAGTGACTCTCTATCCACACGTAAGAGCCGATCAAAGTTATTTCAGGCCGGTGGTAGTAAAGACCCTGTCGCACTTGCGAGTGCGTCAGCTGGCTCTCCCTGCATTCGTGAACTTTCACACATGCCTTGTAATACGCTCTTGTTGAGCCGGTCAGCTGGCAGGATTCCCCAAACGCTTTTTCATCCCTCGAGCCTAGCTCGGTTTCTCTTGCCGAGGCCACCTTTTTTTTTGTTACTTCTGCTGGAGCGACTTTTGCATTTTCAGATGAAAGCGATGCGATTTGACGAGCTTGGTAACGCGTCAGCGCATGTACTAGGCTCTCTCCAAGTTTCAGCCCCTTTTCAACCAGCACTGATTCGACCAATTCGAAAAAATGTAAGGGTGCTGAAGCGACAAGAATTTGGAAACCGCAGCCTTCGTCACGAGCTCCCCTAACGGATTTTGACTTTCGCCATCGGAAAACACACGCTGTGTTCTTCCACCCCATTAATCCGCGCTACATCTGCAGTAATGTCATCCACCGACATGAAACAGGGATGGACAATGTCCATGGTAGCGGCACTGTTTCGTAGCACCCGGTATGGTTTTCCATTAAAATGCAGGTCATGACGATATTGGCGTAAAAGTTGCATGTTTTCGTCTCTTTCGTCCACGTAGGAGAAAACTGAGCTAGGCATCCCGCAGTTCGCAGCGTTATGTACGAGTTTGTGACACTTGTACCAGCGGATCGGCCTAAAAGATTTGAATTCCCATTTCTGCTCATTTTGGATGTTTTCGCAATTTGACTTCTCTTAATTCGCTCCTTTCTGATGTCATTTTCTTCGAGTCTACGGGCTCCGGTCGTTTCGTCTGGCATCCCGCTTTAAATGAAAATTGTTTCCGTGGTCCATTTCAACCGTCCTCCATATAAACTTTATTGCCCGTGTTATACTCGCGCACATCGTCTAATTTAGTTTTAACGTTCTCTACAAACGTATCATCATCGAGTAGCTTGTCGTTCGATTTCCATAGGCCCCAGCTAAATAGCTGCTTTTCTTTTTTATTGATAGAGAAAATGACTAGGCTGTGGTCACCAACAGAAACGTGCATCACAGTATAATCTCGCTACAAGGGAAGTAATGGTGTAGACACGTAGGCTCTGTCCAGCCTCGCCTAACTGCTAAGCTGGTAATGTGTGTACTGCGTGCTCTGAGACAGCACAGATCCTACGTCGTCCAACTCTCGCTTGCGAACCATTGCATTCAAAAAGAAGGCACTATAATCACGCACCAGCGCTTTGCTTGCCCTATGTTCGGGAGTGCAAACGCAGTTGGAATCTCCGAGAAGAATAATTGTCTTATCACACGACAGGTGCACTTCAACGTTTCCGAAAAAAATTTTGCGTTCTTGCTCCCTATTTGGTACATATACACAACCAAGCCGCCAATTCACGCCAGAAAAAGAAAAATCACACACAATTATTCATCCCAAATCGCCCCCCCCCTATATGCAAACACTCTACTACAATACCAGTGCTGTTCTTCATAAAAAGCAAGCAGCCACCAGATGTACCATGAGAATGGCTGACAAATACATTGTATAGGGAGTGGAAAGGCGAAAGCATGCGGTCTGTCTCATCTTGGGACTCGACTTTCGTTTCCTACACGGCAGCAATATCAACGTCATCCTCAAGCAACAAAGGACGCAACTGATACTGTCGCCTCCTAGGCCCAAGTCCTCCAATGTTGAGCGTTGCTACGCATAAGGCTGTTTCTAATTTAAAGGACATGTTATCGCTATGAGTAGGCCTACCACACGGTTTTTACTTCAATTGGATGCTCGCCAGAAAACAAGGAAATTGCACGGCTTACGGGCGTCTTGGCTTTTTTCATGTTTTTACGTCGCGGCTCCCGCACAACACTTTCACATTTGTCGCTTACATATTACTATCTCTCCAAAAATCACGACAGTCTCACCTACCCAGGTGATGAAGACGGGAGAGGCGGCTTGGCCTCTGCCCGTGGGTCGACCAGACTTCTGGCCGCGGTTTGAAAGACGGACGCCTCATCCCCGTTGTCTTCGTCGGTGGTTCTCCTACGTCATCCAACTCACATCCAACACATCCTACGTCATCCAACTCTCGCTCGCGAACCATTGCATTCCAAAATAAGGCACTATAATCACGCACCAGCGCTTTGCTTGCCCTATGTTCGGGAGTGCAAACGCAGTAGAAATCTCCCAGAAAAATATTTGTCCTATCACACGACAGGTGCACTTCAAGGATTTCGAAAAATATTTTTCGCTCGTGCTCCCTATTTGGCGCATATACACAAACAATCCGCCAACTCGTGCCAGAAAAGCAACATCACACCCAATTGTCGCAAATGATCAATATGTAAACATTCTGCTGGAATACCAAAGCTATTCTTTATAAGAAGCAAGCAGCCACCGGATATGCCGTGAGAATGGCTGACACATACATTGTATCGGGAGCGGAAAGGCGAAACCATGTGGTCTGTCTGCTCTTGGGACTCGGTTTCTGTTTCCTGCACGGCGGCAATATCAGCGTCGTTCTCAAGAAACAAACGACGGAACTGATACTGCCGCCTCCTACACCCAAGTCCTCTAATGTTGAGCGTTGGTACGCGTAAGGCTGTTTCTAAGTTAAAAAAAAACATGTTATCGCTATGTGCAGGCCTACCACACGGTTTGTACTTCAAGTGGATGCTCGGCAGAAAACAAGGAAATCGCGTGACTTACGGGTGTCTCGGCTATTTTAATGTTTTTCCGTCGCGGCTCCCACACAACGTTTTCAATTTTCTCTCTTACATATTACTGTCCCTCCAAAAATCACGACAGTGTCACCTACCCAGGTTATGTAGACGGCAGAGGCGGCTTGGCATCTACACGTGGGTCGACCAGAATTTTTCGCCGCAGTTTGAAAGTCGGCCGCCTAATCCCCATCGTCTTCGTCGGTGTTTCACCCCCTCGTCGCCATCGGGAGTACTTGTCTCGTCTCTACTTTCATGACAAGGGCGCTTGCCGGCCAGGCCGCTGGCTGCGCTCTCACTGTCATCCATGTGGTCCTGTCCAAGTGTAGGCTCTCTTTCCTTGGCTGAAGTTTGACAGTATTGTGGCCTCTCTGAGGCCGTTGCATTCCCTGGTTGTAGCTCCAACGGCTGGTCTGCGGGCTCCTGCCCCGTTGTCGTGTTCGGCCCTTTTACTGTGGCCAAGTCTGGCGTCGCCAGCACTCTGTCGCCCACTCTGTCGCCCGTACTTGTGCGTCTTCAGCGTCAACCTCGTTCATGAGTAGCTCGGACGCGTCGCTACCATCCATGGGCCCGGTGACGCTGGCATAGGAAGACGTGCTGTCGTGCTCCTCATTACCGAGGAGCACTACCGAGGAGCAGCCACCGCAACGCGGCACTCGGCTGTCACACGGATGTGCGCTTTTCCTCGGCAGCGTAGACAAACGGTCGCTCTTCCCGGCACAACAACAACGGCTTCCTCGCCGCTCACGTTCACTTGATGACGCAGGTCACCAATTTTAAGGCGCACCTTCAACATGAGCGTTACCAGACGGGTCGCTGAGTCTTTGTCGGCCACGCCGCGTACCCGCCACCTCTTGCCACCTACGGCCTGTTGACTTCCGT
The DNA here is from genome assembly GCF_023375885.2 of Dermacentor andersoni. NCBI lineage: Eukaryota > Metazoa > Arthropoda > Arachnida > Ixodida > Ixodidae > Dermacentor > Dermacentor andersoni. The sequence continues at coordinate 197,058,387 of NC_092816.1, read as the reverse complement.
CACTAGGCCGTACCGCGCTAACGCACGCTTCACGTCTTCGTCGAGTACATTGTGGATCAGCCAGTGTGCCTTCCTCCGCACATAATGGTTTGCTTGGTCGATAACGAGGCAGCGAGAATTCTTTACCTTGAGGTCTGCGACGCCAAGGTTCCTTTTCACTGCAAACATATTCTTAAAAGCCACCGCCGACACATGTATCATACGATACGCCCCCGAGGCAACAACCTCGGGCAGCAGCGTCAGACGAGCCAATGTGTCGCGAAAGTCTTCCACTCGATATGGCCGGAAACGGAAGTCGGCATATAAAAAAAAAACAGTGTTGAAAAGAACTCGTCCTTAAGGCAGGTTTAGGCAATACAACTTCATAATTACTCTCAACGTCAAAAGAACTGTTACCGCAGTCGAAACGCGCCGCTGTAGCCACCCCTGAAGGGTCTGCCATCCGGCGTCCGCTCAGCTCGGCTGCCGGAAGCAGAATCTTTGCGCTACCGAGGCCAACAGGGTACACGACAAGACACGTCCAGTCTCCTTGCTACGATTTTAGACGGAGTTTAATAAGTAAAATAGTGTGAAGCAGTTACACCCCATAAAATTGGATTGGCCTCCCCAATCGTTAGTTTGCTCTTTCATTCACTCTCGCTCTTCTAGTATTCGACTAGGTCACGGTAGTTACTGAGCGGAACCCTAAGTTAAGTGCCGGGTAATACACTCCACTGCATTTTGCATAAGACTTCTGGTGCATCTGGCCAATTCCCGTGCCAAAACCCTAATCATTTTGCTCAACTTATGGCGCTCCCAGAAGCACTGCGAAAACCTTGGGCTTCTCTCAGTGCTTCTGCAATGCTCTGTTTATCGCGACAGACCACCGCTATGTCGTCAGCATAAGCTAAAACATTTATTTCTCTACCAAAGAATGTGTACCCGCGAATATTATGGCTATGTAGTAACTCTAAACAGAAAGACTCTAAATAAAGTGCGAAAAGCAAGGCTGAGGTCGGACAGCCTTGTTTAATGTTAGACATTACTGCTATTTGCCTGGTTAGATTGTTCTTAATAATTCAGTTAGTGGTATAACCATCATACACCATTTTCACTCCGCCTAAAATGACTGCTCCGACATTCACATAATGAAGAAGCATAAAAAGGATTTCGTGTGACAACCTGTCAAAAGCATTGGGCATATCTAGTTGTAGCATAGCTACATCATGTCCCATTGCATCGCAACATTCAAGTGCGCTTCGCGCTATATGTATATTTGTGAACGCAGTCCTACCTTTTATACCGCGTGTCTGATGTGTACCTACTAGGGATTTCACTACACTCTGAAGGCGCTGAGCGAGCACTTTCATAAATACTTGAAAATTAGTATTAGCTAATATTATTGGCCGGTAGGCCTCTACTGATTGAAGTCTGCTGTGGTCTTTTGATTTAGGTATGAGTACTATATGTGTCTGTCGGAAGGAAGGAGGCGTCCATTTTGGTTGGTATTACTTGGTTCTAACGCGATGCAGAGTCTCTGCCACTTCAACCTTGAAAATTTTATATATGGGTCCCCCAAGTCCGTTCGGTCCACGCGATTTCCTTGCGCTAAAATCATCTATAGCCTTTTCAATTTCTGTTACAGAAATCGGCCTCTCAAGAGCTTCCTTAAGTTCGTCATCAATTTTTGGCATCAGAGGTAAATATTCACTAATAAGCGCCGAGATATCGCTTGTCCTCTCGCTTAGTAGCGTGCTATAGTAGTCAACGAAAGCACGTTATATCTTTTCCCCGTCAATTGTAAGCTGCTCTTGACAAACGATTTCTTTTACTTCCATGGTCATAGCATTTCTCTTCTCTTAACTTAAAACTCGCTTGGCGGGCGTTTCATCCAACTATACACGTTCTGGGCGTGCTCTTAGAATTGCGCCACGATATCTCTCTTCATCAATCACTTCAAGTTTTGCTTTAAGTTCTTTGATATGATTTGCAAATACACCAGCCGCGCGACGTTGCATGTTCAACAAGTATGCTAACGTGCATTGCAGTTGCTTTCTTTCTTGCTTTTGTTCCTGCCGCAACACTCATGCTGTTTCTAAAGCAATTGCTTTCGCTTCTGCTTTGGACACCTCCCAAGATTCTACAGCATTTTTTGCGTCCTCAAGGAGAATAGCGTTTAATTTCTCTTTTATTCTTTTAAGAAAGACTTCATCTTGCAAAAAGTTGTCATTAAGTTTCCATAAGTGCCAATTTAATTTCTGCTATTTTTTTTTCATACCTATCGTGACCATTACCAAACAATGGTCACTGACACTGATGCATTCTACTCCATAGTCAGAAATTAGCAAAACTAAGTGAAAAGGAACATAGATGCGGTCTAACCTCGAGTGGCTGCCTCCTTAAAAATGCGTTTATTACACATCATTGCAAGAACCAAGAACACTCGCAACATCCTCTAGATCAACTTCACACAAAATTTCGTGCAGAAGTGCTGCACATTTATCTTGACCCAGGGGCCTTTCGCTGGATCTGTCTGCCGGCACACACAATTAAAATCACCAAACTTTAGAACGTGTCTTTCATGCCGCAAGAAAGATCTCAGATAAACAAAAGAAGTTTCACGTTCGCGAGCACTAGTAGGCGCGTATGGACAAACGGCCGGCCAAAGCAGCCCAGAAAAAGAAAAATCACACATCAGTAAAGGCCCCCCTCACTCGAAGTAACTTGTTGCTCTATTATCCCAATAATGTTTCTAATAAACAAAAGGCAGCCACCCGAAGTACCACTCGCGTGGCAAACGCATACGTTGTACATTTTTCAGAAAATTTCAACCAGTCGAGTTGTTTTTTCTTCAGATTTCATTTTTGTTTCTTGGACAGCTATCAAATCAATGTCTTCTTCTAGTCACCTGCGACTTATCTGACACTGTCTTCACCTCTGCGACAACCCTCTGACGTTTATTGTCCCCAAACGAAGCGGACTGGTGAAGTTATTAGCGCTTGCCATTGTTTTAGTTATAATTATGGTACACTCCTATACAATATTTCTTAGGAAACATACGGACTCTGGCATGCAGTTATGCTCGACGAACAAAGCCCTCCCTTTCGAGGCAACGACCGCCATCCCACGTCCTCGCCGGCCCATTCCCGATCAAAGACACGGTGTTGCACGTTCTTTCCGGCACACTACCTCCGCTAAGGCGGAGGTGGCTAGTGTGACGGCCGTCTGTCTGGCGGCAATTTTTATGTCGCATTTAAACTGCTCCCACACTGATATGAAACTGTTGGTTTCCGTATGCAGGGCATTTGACAGATACTCCTTGGATCTTGCAGCAGTTTTTCACTGAACTTCCGCAGGAACCAATTAAACTTGACACTCTTTCATTTTTCGCCAATGGTAATCGAGACTAAACTATGATCGCTAAAACCGAGATGTCATGTTTCATAAGAGGAACACTGTGGTACAAGCTTCGCCGGTATGTATATTCTATCAAGCCTCTCATGGGAATCACCTTGAAAGTGCGTATACCGTGCTTGGTAATCTCGCGTCATTGCATAACCAATGTCCTCAAGCTCTCTCTCAATTACTATCGCGTTCAAAAGCTCAGCGCTTCTATCGCGTACTTTGAGGCTCGTAGTTTTATCTTCAGCTGTACAGACGCAATTTTTTTTAATTCGAAAGCATGCCCTTAGGCATAATAGAAAAGATGTTAAACATACACGAACAGATTCGACTCGTGCAGAAAATCTAGGAGTGAACGATGATGGGGTCCATGAATCCAACGTTCAAGGTCTGGTGGGCGGCCAGGCCGAAGGCCTGTTTCCCCGAGGTGGCGGAGACGGCTTAGATGAAGTCCTGGGCACGTCCACAATAGGTGTGTCACTGTCACATTTTGGATTCCTGTGTTGCAAAATGGGCAAGATGAGTCGTAAGGACCATGGTACTGTTGTGGCCAGAGAGTGGTCACAGACGGGGTGAGCGCGACCCCGACACGTAGCCTCCTTAACGTAACCTCCTCTCGGCGGGTTAAACCACCACGGAGGTCTGACCCACACGGAGGTATGAGAGCTCGCGTGGTACGTCGGAGGTTTTCCTTTTCCCGGATCAGTCGTCCACAGGCGTCTTCAGGAAAATGTGGAAGTGGGTATGTTGTAATCTGTGGGTGGGTTGCCATATCTGCTTCAAGGAGACCCGGCAGGGCTGCTCGAGGCACACACTGGACGCGTATGAGGATATTCGTAGTGGCAGCAAGACGGTGAATGCTATCTGAGAATAGAGTGGACCGAGACACCCTACGTATGTCGTGGATGGCTTGAGTCGAGTCTGTGCGAATGATGAGTTGAGAGTATGGAGCATCTTGAACAGTAGGTAGCAACACGGCCAAGCCGTCTCGTATGGCAGCAAGCTCGGCTAGGTAGGCCGGTGGTGCAGGATCGGCAACATACGAGCACGTTTGGCCTGCCTCTGGCATCAATGGCCACACGAGAGCTGTGCGAATCATGGTGGCATTAACACTGGCATCAGTGTATGCTACAAGAGTCGCATCGTCTTCATTGTCATCGGCGCGATGAAGGCGGGAAACATGGGCATTCGCCTGACGAGGAACCGGGCTATACAGACGACCAAGAGGCTTATTGTCACTTAATTGTACCCTTTTCCACGGAGCTACATCGGGTCTCGTAGATGCTGGATTGTCTATTTCATGTCCCATGTACCGGGCCAGTGAAGCAGCCGAGCCGAAATATGATGGCTTTAGGGCACGCGCGCATCGACGTTGGTGTACGAGTTCGTCAATAGTGTTGAGTTGGGACTCAGCCTGTAGGGTTGGCAACGGAGTGAAACGTGGTAGTCCCGTTATGACCCGCATAGCTTCGTTATTAATGGCCTCAAGGCGAGCCCATTGTGCCTTCGTGAGATGATGAAACTGGGCTCTGTAGACGAGTCGTGGTTGCAATACAGAACGGACAAGAAGGCGAGCCATGTTGGTGCTCGCTCCGCCAGATTTCTTCGCAATCCGACGTATCAACTGTATCGTTTCTGTGGCCTGTTGCTTTGCATTCTTGACCCATGGTCCCGCAGATCCGGAGGAATCCATTTCAAGGCCGAGTACACGGAGAGTTGAAGCCTCGTGTAATGGTTGCTGATCCAGAGTTAACTGAAGAGGCCGGAGTGCCAGTAGACGGCGCCCATACTTGTTCGCTACTGACATACATGTACGTCGTTTTCTCCTTGGAAATGTCAAGATCTATCTGAGCACACCAGTCGTGCGTAATATTTAGGGCCTCTTGGAGCGCTTGTTCTTGGTGGAAGATTTCAGGATCAACTGACCAGACAGTGATGTCATCTGCGTACATTATGTACTGTGCGTTATGTACCGTGGCTAGCTTCCAGGCTAGTGGAAGGAGAGCAATATTGAAAAGGACTGGTGCGAGCACAGATCCTTGTGGGACACCCCGATGTGCGACGAACTGACCTGCTGCTTGGCTAGCCAGGCGAATGGAGAAGGTGCGAGCGCACAGGAAGGCTTCGACAAATGTGCAGACACGGCTAGGGAACTGAAGCCAATGGAGAATTCCGACAATTGCTTCGTGACTCACATGGTCGTACGCTTTACGAATATTCATTGCCAGAATCGTGCGAATTCTTCGGGAGCGGCCTCCGATGAGAACCATAGAAGATAGGTACGCAAGGCCATCCTCTGCGCCTAGATGAGCACGGAACCCGATTTGGCCATGATGATACCATGAGTACCGCTCGATCCACCATGTAATACGTGTCGCGAGCATGCGCTCCATAAGCTTGCCTAACGTTCAGGTTAGTGCTATTGGGCGCATATGAGCGATATTATCTTGGGGTTTTCCGGGTTTGGGAATAGGGGCCATTTCTGTATGCCGCCATGAATCGGGAATGCCTCCTGTAGCCCAAGCTTCGTTTATGGCCCCCAACAGCACTTCGAGAACCTTGCCTTCCGTGTTTTTATAAAGTTCATACGGTATGCCATCCGGTCCTGGTGCCTTGCATGGCTTCTACAGGTCGATTCCCGCTACAAATTCTGCCATAGTGAAGGCAGCTTGTATACCCTCGTTGTCAGAGAGCGTTCCTGCGCCCGCGGGAAGGCAGTTTTGAACAACGAAGGGAGGCGGTGTTGTGTCCAAAGCCGGAAGAAAGGTGTGGGCGACAGTTTCTGCGAATACTGCTGGTGTCTGGCTCGATGCTAACAGGGAGCAGGCTGCGGGCTCTGGAGGGCGCCGACCACGTTTCATTACTCGGAAGGTGCGCCTAATGGAGGCATTGGAGGACGAAGGTCCGAGAGAAGAACACCAGTCCATCCAGCGGCCACGTTCTAAGCGGTGTTCATGACGCCGAGCTACTGCAGTAAGGCGTTGGGCCTCTAAGCGAAGGGTATTTGATGCAGGGTCACGTTCTGATGCAAGTTCTGCTTGGCGGCGCGACGCCCAGAGACGCAGAAGTTGCAAATCAGAAGCGGTTCGCGATTCATCAACCCACGACGTACGTGTCGCCTCAACTAATGCCGCCTTAAGACAATGGTACGGTCCACCATGAAGTTGGATACATTGCTTTCTGATACCGCCCTGTATCGATCCCAGTCCACCACTCGACATAGTCGGCGGAGGCGGCCTGTTCCGCCCGAAGATAAGCCAAGGTGAACCGAATGATAGTCGCTACCCCAGCAGTCGGGTTCACATGACCACGAGACGGTCGTCCTTCCTAGCCACCAAGATAAGTCCGGTGAGTGTGGCGGCGCGCGAGGGTGGTCTCGCCGACGAGTAGGCACTGACACATTATTAAGCAGAGTGAATTCGGCGTCCATAAATGTGTCCAGCACACAGGTACTACGCGCACTGGAAATAACGTATCCCCATGTGGTGTGGGGCGCTTTAAAATCTCCTGCTACCATAATGGGGCAACCAGGATGTTTCTGTCGTAGGTGCGCCAGCCAGCCGAGGCACAACCGAGCCACACGACCGCTGTAGGGCTGGGCATAGTATGAAACGATGATAACGTCCGTGCGTTGGAGACGAACCAATACGGCCACTACTTCTTGCCACAGAGTACACCACCGTGAAAGATCAACGCGAGTCTGATGAAGAGTGCATTTTACATACGCTGCAGCCTTTCCTGGAGGGACATCGGGCGCAGCACTCCTACGGTCCAACATTGAAGGCGATGAGTATGCCACAAATCCTGGAATGAGTGGCAGGCCGTTGGATTCTTGGAGCAGTAGAGCCCAAACACGCAGCTTCCCATATTTGAGACGCTGACGCAGCTCTCCGACCTTCCCCGCGATGCCGCGACAGTTCCACTGTAAGATGCCTTCTGGCACACTTGAAGACGTAGCAGCCATCATAGATTAAGATTGGCCAGTAGAACCGAGGTGAGATGCTGGAGCTGTTGCGCAACGAAGCGCAGGAGTTCTTGGGGTGAAAGAGGCTTCGACACAGATGCCGGGTTAGCCAAATGAGCAGGACTAGACGTCGACGGTGAATGCGACGGCCACCCTCCGTCATGACGACGCCGGAGCGCTGTACGGCGTTCTTTGAGACGTTGGATTTCCTTTTCAAGGTAGGCCAGGCGAGTGTCGATCTCAAACTCCTCTTCGTCTGCCAAAGGAAGCGGCGTGTATTCTATCGATTGTGATGCCCGTTGCGGTCGTGAAGTGGACGACCTAACAGCTGCACTATAGGTACGAGTGGCAGCATCACTTGTCGCTGTACTTGCTTTTGTCACCTGGCTAGCGTCCTCTTCCAGCGAGGCCAGAACGGCGTAACGGTTGTACACAGGGACTTGTTCCATTGATGAATCTCGAGGGGTCCTTGCTGGCTGTCGAGAATGGCGTTGTCGAGACTTCTTAGTGGCCTTCAACTTCGTAGAACACGTCGTGGAAGTGATGTCATGATCGTTTGTTTGGCATAGGCCGCATCTAAACGATGCCGATGGTTCAGGCTCCATGATGTCGTCCTTAGGTGGGTAGGGGCAGGATGATTTCATGTGTCCCTGTCTAAAGCAAGAGTGGCAGTACACAACGGAAGGCTTGAACGGACGCGGGCGCAGTACGCAGCCGTAATACAGGATACGTTCAGGTGGGGAATTAGGACCTTGAAGCGTGATTAGGCACGTACGACAGCTGCCTAGGTAGCGAGCAGCCACGACCTTGTGTGTGGGACACGATAGTTCCTGCAGGAGCCTCTCGGGTTCTTCGTCAAGGTCAACGCCATTAACCACGTAGCGTCTTAAATCGGTACCGCTGGCGAAGTACGCCTGGACTGGAAGGACACACTCTTCCGAGACTTGTATTTGTTGTAGTTCTTCGAGTTTATAAACTAGTGCCTTAGCAGACACCCATACTGAGACCGTATTAGTGGGTTTGTGTAGAGCAAAACCTTGAAATCGGGAAGTCTCGAGGCAGGCTTACAGGGCCGCTTGAATGATACGGTTATGTAGAGTGGACATGTCATATCTAGCACGAGGCTTGATAACCACTTTGTACCACGATGTCGTTGGCGACTCCGGAGACGTGCGTGTCGGTCGTGCGGGCAGGCCTTGTGATGAGCAAGGTCTTTTCGGGGCTACTGGAGCTACATTTTCATCCGATGGAAGGCCAGTAGCTTCCTTCGTTCTCTTGGCTGAGGTGTGCGCCACGACAGCAGGGCTGTTCTGCTCCCTGTTGGTGGTATCCATGCTCAGGGTACCGCCTTCGCACGTTGTACTTGTCCCCACAAAGGAGACGCTCCTGACTTGGATGGCAGTTGCATCGGCAACGCTCCGCTTTTTCGAGGCAGCGGACAACAGCTTGGATGCTCCGCGCCGACGCGGCGAGTGCCGCGGGGGCACTCGCATTCGCGAAGCCGCGCAAGAACTCGAGTTGGACGATGCAGCAGGAGGGTGTAGATGACGACGGACCTTGTAGATAGGCGCCAGTAGTAATTACGAACAGCCGAAGCGGTCCATAAACAACAGAGTACCACTAGCGGGGAAAAGAAACCAGCAAACGGGGCGAACTTCCGGAGCTACGGAAAAACACGTCCGAGCGGAACGAGCGCTGGAAACGCCTCTCTACAGACGCAATTGAAGTTCCCGAGAAACACAACATGTCGTTCTGTTTTCAAAAACCCTTCAGCATAATTAAAAAAAAAACTCACGTTCATGCATTTTGTTCGGTGCGTAGACGCACACAGCCCGCTACAGTAGTGCAGTATAAAAAAAATCACATGTGACAAGACTCCCACTTTCGCAGGTGGACACTTTTTCAACAACCTATATGCTATTGCGAATAAAAATAACGCAGCCTCCTGCCCGTCCACAGGAATGGCACACACAAACATTGTATCTAGAGCGAAAAATTTGAACCATTTGTTCTGTTTGCTCCTCACTCTCGATTTTTGTTTCTTGTACAGCCAGAAGGTCAACGTCATTCTCTGAAACTGCGCTACCGAGGCAGACAGGGCACACGATGAGACACGTCCAGTCTCGTTACTGCTATTTTGGATGGAGTTGAAAAAGTAAAATAGCGTGCAGCAGTTACCCTTCGAAAGATTGCAATCTACTTTCATTATAATGCCCGAATATGAGTGCACTATCGCGTAAGGCAGCAAAAAGAAAGCCCCGCCTTTGCCCCGAGTGAGGATCGAACTCACGACCTTCAGATTATGAGACTGACGCGCTGCCTACTGCGCTACCAAGGCTTTTTTTTTTCTTTATTGCCTGCTTGGCATATAATACAATTGTATACAGTGCAATGTCACATATAAAAGTGCTGTCACATTACTTTCAGCACGTGAGGGGTTAAAAACGCAGTCGCTTCAACATAGATGTTTCCCCTAAAAGTGGGTACCACTCAGGCTTTTCAGTTTGAACTTTGTACACTTCTCTCAAGTATTCTACACTGTCAATAAAATACTCTCGTGCCGGTCGCGAATTCAGGTCCTCGTTTTCGCACGGCCATCCGCGTCCTCCACACGCTGTGGAGTACTAGTCCCATGAACATGTCGTAGGGCACACCCCCTACGTTCTTGACAGGCAAAAAACGGATGCCACATGGTGTAATGGGCAAGTCTTTCTTCAAGATCCTCTGAAGGATGTCCCAGAGAATGACTGCATCACTACAATCCAGAGATATGTGTTCAACGGTCTCCGGCTTTTTGCAGATGATGCAGTCTACAGACCAGGCAACAAAAGTGCCTTTTTCTCGCAGCCAAGGTTTTGTAGGGAGTGTGCCATTGTGTAGCTTGAAAAAGAACGTTTTGACTGATGGTCGCACAGGCATCTTTTTAACTCTAGCTAACACATCGTCCCCTGTACTTCTTGGCTACAGTGATCGGTATACAGGCAATGCCAACATGGTTTCTACAAGATCTTTGTGTAATTTCTTACGCGTCACCTCAGAGAGATATTCCATCGTAAAGCGTACTTTTAGGATTTCAAAAGCACCTATGATTTCACGCATATAACCCCTTGGCCTTCTTTGTTCGACATTGACCGTTGAAACAATCTGGCAAATAATTTGACAATCGCACATGTAACATTGTTCTCAAGAAGCAATCGCTTTGATCGTGTAAGAAAATAAACCTAGCCTCGATCTGCCGCAAGAACAGGTGGACTAGGCCAAGCCCCCCACTGCGCACAGATCGAAACAAATTTGTGGGACTGGTTCTTTCCCACGTAGAACCCCAAACAAATACTGCCATCACTCTGTGTAGCTTTTGAACTGCATTACGTGTCATAGATAACACTTGAAGAACATACCAGACTCGCGAAACAAGAGATATGTTGCACACAGTTGAGCGCGTAAACATTGACAATGCTCGACCACCCCATTTCTTGGTCTCCTCGCGTAGTTGCTCCGTTTCGTTCTTCCAATATTCTTTTGTGTCCCGGGTGTGTTGGAGCGGTGTACCTAGATACTTATCAGGCATCACCGTCCATGTGACATTTTCGAACAATGAGGGTGTAATTCGCATTTTCCATGCCAGATACCGAGGCATTTATTCCAGTTAGTTCTACTACCGGTGCACTCAAAGAATGTCTTGATATGATTTATTGCCACTCTGACACTTTCTTGATCATTACAGAAAACCGCTATATCATCTGCATAACTAAGCACTTTGTCTTCCGCGGTCATCAAGCGGAAACCACGAATTTGTTCATTCATAAGCACTTTTTGACAAAGAGGTTCTAAATAGAGAGCGAAAAGTAGTGCTGGCGCAGGAAATCCTTGTTTTACGCTTGATAATACCTGAATGCTTTCGCTTAGCTGCTTGCTAACTACAATCCTCGTAGTGCATCCAGTGTACGCCATTCGTACCACCTCCAAAACTACCGATCCTAGTTTGACGTAGTCGAGAATGCACAAAACAATCTCGTGATTCACGCGGTCAAAAGCCTTCTCGAGATCGATTTGTAGCATCGCTGCCCTACTCTAAACATCTTCACAACATTCTAAAATATTCCTTGCAATGTGAATATTCGTCGTTATAGATCTGCCTTTGATGCCGCAGGTCTGATGGGGCCCTACGATTTCTTTAATAACTGTTTGAAGTCGCCTGGCCAACACAGCTATAAAAAGTTTATAATCAACATTGGCTAAGGTTATCGGCCGATATGATCCGATAAACCGCTGTTTTGTTGGATCTTCTGTTTTGGGAATCAACACAATGTGTGATCTGCGGAAGGAAGTTGGTAATTCTTTCTTTTCGTATGCCTCATGCAAAACGTCCCATAAGGCTTCTGCCACCGGGCTTTTAAACTTCTCATAGAATGCTGCGCTTAGGCCATCTGGACCCAGGTGTCTTTCCAGAGGTCGTTCTTTCAACCGATTTTTCAATTTCATTGACGGTGATAGGTGCCTCTAAGCTTGCTTTTACATCATCGTCGAGTTGCGGGATAAGTGATAGGAATTCATCCTTGAATGTGCTACTGCCCGGTTTCATGCTTCCTAATAATTCGCGATAATGTTCCACAAACGCTTGTTCAATAATTGCTTTATCACTTGTGACGACGTTTTGATATGCTATCGCCTTAATTTCGTTTTTAGCCGCGTAGCTCCTCTCGTCTGCCAGCGCACGTTTCGTGGGCATCTCGCCACACCAAAGCCTTTCGGCGCGTGCGCGCACCACAGCTCCCTTATATCTCTCCACGTCTATAGTCTCCAACTTTCTTTTCACATCTTTAATTTCTTTACTGCGCATTCCCGGTTGCACACATTCTTGACAGAGTAAAAAATCTAACTGGCACTGCAACTGCTTTTCTTCTTTCATTTCGCGATGTTTTGTACAAGATGCTCTTTCAATCGCTTTCATTTTTGCTTTTTCTTTAAAACACTCGCATGTATGAATTAAACTGCCCATGTTACGCTCGAATACTTCTTCTAATTCAGTTTTAACGTTCTCTACAAACGTGTCATCATCAAGTACCTTGTCGTTCAATTTCCATAGGTCCCAGCTAAACCTTTGCTTTTCTTTCTTATTGATGGTGAACATGACTAGGCTATGGTCGCTGAAAGAAACGCGCTTCACACTATAATCTCGGCACAAGGGAAGTAACGCAGTAGACACGTAAGCTCTGTCAAGCCTCGCCTGACTGCTAAGCTGGTAATGTGTGAATTGCATGCCCTGAGACAGCACACATCCTACGTCATCCAACTCTCGCTCGCGAACCATTGCATTCCAAAATAACGCACTATAATCACGCACCAGCGCGTTGCTTGCCCTATCTTCGGGAGTGCAAACGCACTTGAAATCTCCGAGAAGAATAATTGTCTTATCACACGACAGGTGCACTTCAACGTTTCCGAAAAAAATTTTGCGTTCTTGCTCCCTATTTGGTACATATACACAACCAATCCGCCAATTCGCGCCAGAAAAAGAAAAATCACACACAATTAATCGTCCCAAATCGCCCCCCCCCCCCCTATATGCAAACACTCTAGTACAATACCAATGCTGTTCTTCATAAAAAGCAAGCAGCCACCAGATGTACCATGAGAATGGCTGACGCATACATTGTATAGGGAGCGGAAAGGCGAAAGCATGCGGTCTGTCTCATCTTGGGACTCGACTTTCGTTTCCTACACGGCAGCAATATCAACGTCATCCTCAAGCAACAAACGACGCAACTGATACTGTCGACTTCTAGACCCAAGTCCTCCAATGTTGAGCGTTGCTACGCATAAGGCTGTTTCTAATTTAAAGGACATGTTATCGCTATGAGTAGGCCTACCACACGGTTTTTACTTCAATTGGATGCTCGCCAGAAAACAAGGAAATTGCACGGCTTACGGGCGTCTTGGCTTTTTTCATGTTTTTACGTCACGGCTCCCGCACAGCACTTTCACATTTGTCGCTTACATATTACTATCTCTCCAAAAATCACGAGAGTCTCACCTACCCAGGTGATGAAGACGGGAGAGGCGGCTTGGCCTCTGCCCGTGGGTCGACCAGACTTTTGGCCGCGGTTTGAAAGACGGACGCCTCATCCCTGTTGTCTTCGTCGGTGGTTCTCCACCCTCGCCGCTATCGTGAGTACTTGTCTCTGCTTTCGTCCCAAGGGCGCTTGCCGGCCAGACCGCCGACTGCGCTCTCGCTGTCGTCCATGTTGTCCTGTCCAGCTGTAAACGCTGTTTCCTTGGCAGAAGTTTCACACGATTCTGGCCTCTCTGAGGCCGTTGCATTCCCAGGTTGTAGCTCCGACGGCTCTTCTGCGGGCTCTTGCCCCGTTATCGCGTTCGGCCCATTTAGTGTGGCCGGGTCAGGCGTCGCCAGCAATCTGTCGGACCCTCTGTCGCCCGGACTTGCTGCGTCTTCAGCGTCAACCTCGTCCATGAATAGCTCGAACGCGTCGCCCGCATGCACGGGCCCGGTGACGTTGGCATAGGAAAGCGTGCAGTCATGCTCCTCATGACCGAACCTCCCGCAGCCACCACAACGCGGCACTCGGCAGTCACGAAGAATGTGCCCTTTTCCTCTGCAGCGTAGACAAATGGCGCTCTTCCCAGCACAACAACAAGGGCTTGCTCGCCGCTCACGTTCACTTGGTGAGGCAGGTCGTCCATTTTAAGGCCCACCTTCAACCTGAGCGTTACAAGACGGGTCGTTGGGCCCTTGTCGGCCACGCCGTGTACCCGCCACCGCTCCCTGCTGACTTCCGTCACTTGGCCGTATGGCGCTAACGCACGTTTCAAGTCTTCGTCGAGTACATTGTGGAGCAGCCAGTGTACCTTCATCCGCACATCTTGGTTTGCTGGATCGATGAAGAGGCAGCGAGAATTTTTTCACCTTGAGGTCACCGACGCCAAGGATCCTTTTCACAGCATCCAAATTCTTGAACGTCACCGCCCACACATGGCTCATACGATACGCCCTTAAGGCAACAACCTCGGGGAGCAGCGTCAGACGAGCCAGTGTGACGCGGAAGTCTTGCACTCGATATGGCCGGGAACGGACGTCAGCATGTAAAAAAAACAGTATTCAAAATAACTCGTCCTGTAGGAAGGTTCGGCAATAAAACTTCATAATAATCTTCAACGTCAAAAGACCTGTTACCGCGGCCGAAAAGTGCCGCTGTAGCCACCCCTGAAGGGCCTGCCATCCTGCGCCCGTTCAGCTCGGCTGCCGGAAGCAGAATTCCTCCCGCGCTACCGAGGCAAACAGGGTACACGACGAGACACGTCCAGTTTCGTTACTGCTATTTTGGCCGGAGTTGAAAAAGTAAAATAGCACGCAGCAGTTACCCCGTAAAAGAATGGAATCTACTTTCGTTATAATGCCCGAATATGAGTGCACTATCGCGTAAGGCAGCAAAAAGCAAGCGCCGCCTTTGACCCGAGTGAGGATCGAGCTCACGACCTTCAGATTGTGAGACTGACGCGCTGCCTACTGCGCTACCGAGGCTTCTTTCTTTCTTTATTACCGGCCTGGCAAGTACATACAAATATTGTCAAAATAGAAACGAGTGTTAAAACGTCTAGTCGTTAGTAAGACTGACATGTCATGTTAAAATGGCTTCATCGAAGCCAAACTGTCCAACACCGAAAGCGAATTTGGTGGATCCCTTAGCAGTTTCAACACTTCGCTTGTATAATTAACACTCAATAAAATAATACATTGCTGACCTCGCATGAACGTCAGCATTTCGTACAGCCATACGAGTTCGCCACACGCTTCGCATACACAATAACATTAACATGCCTACCGGCACACCGTCAGCAAAAACCTTATTCCAAACTCAGTGATAGGAAGCCCTTTTTCTAATGTTCTTTGCCGGATGTCCCAAAGAAAGCCGGCATCGTGGCAGTCAAAAAACAATATGTTCGAGAGTTTCTTTCTTGTTACATTAAGACAGTTGTCTGACCATGGGACAAACGAGCCCTTGCTTCTTAGCCATGGCCTAACAGGCAGCGTGCCGGTATGCAGTTTCAAAAACAATGATCTTGCGTTAGCTCGTACAGGCATAATATTTACTCGCTTGAAAACATGTCGTTCAGGCCCTAAGTAAAACATAGGACGATACACTGGTGTAGGTACAAACACTTCGACAAGATCCTTATACAATTGTTTTCGTGACACTCCAACCAAGTAGTCTTTCGAAAAACGAGCGTTTACAACACGTATCGTCATGGAAACTTCACGCAGATAGCCCTTTAGTGCCATAGGTTTGATTGCGTGCGACGATACAACAAAATTGGGCAAAGCGTCGCGTAATCTTATTTGGATCGCCGTCCGCAGAAACCCATCGCTTTGGTCGCGGAAGAAAACAAATCTCGACACAAGTTGCCTGAAAAACAAATGCGTTAAACCAAGTCCGCCATGGCGCAATGTGTGAAACAAATTACTTCTGCTCGTGCGTTCCCACACCGAACCCCAAATAAACTCTTCAAACACTCTGTGTTGCTTTTTAATTGAAGATCGGCTCATACATATCACCTGCAGGACGTAGAACACTTTAGCCACTAAAAAGATATTACACACTTTGGCCCTAGCAAACATCGATAAGTTGTGGCTTCCCCATTTGTAAGTTTGCTCTTTCATTCTGTCTCTCTCGCTCGTCCAGTATTCGACTGGCTCACGGTAGGTACTGAGCGGAACCCCAAGATAAGTGCCGGGTAATACACTCCACTGCATTTTGCAAAAGACTTCTGGTACATCTGGCCAATTCCCGTGCCAAAACCCTCAACATTTTGACCAACTTATGGCACTACCGGAAGCATTGCAAAAGCTTGGGCTTCTCTCACACCTTCTGCAATGCTCTGTTTATCGCGACAGAACACTGCTATATCGTCGGCATAAGCTAAAACTTTTATTTCTCTACCAAGGAATATCTACCCGCGAATAATATGGCTATGTAGTAACTTTAAACAGAAAGGTTCTAAATAAAGTGCAAGGAGCAAGGCCGAGGTCGGACAGCCTTGCTTTATGCTAGACATTACTGCAATCCGCCTGCTCAGTTTGTTGTTAATAATTAGGTTTGTGGTACAACCATCGTACATCATTTTCACCCCTTCCAAAATGACTGATCCGACATTAACATAATCAAGAAGCATAAACAGAATTTCTTGTGACGCCTTGTCAAAAGCTTTGGCCAAATCTAGTTGTAGCATAGCTACATGATCTCCCATCGCATCGCAACATTCAAGTATGCTTCGCGCTATATGTATATTTGTGAATATAGTCCTGGCTTTCATACCGCATGTCTGATGTGTGCCTACTAGGGATTTCACTACACTCTGAAGGCGATGGGCGAGCACTTTCATAAATACTTTATAATCAATATTTGCTAAGCTTATTGGCCGTTAGGCCGCTACGGATTGAAGTTTGATGTGGTCTGTTGATTTAGGTATCAGTACTACATGTGTCTGTCGGAAAGAAGGAGGCGTCCATTTTTGATCGTAACACTTGGTTATGACGCGGTGCAGAGCCTCAGCCATTTCAACCTTGAAAATTTTATATATCGCTGCCCCAAGTCCGTCCGGTCCAGGCGATTTCCTTGCACTAAGACCATCTATAGCCATTTCAATTTCTGTTGCAGAAATTGGCCTCTAAAGGGCATCCTTAAGTTCGCCGTCAATTTTCGGCATCAGAGGTAAATATACACTCTTAAACGCAGAGATATCGCTTGTCCTCTTGCTTAGCAGCGTGCTATAGTAGTCAATGAAAGCGCGTTCTATCATTTCCCCGTAATTTGTAAGCTGCCCTTGATAAACGATTTTTTTTACTTCCTCGGTCATAACGTACCTCTTCTCTTCACTTAAAGCTCGCTTGGTGGGCGTTTCACCCAGCCATACACGTTCAGCGCGTGCTCTTAAAACCGCGCCACGATATCTCTCTTCATCAACCACTTCAAGTTTCGCTTTAAGTTCTTTGATATCATGTGCAAATATACCAGCCGCGCCGCTTTCCATGTTCAACAGGTATGCTAAAGTGCATTGCAGTTGTTTTTCTTCTTGCTTTTATTTCTGCTGCAACACGCATGCTCTCTCTAAAGCAATTGTTTTCTCTTCGGTTTTGAACATCTCCCAAGCTTCTACAACATTTTTTGCATCCTCAAGGAGAACAGCGTCTAATTTCTCTTTTATTCTTTTAAGAAATACTTCATATTACAAAAGGTTGTCGTTAAGTTTCCAAAGGTGCCTATTAAACTTCTGTTCTTTTTTTTTCATACCTATCGTAAACCCATTACCGAATAATGATCACTGAAACTGATACATTCTACACCATATTCTGAAAGTAGCGGAACTAAGTGAGCACGAACATAGATGCGGTCTAACCTTGAGTGGCTGTCTCCTTGGAAATGCGTATATTGCACATCACTGTAAGAACCAATAACACTCCCAACATCCTCTAGATCAACATCCCACAAAATTTCAGGCAGAAGTGCGGCACTTTTATCTTGGCTAAGTTGCTTTTTCGATCGATCTACCGACCGGCACACAAAATTGAAGTCGCCAAACATTAAAACGTGTCTTTCACGCACCCCCCCCCCCCCCCCGCAAGAAAGACCTCAGATAAAAAAAAAGTTGTTCACGTTCTCGAGCATGATTAGGGGCGTATACACAAACCGCCCGCCACAGCAATCTGGAAAAAGAAAAATCACAAATAAGCAAACGTCCCCCTCACATGAAGTAACTTGTTGCTCGCTTATCCCAATGCTATTTCTAATAAACAAAAGGCGGCCCCCAGAAGTACCACTCGCGTGGCAAACGCATGCATTGTACTTCTTTCTCAAAATTTAAACCAATCGAGCCGTTTTTTTCTTCAGATTCAATTTTTGTTTCTTGGACAGCCATCAAATCAATGTCTTTTTCTAGTAACGTGCGACTTATCTGAAACTGTCTTCGCCTCTGCGACAACCCTCTTAAGTTTATTGTCGCCAAACGAAGCGGACTGGTGAGGTTATTAGTATCTGCCATTGTTTTAGTTATATTTAGGGTACGTCCGTACACAATTTTTTTTAGGAAACGTACGGACTCTGGTATGCAGTGATGCTCGTTGAACATGGCCCTCCCTTTCGAGCCGACGACTGTCAACCCACGTAGTCGCAGGCCCATTCCCGATCAAAGATCGGGTTATGGAAGTTCTTTCCGGGACACTACCTCAGCTAAGGCGGAGGTGGCCCGTGTGGCAGCCGTCTGTCTGGCGGGACGTTCGGTTTGACCTTCATCGTCGACCGTCGGCCTCTCTGGGTTTTCTGCGCCGGTCTTTCGGTACCCGCGCCGTCGGTGTCTCGGCTGTGGTCCTCAACATCGTCGCGCAACCGCTTTCCGGCACCCTTAGCGTCGGAAGTCATGTTCATGCTCTCGGAGATGCTGACTGTCTCGTCAACCGCGGTGGTATGGGGTGCTTGGATAGTTGAAGACGCACTCTTCGCCTCAACACCACTTTCGTTGATTGAACCTTCGCGGGTGGAGGCGCAGAATCCGGCACCTTGCCCTTATCAGTCCCCTCCGAGTTCACCTTTTCGGTCTTCATTTCCAGAGATGTAGACTGAGCATCCGCCCCTTCATTTGGTTCCTTAGCGGCCTCCTCGGCATCGTCATGATCCATAAGGAGCTCCGATTTGTCTTCGCTCCTGCCTGGACCAGCGACGTCGGCGTACGTTCTGACGCACTGGGTCTCGCGGTGGCCAAAGCGACGACACAGTCCACAGCGTGGAACCCGGCATTCTCGTCTAATGTGTCCGGTGCCACGGCACCGGAGGCAGAGGGGTGCTCTGCCCGGGACAATGACGAGAGCTACGTCTTCCGCGGCCCGAAGCTGATGTGGTAGGTCGTCCGCTGTCATTCCGGGCTTGAGTTTCAGGACCACAGACTGTGTCGTGGTTCCTTTGTCGTTGCAGCCTTGTACTTTCCACTTCTCCCTCGTCACTTCGGTCACTCTCCCGAACGGTGCCAACGCTGTTCAGACGTCTTCATCAGGAACACCGTGCAGCAGCCAGAAGAGCTTGAGCCTGACACTCCGTTTGCACGGGTCAATGACCACGCATCGATGTTCTTTAACAAGGAATGCTTCAGCGTCAAGTATCTTCTTTTTTGCCACCTCGTGGGAAAAAGTTACGGCTCACATATGATTCATCTGATAAGCACCCAGGGCTTCCACTTCTGGCAGGAGCATCAGTCTTGAAAGCGCGTCTCTGAAGTGCTAAACACGGTAAGGCCGTGCTTTAACTTCGCCGTGGATAAAAATAGTGTTCAAAACACTAGCACCTGAAGGAAGTTGTGGTAGAACCATCTGGTAGTCCGGAGAAGGCTTTTCCGTTGACCGGAAACCGCGGCCAAGGGCCGCTGTAACCGCTCCTGGGGAGCAAGACATTCCGAGACCGCTCACTGCATGGCCGGAAGTTGAATCCGTCTGGGCTACCGAGGCAGACAGGGCACACGACGAGACACGTCCAGTCTCGTTACTGCTATTTTGGACGGAGTTGAAAGAAGTAAAATAGCGTGAAGCAGTTACCCCTCAAAATATTGGAATCCACTTTCATTATAATGCCCGAATATGAGTGCACAATTGTGCAAGGAAGCAAAAACAATGCGCCGCCTTTGCCCCGAGTGAGGATCGAACGCACGACCTTCAGATTATGAGACCTACGCGCTGCCTACTGCGCTACCTTTTTTTCTTTATTGCCAGTACTCGACATAAAAATTCCTTAAAAGATATACAAAAAGACAAAACAAAACAGGAATGAATACAAAAATCGAACAATAAACAGTACTAAACACATGCGTTGCCGTCGGCTACTATGGAATGACGTTGTCTTATTAAATTTCCTTGAGTGCTGTCAGGAGTTCAACCCTGGACAGCCACTCAGGAACAGGCAGTTGCAATTTCTGCACTTCCACATACCGTTGCATGCATTCCCGGAAGTATACACGCGCCGGTCGGGCATCCGGGTCACAATGGTAGCCCGCCATTCTTGCGCGCCATAAACAGTGGAGGCCCGTAAGCATGATGACGTCGTACGGGAAACCTTCGTCATCATCTACTGGCAGAAACCTGATTCCGTGGGGATTTATCGGTAACTCCTTTTTTTAGAGTCCTTTGCAGCACGTCCCAGAAAAAAAACCCTTCCCAACAGTGGATGAAGACATGTTCTATGGTTTCTGGTTTTTTGCAAATAAGGCAATGTGTTCCCCATGGCATGTAGAACCCACGTTGTTCCAGGAAGATTTTAACAGGTAAAGTGCCGGTGTGTAATTTGAAAAAGAACGATTTCGTGGCTGGTTGAACTGGCATCATCTTCACTCTTTTCAATACGTCTAGGCCTTGGCCTCCACTGTACACGGCTCTGTACATGGGTACAGGCAAGACACTGTCGCACAAATCACGATATAGCTTTTTCCGTTTTGCACCCCACAAATATGAGCTTGAAAAACGAACACGTAAAAAAGAAACACTCTGAACTATTTCCCGAAAGAAACCACGGACTGGTCCTGGCATTATTTCCGTACCTACAACGAATTCGGGAAATGATCTTGACAGCCTCATTTGGATTACCGTGCGCAGAAAGGGGTAGTTTGTATCTCGAAAGAAGAAGAATCTATTCACCAGTTGACGCAAGAAGAGGTGCACCAACCCCAGACCACACCTTCACACGTCGGAAGAGATTATCTCGGCTGCATCGCTCCCAGCTCGATGCCCACACGAATACAGCGAACACGCGGTGCAGTTTCTGCACATTAATCCGAGAGCACTTTAGGACCTGCATCACGCACCAGATCTTTGTCACGAGAAACATGTTGCACGCTGTAGCTCGCGCGAACATGGACAAGTGACCGGCATTCCATCGGTCGGCTTTTTCTTTCAGTTCTTTTGTCCGCTCCTTCCAGTACTCGCTACTGTCCTTGTAGGCATCAAGGGGTGCGCCAAGGTACTTAACTGGAGTCGTGACCCAGTTTACATTCGAAAAGTGGTCTGGTGTGGACGGCCATCTCCCATGCCAAAACACCAAACATTTCTGCCAATTCACGAAGCTATTAGTGGCGTTACCAAACTGTCTGACGATGCTCACAGCGTTCAATACACTTTGCTTATCTTTACAGCACACAGCCACATCGTCAGCGTATGCCAATAGCTTCACCTCTGCTGATTGAAGACAATATCCCTTAAAGCATTCATTTTCGATGATGGCCTGACATAGCGTTTCTATGTAAACACAAAACAGGAGTGGACTGAGTGGACAACCCTGGCGAACGGAGCGCTTCACGTTAATGAGGGCCCCCAACGTCTGACTAATTATAAGTCTGGTATAGCACCTCCGGTACGCCATGGTCACCCCCTCCGTGATTATGTGGCCAAAATTAACATGTTCAAGGATGGTATGCAATATCTCGTGAGAAACACAATCAAACGCTTTCTGCACGTCAAGCTGGAGGATCGCTGCTGCATCACACATGGCGTCACAACACTCCAGCACAGACTTCATCTTATAAATGTTAGTAAAAATGGTTCTGCCGCGAATGCCACACTCCCGTGTGGGCCGACTACTTCTTTAATAACTGACTGGTACCGTCGTGCCAACACCTTCATCAATATTTTGTAGTCGCAATTAGTAAGCGCTATGGGTCTGTAGGAGGAAAGTTGCTTGAGCTTTTCGGTGTCTTCTGTTTTCGGCATTAGTACGGTATGGGACTGGCCAAAGGATGGTGGAAGTATTTTCAGTTCGTATGCTTCGTTGTAAACGGCGGTTAAGATATGAGCTAGGTGGCCTTTAAAAGATTTGTACCAAGCGGCACAAAGACCGTCGGGACCTGGCGACTTGACAGGATTCAGGTCTTCGATGGCCTTCATCACTTCATGTTCTGTTAATGGCCGTTCTAAGGTTTCTTTAACTTCACACGACAGCTGTGGCATTCGTTGCAAAAATAAATTATTGAAATCGTGCATGTTGACAGGCCTGAATGCAAAAGGTTTTTGTAATGCTCAAAGAACGCATGCCCTATGTTATTGTTATCGGTTAATACCACCCCTTCATATTCAATGGCCTCAATCTGCTTTCGTCTGGAATGTTTTTTTTTTTAGTCCCAGTGCTCTTTTCGTTGGCTTTTCCCCGCATGTTAGTCTGTTTGCTCTAGCACGCACGACTGCGCCTCGATAGCGCTCTTCGTCGAACACTTCGAGCTTTTTCTTAACAGCGCGCATATCGTCTTGATAAGCGCCCGGTTGCTTGCATTCCAGCGTCGCCAATCTTTCGAACAATGTTTTTAAATCCTTTTCTCTGGCCTTTTCCTCAAAACGCAGTACGCTACTTCTTTCAATTGCTTTCATTTTAATGGTTTGCTTCAAGAACTCCCATTCCTCGCCAAACTTTATAGAACTGTCCGTTGCAAAAGAATTCAGAGCAGCCACTACCTTTTCATTAAAAGTTTCATCCCGTAGCAGCTCAGCATTTATTTCCCACAGTTCCCAGATGAATTTGTTTCGTTCTTTCTTGCTGCCTACCCTGCATTTTACCAGGCAGTGGTCCGAGAATGATATGGCCGCAACTGTATAGCACTGGCATTGTTCTACTAAATCGTATGATAGATAGATCCGGTCTAATCGTGCGTGACTTGTGCCCTGAAAGTGAGTGTACATCACGTCTCGGTCAGCCCGAAAACACTCAGCGACATCTTCTTATTCGAACTCATGTATAATTTGTGCGAGGATATCGCTGCTTTTGTCATAAACTACGCGTCACGTAGGCCTATCCTCAGCGTTCAATACGCAGTTGAAGTCGCCTACACACGCTATCATTTTTTGCACATGGAAATGATGCTTCAAAGTCAAAAAGAAATTTGCCCTCTCTTGCAGAGTATTAGGCGCATAAATGCAAAACACGCGCCATTGGACAATACAATAGCTGAAGTCACAAAAGACGAGAAGTGCACGAGAAGTAACCATCTATGACAACACCAGGGAGCTTCCTCACGAACAGCACACACCCTGCCGAAGTCCCTAAGGCGTGGCTCACTACCGTATAGTAGTTATACGTGAACCTTTGCACCATGCTCCCGGTCTCCTCCTCGCCGCCTACCTTATTTTCTTGAACGGCGAAAACGTCGAGGTCATGGTCCACTAGTAGCCTGTAAACCTGACTCTGTTTCTTTTTGGCGGCCAGACCTCGAACGTTTAGCGTGCCGAGGCTAAGCGACGGGTTGGTAGCCATTACTGATTTAAACGGGAGGGGAGAAGGCCCGGAGCATGGTGCTCACGTTAACGTCTAGCTGACCGCTAGACGCCTCCGTGGCCATCCGGTGGCCGTCGTCAGAGTTCGTCTTTGGTCGGCGTCGGGGTGAGCCTACGGTCAGCCTCCAGGTTCGGCTTAGGCTTGAGGGTGGAGCGTCTCCCTGGAAGCGTCTTAGGGGGCGGTGGCTCGTAGTCACCGCTGGCCTTTCCGTCGACTTTGCCCTCTCTTGCCTTATCCTCCTGCTGCAGGGACCTCTTCACCGGTGCCGAGACGCTTTCGACGCGGGCGATAGCAGGGGTCGCGTTGTCGTTTTCCGCTGCCTCCGTAGTATCAGTAGCCGGCTGGCGGCTCTCGTGTTCTTTCTGGGCCGCAGTGACGCTGTCTAGTGTTGCTTCTGGCTCGTTTGGAGGAGGGACATTATTCGGTCCTCCTTTAGTCGGCGTCGTCATCCCGCTCACTTGTGCCACCGAATTGCCGTTTCCAGCTCCCTTGGCCGCTTCCTCGGCCTCGGTCACGTCCATCATGTGGTCTGATGTCATCGGCTCGCTCTCCGCCGACCCCGCGGCTACTGCGTATGAACGCACACAGTCTGCGTCGTTGTGTCCGAAAAGCCTGCACCGGGAGCAACGGGGAACCTTACATTCTCGACGAACGTGACCATAGCCCCGGCAGCGCAGGCACTGCATGGGGCGACCTGGCGCTACGACCAGCGCAAGCTCGCCGGCGACGCAGATCTGGTGGGGCAGGTCGTCGACTTTCAGTCCACCCTTCAGCTGGAGCAGCACAGCTCGGGTCGTCGAGCCCTTGTCGGAAACGCCATCGACTCGCCAGCGCTCCCGGGTTACTTCCGTCACTTTGCCAAAGGAAGCCAGCGCAGTCTTTACGTCTTCAACACCCACACCATGAAGACGCCAGTAAAGGCGAAGCTTCACTTGCTGTTCTTTAGGGTCGATGACCAGGCAGCGACGCCCCTTGACCTGAAGCTCCTTCAGTGCAGCCAGCTTTTGGGCCGCCTCGGCTGTCTTCATCGTCACCGCCCATACGTGGTTGATTTGGGACGCTCCAAGGGCGACGACGGCAGCGACCATACCAAGAGCTTGAAGCGCGTCCCGAAAATCCTCTACGCGAAACGGGCGAACACGAGTGTCGCCGTGCCAAAAAACTGTGTTTAACACAATGCGTCCTGTAGGTAGCCGAGGCAAAATAATCTGGAAATACTTATCTTCCGATGTCGAAAGCCTGTTGCCGCGGCTAACAGCCACATATGCCGCTCCGTCGGAGCCCATGATCCCGCGATCCGTTTAGCTCGGGAGCCGGAAGCAGAATGGTGCGCTACCGAGGCAGACAGGGCACACGACGCAGACAGGGCACACGACGAGACACGTCCAGTCTCGGTACTGCTATTTTGGACGGAGTTGAAAAAAGTAAAATAGCGTGCAGCAGTTACCCCTTAAAAGATTGCAATCTACTTTGCTTATAATGCCCGAATATGAGTGCACTATCGCGCAAGGCAGCAAAAAGAAAGCGCCGCCTTTGCCCCGAGTGAGGATCGAACTCACGACCTTCAGATTATGAGACTGACGCGCTGCCTACTGCGCTACCGAGGCAGACAGGACACACGACGAGACACTTCCAGTCTCGTTGCTGCTATTTTGGACGGAGTTGAACAAGTAGACTAGCGCGCAGCAGTTACATCTTAAAAGATTGGAATCTACTTTCATTATAATGCCCGAATATGAGTGCACTATCGCGCAAGGCAGCAAAAAGAAAGCGCCGCCTTTGCCCCGAGCGAGGATCGAACTCACGACCTTCAGATTATGAGACTGACGCGCTGCCTACTGTGCTACGGAGGCTTTTTTTTTTCCTTTATTGCCGGTAAACAGCAGTACATCGGAAGGACAACATAAGGAACATATATACACAGACAGATGAACTTCTCATCCGTTAACAAAAATTAATAAGTAAAAGCCGCCTGTTATATGTGAGCTGGCGTTGTTTAAAATTCTTTAAGATTAGCCAGGGGTTCTATCCTGGCCATCCAAGGCGGTGGGCACTCATGTGTAGCAAGCACATCAAGAAAACGTGTTATTTGCTCTCGAAAGAAAACACGGGCTGGTCTCGCATCGGGATCGCAATAGAAGCCAGCCATGCGGGCTCGCCATATACAGTAGAGGCCAGTTAACATTATCTGATCGAAAGGTGTTCCGTCCTCGTCATCTATCGGTAGATACCTTATGCCATGTGGATCAAGAGGAAATTCTTTCTTTATTGTTCGCTGCAGAACATCCCAAAAGAAAACCCCCGCCCAACAGTGTAAAAAACATGGTCTATTGTTTCTAGTTGTTTGTATATGAAGCAATCTGAGCCCCATGGCATGTAAAAGCCTCTTTCTTCTAAAAACGTTGCAACTGATAGTGTTCCTGTGTGTAGCTTGAAAAAGAAAGTTTTCATACCAGGCGGTACCTGCATTTTTTTAACACGTTTGAAAACATTCTGGCCTGGGCCTCGACTGTACATAGTTCGGTACCGAGGTGGGGGAAAAAGGCTGTCCAATAGATCATTGCGCAGCCTTTTTCTTGTGACCGTAAACAAATATTCTTTGGAAAACCGTACAGCAAGGAAACGAACACTCAGCACAATTTCCTTATAGAATCCGAACACTGCCACCGGTACACTTTCAGAGCTTATAATAAACTCGGGTAACAAATGCGCAAGTCTAACTTTGCAAACCAATTGAAGAAGTGAATTATCATTGTTCCTGAAGAAAAAGAACCGTCAGACTAATTGCCTCACAAACAGGTGGGCCAGCCCTAGCCCTCCATCTTTCACCCGTCTGAAAAGATTGTTGCGGCTGCATCTCTCCCATCCAGAACCCCACACAAACACGGCAAAAACTCTGTGCAATTTCTGTACATTGGCTCTGTTACAAAAAATGAATTGCATAACGTACCATAGCTTAGCTACGAAAAACAAGTTGCACACTGTAGCCCTGGCAAATACTGAAAGGTGTTTGGCTCTCCACGCCTCAGCCTTCTCTTTAACCCTTTTAAGCTCGCACTGCCAGTATTCGTCGCTCTGTTTATAAGCTTCAAGTGGTACACCCAGGTATTTTACTGGCGTTGTCGACCACGTGACATTCGCAAAGATAGCGGGGGTCTTAGGCCACTCCCCATGCCAAATACCGTGGCACTTGCTCCAGTTTACTCTACTTCCAGTGATTTCGCCAAATTTTTTAACAACATTTATCGTTTGCAAAACGCTCTCCTTGTCATTGCAACACACGGCTACGTCATCAGCATAGGCCAGAAGTTTAACTTCTGATGCTTGCATTGTAAACCCATGAATACATTTGTTCTCAATCACTGCCAAACACAGAGTCTCTAGATAAATACAGAACAGGAGTGGGCTGGCTGGGCAGCCCTGACGCACGGAACGTTGAATGCTGATGGGGGCCCCCAGTGACTTGTTAATTATAAGCTTAGTACTTCCGTTCCGGTACGCCATGGCCACCCCGTCAGTAATTATGGACCCGACATTTATATGTTTTAGAATGGCAATTAAAATAACATGAGCAACACAGTCAAAAGCTTTCTCCAAATCATGTTGGAGAATAGCAACTCGCGACCTTAAGGCGTCACAACATTCCAGAATTGATCTCATTATGTGTATGCTTGTGCTAATAGTACGTCCCTTGATGCCGCATGTTTGGTGACTACCTACTATGGTTTCCATTACTGATTGTAACCTGCAAGCGATGATCTTCATGAATACTTTGTAATCATTGTTGGTAAGTGATATTGGTCTGTTCGACGTTACATATTTTAGTTTCGTAGGCTCGTCGGTCTTAGGGATGAGCACGGTGTGTGCTTCCGCGAAAGAATATGGCAATGCGTTTACTTCATACGCTTCGTTAAAGACGTCAGCGAGAAGAGGCGACAAGGCTGATTTAAACTTTTTATAAAAAGCGGCGCAAAGGCCATCCGGACCCGGCGATTTTCCAGTTTTTAAATCATCAATTGCCTTTTCCACTTCACGTGCTGATATCGGTGCCTCTAGTCTGTTCTTCGTGCCGTCGTTGAGTTGCGGCATGCGTCCCAAAAACGTGGCTCTAAAGGCATCTACGTCAACAGGACTCGATGCAAAAAGCTGTTGAAAGTGCTGGAAAAACACTTGCGCTATGTCCTCACAGTCGGTTATTTCGTGATCATCTACTTCAAGTACATCTACGTGGTTACGCCGTGCGTGCCTCTTTTCAAGACCGAGCGCACGTTTAGTTGGAGCCTCATCTGCTGTCAAAGCCTCTGCCCTTGCGCGTATAATCGCTCCCCGATATCGCTCTTCATCGCATATCTCCAATTTCGATTTGATGCTACGCAAATCGTCTTGGTATGCGCCCGGTTGGCTGCACTCTAAGGCCGTTAACTTTTCCAACACCACCCTTAGTTCTTTCTCTTTAACTCTTTCTTCGTACTTTATTTTGCAGGAGCGATCGATGGCGGCTAGTTTAATTCGTTGTTTAAAATTTTGCCACTTTTCGGTGACTCGCAACACGTTATTTCCCACTTCTGTCAAATATTCCTGTACTTTGCTTAGAAAAAGCTCGTCAGTTAACAATTTGGAATTCATTTTCCACAACTCCCACGTGAAAGTGTGATGTTTTGCTTTGCGTCCAACATACATCTTGACCAAACAGTGATCAGTGAATGAAAGAGGCGTGACACCGTAGCTGTTACACAGGGGTATTACTTCTAGTGACACGTACATTCTGTCTAGACGCGCGTGACTATTGCCCTGGAAGTGTGTGTAATGAACCTCGCGTGTTCCAACCAGACAGTCAGCCACGTCGTCTAGGTCGAAATCGGTTAATAATTCAGCGAGCACATGGCAGCTTTTGTCATTTGTTCTTCGGCCTGTTCTGTCCCGATCTCGGAGTACACAATTAAAATCTCCCAGAATTATCACTTTTTTGTTCATGCAAATGTGCGTCCTTAAGGATGAAAAAAACAGAGTGCGCTCTTCACAAACATTAGGTGCATAAACACACACAACACGCCACGAATCATTACCAACATTAAAGTCAACGTACACTAACCTGCCTGAAGGGCATGAAAAATAATTTTCGATAGATAAGCCAGGAAGTTTCCTAATAAATAAAATAACACCCGCCGACGCACCTTTAGCATGGCTCACTACCGCGTAGTATAAAGACGTAAACCTTAGCACCATGCCCCATGTCTCCTCCTCCCCTTCAACCTTTGTCTCTTGCACGGCCAGAACGTCGAGGTCTTGGTCCACCATCATCCGGTACACTTGGCTTTGTTTACGCTTGGCGGCCAGACCTCTTACGTTTAGCGTGCCTAAGCTAAGCGTTGGGTTGGTTGCCATTGCTAATACGAGAAAGTTAGAGAGGCCCGGAGCACTGTGCTCACCACAACGTCTAGCCAGCGGCTAGACGCCTCCGGGACCGTCCGGTGGTCTGGTGTGGTCCGCGGACGGCTGTGGCTTGTCGCCGGCTTTCCTATCCCGATGAATGTTTGGAGAGGGCTTGAAGCTGCTCCTTCTCGTCAAAGTTGTCTTTGCAGGTGGCCCGTCGGCATGGTTCTTTGCAGCTGTTTTCCCATCGGTAGCGTCTAGCGGCCTCTTAAAGGTAGCGTTGCCGCTCGTATCCATAGGGTCGCTGGTTGGGGGCGGATCCCCACCTTCTGTCTCGCATGCGGCTTCATCAACTACAAGGCAGTTTTCCTTGCTTTTCGCCCGCTCTTCTGCAGGACCCGTTGTCGTCCCATCTTTCTTTT